>NW_015150509.1:733181-750467 GCF_000732505.1 Cyprinodon variegatus
TGTAAATCCAGCATGATTGTGTCATCTGAAAGTCATTCAATGTAGTTTTCTTTGTATCATCTCAGCTAAATAATTTAATTTGCAGTTTTTAAATAAAATGCTACCATTAAAATATATGGGTTATTCACTAGGAGCATGTCTTGGAAGTCAATGGCTGTGTCCGAAGGTCTGGCCCAATCCCTACATATAGCAGTATGTAGTGGGTAAGCTATTTTAGATAAGTGTCTGAAGTGGATGAAAGAGTAGTGGACTGAAAATTTCCCACAATGCACCTTGAAAAGTAATGATCCTTCATGGACACGAGACGAGCAGGTGTATCCCAATTTACTTTGCGAAACTTCTCCTCGCAAAGCATCATGGGATTTGTTGTAGCAGCAAGAGAGAACAAATATGGTGGAGTTATGTGACAGACAGGGAGAAAAAAGTAGTGATGATCTGTGAATGGTCAGTTAACTGAGTTCACTATAAAGTCCACTATATATTCCCGCTCTATATAGTTATTGAAGATTTTAGTTTTTGGACACAGCCACTGACTCGATGCAATCAACTAGTTTTCCTTGACAGAAACATTTGACCCCCTGACTATAATGTCTCTGTAAAAATGCCTCGAGATTAATTTCTGCTATATGAATAAGCTGAATTGCATTATAATTTTAATGGGTTTTAAAGAATATACTATCATACCTATAAACAGTAAAATCAGAGAACTAAAGATAAAATGAGAGACAAATTACATCTTACCTCAAAAAAAGCAAAGTATAAAGAAACAAAAATGATGTTTTTCTGCAAAATTAGGCTGAAATAATCTTGAATGACTTGATGTTGTTGAGGAAACTCTTAAACCTTAAGATTTTGGCTTCCAACCCATGTATTGTTTGTTTTAGAAGAGATAAAAGCAGAACCCCTGAGAATAAAACCCCAACATAAAGCACCAGGGAACAACAGAGATGACTTAAGGGTGTTTTGGCGCACATGCAAAGTAGTCACGTTGAGCCAACATCAGTTTATCTTCAGTCTGCTGCAATATGTCTGCAGACATACCTATATAAAAACCTTTTATACTCTATATTATATTGAACCGCAGTGAATGTTTAGGCTGTGCAGAACCTACTTAGAGGTATAAGAGGAACATGGCATCTCAGTAATGTTTTGGTCACTGCAGTCAGAACTTGTTTAGGATCAGCTTGAAGCATAGCTTTGGTAATGTGTGGTGAAAGGGTTGCCGTAAAACTAGCTATAATAAATTGGTCAGCAGGAGACTGATCAAAGGCAACTATGGTCACTTTCCGTAACCCAAGAAGCATGGTATGTATCATTAAAATGTTTTCATATCTGTCTTTAGATTAAAAACTATTGCTTTGCATGTCCTGATGCTATTACATGTGAAAGCAAATTGAATTTGAAGGACATAAATGTTATTTTGCTCCTAATTACATCAGCAAATGGCTATTGGCTTTGTAAAGTAATCGCAGTGATAATCTTAACCAAATGCAGACAGTCTGTCTCTCTTTGTAGGCCTGGTTTCTCCCTCATATTATGTAGCTACAATGGCCATGTGTGAGTGTTTGTTGATGCGTCTGTAAGTTCCTCACTTGAAGAGCAGCACTCTGGATTTTCCTCTATGGAATAAAATGCATCCTTCAGATAAAATAACGCCCACTTACAAACGGATCAGATTCAACTGCAGATTAGTCTGTTTTTCTGAGAAAGAGAGATCTTTCAGCCCATTTAAAGAGATGAATCTTTTCTTTCTGTAAAACTTTAAAATGATTTGTTTTCAATAAATTACCATAAAATATATTAATACAGTGTTGAAACACAGCAAACATTGCAAATACAAATTGTAGTTGAGAATAAAGAAAGAAAATTGATTGATTGATTAAACTTGTTGATCTTCGGTTAAGTTACCTATTATACGTGCTAGACTAATAGAAAGTGATACATAATTCACAATAACTATCAGAATAGTTCTTCTTTTTATCTTAATTGTGCCACACATGTTTGTTCACCCCCCCCTTTTTTTTTAATACAACTAAATGAAATCAAGTGCAACCAATTGGCGCCAGCAGTCACACAATTAGAAAATAAGGGGTCCAGCTGAGTGTAAAGTTATTACTGCATAAATCCATCTGTGTTGTAAAGGTCTTAGGCTTTATTAGAAAACAAGCAGCACTACAACCCCTGGCAAAAAGTATGGAATCACCAGTCTTGGATGAGCACTCATTCAGACATTTCATGCTGTAAAACAAACTCAGATCAAAAACATGATACAATATTAAGGTCGTTCCAAAGTGCAACTCGTTGGCTTTCAGGAACACTCAAAGAANGTTGCAATGCTTATGAAACAACAGCAAATGTTGCAAGAACAACTTGTAATCATGCCCTTCACAAAGTTTGCTTTTTGGAATAGTGGCAGAAGGAAAGCTACTGATGAGTGAAAGTTCTTCACAAGCTATGAAGGGGACACAACAGACATGTGGTAAAAGGTGCCATGATCAGATCTGACCAAAACAAACAAACTAAAACATGATAGAAAATTAACTGCACATGATCTGAAACACAAAACTCAGTCCGACCAAGGTTTAGCCCTAAATTTAACTGAGAATCTGTGACAAAACTTGAGCACTGGTACAGCAAAAAAACAAAAAAACAAAACGGTATTATTTTAGCACTCTATTTGGTCCCACTCCAAATGAGTGTAAAATTAACTATATAGCTAGTGCTAGGGATTTTCAGAGTTAATTTTACATATTAGTGTCAAAATCAAGATCTCTCAGACTGGTGGGTAACTAACACCATACAGAGTAAAAGTTACATGGATGGATGTCAAATTGTAAACTGATTATTAACGCCAACTCTTGAGCAGAATTACACTCAGTATAGTTGTAAATACTTCATTTAGACTCAAATATGTTAACTCAGAATTTTAACACCCAATTTTGTATCTTTGCAGTCCATCAGCTTAAATGATGTGGTAAAGATCACAAAAAGATTTTCAGACTTGCAGAGTCTAGATGTATGAAGCTGGCAAAGATATACCTTCAACATACTGAAGTTATGACTGCATTAAAAAAATACTTAGGGGCCCTAAAAAATAATAAAATTAGTTTTAATTTACAGAAAAAAAAGCAAGGTTATATTGATTTTATTTTTCTTTATAATTTACGCACCTTGTCCTGTTCCATAAAATCTCTATAGGATGCGTTGTGGCTGGAACATCAAATGCTGTGGAAAAGTTAAAGGGATGGGAATAACTTTCCAGAATTATTTATGTCCACGAGACACATGGATTGGATTTTTCTATTGTTGATCAGTGGCAGAGTCAACACTATCTTTGATGAATCTTGTTATTTGATCAATTTTTTTCTTTATTAAAACAATTACAATACCCAGACTGCAAAGAATAATCTAGAAATAACTAAAAACATACTTAAGGAAGTATATTTGCCCTTAATTTGAGTAGGTAAATAAGATGTTTTTTCCATTGGAATGAACATTTTTACCATCAAAATAAGGTATTATGCAATTGAGATAAGACAATGCAATTGTTTTTTTTTTTCTTATTTTAAATCTAAGTTGTCTTGTTCAGTTGGCAAAGTGGCTCACTTACCTCATCAATTCAAGAAAAAATGCACTTATTTTTTTAAAATGACTAATTTAGATTTCAATTTCTTGCAGTGCAAAAACCCATCACAGCACACTTTTTGAACAGCTAATATCCTTTGACATTAACTGTGACCATGATGCTCAAAGAAATTTACCCTCAGAATGATGGGAGAGGATGAGAAGGTTCACACAGGCAGCACCAGCTCCAGAGCCAAAGATCGTGATTCTCTCTGGGTCTCCTCCAAAGTGGCCAATGTTTTCATTGAGCCAGCGCAGAGCCTGGATCTGATCCAACAAACCATAGTTCCCCTTAGCAGATTGGTCCCCTGTGCTCAGAAACCCTGCATGGTAAACAAGAGCAAACACAGAGGGACAACACAGGTTATATGAATGGAGAAGCTTGTCAGAAATCCAGGGACACAAGATACAAAAATCAATTTTTTTATTAATTCAATACACTCCAAAGATAACATCTTTCATTCTTATGGACCACACAATGTTGAAGACCCTGTCTATCTGATTCTATTTTCAAGACCTCACTGAAAAAGCTCACAAAATTGTCAACTTTAAAAGCTCACACTCAAAATATAACAGAGTTTACAGAGATATACTAGCAGCGATGCACTGAGAGGAACAGAAGGCATGGTTCACCTACTTCCGGGACACACATTTACACAGCAGGTGCACACCCACAACAAGAAAAAAATAAACCAAATATAATGCAAGCCGTACCCACAAACGGAACACTTTGTTCTTTTCAGAGCACATTGTACTAGTTTACATGAGTTCTACAATATTTTGCCCAGTTACAAAATGAAATATATTCATATTTGATCACTATAACATGTAAAGTCTCCCCGAAGCAAAGGCTATAATGATGAGAAAATACCATGTTTGATTTGGCAAGTTCTTTTCTTGGCAGTGTTGTATTAATTGTGCCACTTTATATGAGGTTCTTCATTTTCTAAGCATTGATCAGGACTGATACCAGGGGTCGGTACACTGACAAAAGATTTTAACTCATATTTGCATCTAATGGATTATTACAAAAAAGCATGAAGAGTTATCATCTTCATTGTGTTTGGCAAGAGTCATCTGGTAATAATTTGGGAGTAATATATATTTCTGTCAATTCAGTCTGTGCCCTAGGGTGCAATGCTAATGATGCTTCAACAGTTTTTGCCCTGCTAACAGCTTACTGTGGTAGCTCTCATTACTCATAGCTTCCACAACATTGTTAACAAATTATGAATCATGATCTAGCACATTTTCATCTTTTTCTGTTGTTTTCATCCACTAGTTACTGGAACTAACTTCTTGTTAAAACATCGAGGCGTAACTACAGTGCTGTGAATACGGATTTATTCTTTTTTTGACTCGGCCAAATCTTTCAGATCATCAAGTTAATTTAATAAATATTATTTATAATCATTCCTCTATCATGACATAACTTCAATTTGCTGTGAAAAAATATTTCTTAAATAAAATCTGCCTGAAAATACGAAGTAGGTCGGTTAAAAGATTTAAAAGAGATCAATCATCTAAAGAAATGCAAAACCTGATGTTGAGTCACTAACATCATCAGCCTAGAAATAGTACAAAAAACTTCTTGAGGATCCCCAGGAGGTTTGGGGAGATGTTATGTGGACTGAAATGTCAGTGACAATTTTTTGGAATGGTTGCATTCTGTTATATCTGACATAAAACTATAAGACAACCTTTATGCTGCGTCCGAGCGTCAGAGAATTAGGGCATTCAACACTCGAGTTCAGAAAATTGAACTTTTGCCACTGGAAGCTGCAGAGTCAGCCAATCAGAAAAGCTGTTTGAAGAGTTTTTTAGGGTACACAGACACCACCTACAAGCTCTTATCCCCTCTGCAGAGCTGTCTGAATATGAAAAATAAATAAATTTCCAGAGAATTAAACTCCAAAGGTTAAAAAAGAGAAGAACTGATTGTTATGTAGGCTACAATGAAAAGAGAGCAAGCTCTGATCATTATTACTGTGCTAAAACATTTTTTTTTTAACTATGGCGAAACGGTTTATAAATATCCAAATTAACTAAAATTGTTGAAACGGAAATTATTCAATTGTATATTCTGTTACTTGCAGTTTTTATCACAAAACTTACAAAATCTTTATATTTACTTCCAGCCGCTACAAACGACGGCAGGAAATCCCCAACAAGCTGCGCGTAGTAGAGAGCTTTTCGGCTGGGACTGCCCATGTCGTGATGGCCTGTGGTATGCTGGATGTCTGTCTCCGCACAAGAACTGCATATTTTAGTGGGATGATAATCCTGATGAAGTGACTGCACAGATGATTTTTTTAGGTGGACTTTCTTAGAAACAATTTTTCCAAGTAAGTAAGTTAAGCGAAGCCGCTTTCTAGCTTGAAGTTACGGAACAGAGCAGATAATTAACCAGAGCTTCAAGCGTCAAAGCAACTTTTCCACAGTTTGATCCAGCATCTGACTCAGTCAACGGTCTGTTTAAGCGTTTTTGATGCTTAAAACGCTTCTGGTGTGAAAGCAGCATAACATAAAACTCTGAATCATTTAACATACTGGGATCAATATTTCTCAAATGCAGCAGAGAAACAAGATAAACACAAACATGTCAGGAAATCGAAGCCTGTTGTTATCCAAACTGGGCATTTGTTAAGTTGGTAAAAAAAAAGAAGAAAAACTATGAGAAAGAAACAACATTGCATTTAACACAAACAGATAAAAAAACATTGTAATTCCATATTGTCATGAGTTACTGATAAACTTTGAGGATTTTTCTTTAGGTTTAACATAGCAATACCTTCCAAATGTAACAACACCCTCAGACAAAAACTGGTACATCCCAAAGACAGAATACCCAAATCAAAGTCGAGTGCCATTGTTTAGGCGGTCTAGTACATTGGAGAAACCAAACAACAATTACACAAACATATGATACAGCACAGGACAGGCAACACTTCTGGAAAAGATTCAGCTAGAAAAATTGCAACTTATAAACAAAGGACACACCTTTGACGACAAAAATGCTGATTTTAGGCCTGTTCTTTATAGTTGCCACAATCAGGATGACTTGAGAATTTGAACACACAAATCTAACATACTTTCAACAAAAAAACAAAACAAAAGAACAACAACAAAACCCAGCCAAATATAATGAAGGAAATGTGATTATTCTTGCCTGTTTGTACTGTCAGGACCCTGACTTAGCTTTTGTAATTAATGGAACCTTGTGGTCAAATTCACCAAGCCCTCCTTCAGCAATACTGGAGCAGAATTTCCAAACATTAGAGTTAAAATGCTAAGCCTAAGAAGAAATAGCTTATGCAGCACAGTAATGATCTGAGGCACTCCAACAAGCTCACCTCTTAATGGCTTGCAAATATTTTTGATTGGTCTAATCAAAGCCCAGCATTAGATCTGACTGAGATCCTGTGGCATAACCTTACATGGGCTGATCATGTATGAAATCCCACAAATGAGGATTAATTAAAAATGTTTTGCAAAAAAGAGTGGGAAAACTTCCTCCATAGGAACATAAAGGCCATTTCTCAATATTTGTACGAGTGCTTTTTCCTAGAACAGTTCCAATTTACAAGAACAAAAGACTGAGAGCGGACAAAATCCCTGGATGACGTTCTTACCCTGTCCTCTTTACTGAGAATGCATCAGAGCAGACTTGTCCGTTCTCTAGATTGACAGCTGTCCCAGCATGCACTGCCGCAGCAGCAGCTTCCAGTGAAGCCCTCACAGAGCTCAAGGTATCAAGTTAAAAAATCTCTTTACCATTGCTATTGTTCTATAAAAGTACATTTTAAGATAATTTGATGCGAAATCATTATACTTTTAAGCATCAACGTATGGCCCATTTACTGATTTAGTGCGTAATTCAAAAAAAAAGTTCTGATATTGAGAGGACCATGGCAACAGGCAGAGCTCTGAGTCTAACCGCTGCAAGGGCTAATCATAGCCCGTCTGCAGCAGCCCTCTCTCGACATAGCCATGTGTGAGGTACCGTTGGCTCTGATGGCGATTATTGTATTTTATTTGGCAAAATGTTCATTTGATTTGAGTTTATTTGACTGTGTTAATTATTATTCACCCACTAAATGAAAAAAGTAAGAATTTATTATTATCTAGAGACTACTAATAACAGGAGGTGAAATACAGCTCCAGATGAGCAGAGCGTGGGGTTACATCCCGAGTACGCTTCAATTCCAACTGACCCATATTTATTCTGCGTGCTCCCCTTCACCCCAAGTCCATACTTTCCTGTGTTCTTGTCAAGAACATACTTGGCGAAAACACGAGTCCATACTCGCGTTCTTGTGGATTGAGAATTGGCCAAAGACCTTTCTGTAGCAAACACCTGATGAAAGTTGATGCTATTAGCGGTCTCAACCAGTTATCACATTTGGGGGCACTTACTTTCCACACAGGAACAAGTTCTTGTAGAATACCATCTCACTACATTAACACAATTATCATTTGAAAATAGCATTTTTGATGAAAAAGAACATTTGTAAGATGGTATATACCTTTTTCCAGCAATGAATGGCCATACACTTCCGTTGGTTTATGGTGCTGGAATTTTCCTATGCTTCCTTTCTCATGTTCATTTCTGCTCTAAGAGACTACATTGTTGTTTTTAAAGAACCATAGAAACATTGATGAATAAAGTGAAACAGATTAATTCTAGACTGACGTGAGAGCATTCAAAACAGAGCTTCCAATTCAGTTTTTTTCTGTTTTTGTAAACACAAAATAAAAGGAATATATTATTAAAATTTTATAATTACCTCTGCCAAGGAGTATTATTTTAATGGAGTTTGTGGGTTTATTTTTCTGTCTGTTTATATACATGATAACTTTAAAAGTAAACCAGAGACTGGCAGCAGTGACTATTAACAGCTTCAGCATCAGACTCAAAAAGTCCAGGGGTATTTAACTGCAGACAAAAACACAAGAAAAGGGAAAGTTGTTGGTTGTTCGTAGGATCAATTGAAAAATGTATTAACCAATTTTAAGGACTTTCTTTTTTTTATTAGAGGTATGCCACATGCCAAGGAATATCCATCCATCCATCCATCCATCCATCCATCCATCCATCCATCCATCCATCCATCCATCCATCCATCCATCCATCCATCCATCCATCATGCTTTATCTCAGCTGGGGTATGCAGAGGAACAATTCTTTAAGGTTTGCTATAGTATAGGTCTTAGTGAAAATATGAGGCAAAATTTGCTGGATAAATGTACACAGAGACAGTAATGCATGGAGTGGTCAAGTATGCATTTATTCTTAGTGTATATATAATAGGAGTATTGTTGATATTGGTTTGATATTGAACCCATACTGCATATTGTCTCACCTAATTGGCTGGATCTATCACCAAATATCTATCAAGTATGTAAACCATGTAATGTATATATTACTATGAGGAACCTTGTATAGGACTGCAAACATATCCTAACATTCATCTCATAATACTATTAAAAATTGAAAGTAGCAAGAAGGTTATACACCTTTGCTATATATACTATAGAGAATACAGAAATGAAACAGTGTGACTAAAAAGACAAAGAGAGTAATAAATACATTACTAAAGATTACAAATCTTTAGTAATGTATTACTATTACAATACTCAATCCAGATGTATGGATGACTTGTTTGCAGACGATTTAAATCAGTTGAATAATTTAATCAATGGGCTGGTGTCAAACGTAAGCCAACTGATGGCTGAGGTATAACTTTAGGATCTTTTTGATAGAAAAAAAAATAAAAAAGAAATGTTGTTACATTTTAAACTATGTTTCTGTACTGTATATATAGGACAGTTGAACAAAAGTATATTGGTTAGGTTTATTTCACCACTTTCATTTAAAAAGAGACAAATACGTTATCAACCATAAAAAAACAAACAAAAAAAAACAAGAAGACACATATATATGTATCATAATGAAAAAATCTGTGTTTAATAACTTGTTTAAAAATATAAAGGAGTACCCATGAGTCAAAGCTTCTGTGACTATAACTATAAGAGTGTGTACATGTGTGGGTGTGTGAAAGACCAACTATAAATACAGCCATTCTTTAAAACTTACCAGCTGGTTTTGGGTTGATCACAGCTTCATGATATTTTTAGGACTTTCAGACTGTATGTGTTTAATTCTATGAATTAACCAAGACATCAATAAAGGAACTCTTTACATAAGAATACATTAAAAAGGAAAAAAAAAAAGCAGCATCAGAAGACTAAGAAGAAATCAATTCATGTATTTTGGGGTAATATTCCCAATGGAAGCAAATGTTATGCAGAAGCAATTATTGACAGAAATGTTGTATAAAAGCTGTGAAATTTAAATTCATTTTACTGTTACCAATCTAGCCTTTGGTGCTCCTGAGATGCTGAACCCCTGCTCATTGGCCCCAATGCAACCCTTCAGTCTCACAAAATCTAGCTTGCTATTTAGATAGTCTTTGATTCAGGAAATTGTTGAGGCCTCTGCCTTCATTTGCTTCAGTTTCTGATGGAGCAAATCAGGCTGAATCATGCCAAATGCACCGAAAATAATGTAAAACATGATCCTCACAGTGCTGCCTGCTTTGTTCAAATAAAGTGGGTTCGGTAAACAAGTTTATGATGTCATCTTCAACCAATCAAGAAGACTCAGTAGGACCTGTATGATGAGAACATCAGTTCTCTATATCAGTAAAAGCTGATGAGTTTCCCAGTTGGTTTAATTGGCAATTGGTTTACAGGTATAATCTTAATTTACGTAAACTTCTCACTTCTAACTCTAAAGAAATTAAGTAAAGGATCCTCAGATATGTATCTTCGATAACCTCCACCAAGGAGGTTATGTTGTTGGTAGAGTTTGTGTATTTGTCGGTCTCTGTCTGCCTGCGTACAGGATAACGTGAAAAGCTATGGATGGATTTTGTTGAATTTTTTTCTAGAGATGTCCCTCATGACAATAAATAACCTGTTACATTTGGTGATGATACAGATCATAATGTGGATATAGGAATTTAATAAAAGATTCTTCAACATTGTGACATGAGGATATTAGGCGGAACAAGCAGTTCCCCAATAAACCAGAGGGTGGCAGCAGTGACTATTGAAAATTTCAGCATCGGAATCAAAAAGTCCGGAGGTATTTTACTGAAGACAAAAATACAAGAGAAGGGAATATAAAAAGATAAACAGATTTTATGGACTTTCTTTACCAGAGGTGTGCCTCATGCCAAGGAACAATTAATTTACATTTGGTAATGATCTAGATCATGTAAGTGTTTTAGCTATAGGTGTAAGTCACAATTTGGGATAAAATGTGTTGCTTGGCGAAGATCTGTAACCTGACAACAGCCAGATGCATGTCTCATGCATCTGGCTGTTGTCAGGTTAGAAGATCTGTGCTGTCTGAGTGCTTTTCTAGTTATTCTTTATTATGGTAAATAAACATAGGGTGGAATATTTATGCCTATGATGTATATCGATTCTGACTTCCATTGTGGCGTTCCATTAAAAGTTATGGTAGTTACAACTTAGGTGAAATCCTTAATACATGTTTGACATGACTCCTCCCTGGTGAAGCTCCCTTGATGGGTACATTAAGAGAGTCAGGACGTTTAAATGACAAAGAAAGTGGAGCAGCAATAGGATTTTACCTTCAATTTTTTTTTTTAAGTGATTAAAATGTGGCAGCAACGACAGTGGGAATGCCACACTGCTTAACTGAGTTTCCTGCAGGGCTCAACCTCTCGTATTGTGTATGTTTTTACCGTCACTCCACTCCAGCTTATCATTTTAAGCATGGAAAAATCTGATCATTCAGGCAATGGATAAATCTGACAATTCAAATATTTATTTTTATTTTCAGTAGAGTCATTCACATTTTAAAGTCATTTACTGTTTCATGGCAATTCAGCAATGTCCTCAACTGAAATGATAATGAGGCAGTGATCACGTCAAAACAAAGCATGATTAAATTGGGATGAGGATATAATAGGATTACCAAATTCATGGAAAAACCACATCTGCTTCCAGCTTCCACAAAGGCCAGCATAATACTGAATAGGTTGTTAAAAATAGAAATCTATTCCAATCCTATGAGTGCTGTTTCTGAAATATGAGGAGTGGTCAGTGTAATTAAGATATTGTTTACACTTTTCCACTTTACTGAGTCATTCTCAGATCCAAGCGATAGTCTGGCTTTTAGCCCGCCATGACTCTGACCGGGTCATGCATCAGCGCAGACCTGTGCTCCTTATCAAAACCACGAGCATGTGGAAGCGTCTGCTGCCCAGCCGAGTGCTGAGCAGCATGCCACAGTTGCCTGGCAACTGTCCAGGGCTTCAGGCAAAATTATATGGACAGACACTCACAAAAGCACTCTTATACACATATTCGAGCACTTCCTTATTCAAGTACACAGCAGCTGAATTCAGGCGTACATGGACTCAGAGGAGTCCACGTACGGGTCGACCCTCAGTCAGGGAACTAGCAGAGTAGCTGGAGCTAATATCACCTGTATCTTTTCATGTATAAAGAGAGCACAACACCCCCACGCTCCTCTTCTCTCTCTTACAGTAAGTTTTCTTTCTGAAACTCTCCACCCCTTCTGCTGAGCTGTTCTTCCTCTTGACTTTAACGCTGAGAACAGCAGTTTATGAGGCTGAACTCATGCATATTCAAGTCTTGCTTTAGAAGAGCAAAGGAACCGTGAGAAAACTCATTGGCCTTTAAGTAAAGATACAGGTTGAAGAAAATGTGATGAATCGCTGATGGAACATTGGGGTAGTGATCAAGTGAAGGAGGGAAATTTAAATCAAAGATGTTTAATAAAAATATTCCTAATATGATTAATGCCGAGCAAAAAATAGGGTATCAGGGAATAAAAACATTTCTAAATCAAAACTATAGAAAATAACTGCATATCATGTTAAAAGTATGACTATATTTATAGTTACACATATGATAACATTTATAAAAACACATATTATCCCATATACTATATACTAAAAAAATACTAATTAAAGTAACCCATTTACATGCATAAAAATTGGCTTATTGTGGTCACCATTAAAATGTATTTGTGAACAGACACTGATCTGTGAGTGGCAGATACAAATAATAAAAAAAAAATTATCACAAGTTTTTAATATTTAAACATTCTGTTACGGAAAATTCTGGATTTGGAAATGTCTTTAGCAAACTTTTATTAAGGTTATGGTATTTTTACTTTACAGGGTAAAGTAATGTGATAGTAATGTGAACCGTGCTCAGAATGCTGAGGCAAGGAAAGTTTATATGTATAGACAATTCAAAGTGCTTTATGTGAAAGAGACAATAAAATAGAAGACAAATAAAGTAGCATAAAAGCTAATAAAGATAAAACTAGGTATAAGAAGATTGTAAAACCAATAAAACAGTTGAACCACACACTTAAACTAATGATACCTCAGTTAACAGTTTAACTTCAACAGTCTAAGGCAGTTATATAAAAAAAAAGGTTTTTAATTTTTAACTTTAAAAACTAAGACTTTAAGCACTTTTACAGTGTTTAGGAAGTTTGTTCCAGATAAGTGGGGCATAGAAACTAAATCCTGCTTCTCCGTGTTTGGTTCTAGTTCTGGGTGTACAGATTAGGCTGGAACTAGAAGACCTGACTGGTCTGGGAGGTTGGTACACAGGCACCAAATCTGTTATGTATTGAGGTCCTGATCCATTCAGTGACTTATAGAAAACAATGAACAAAACAAAAGGATTTTAAGGTCTATTCTCTGAACTACAGGGAGCCAGTGGTAGGACTTCAGAACCAGGCTCATGTGCTCCAATTTTCTACTTCTAACGAGAACATGGGCAGCAGTGTTTTGGATCAGCTGTAGCTGTCTGAGGGACTTTTAAGGCAAAGCTATGAATACTTGCAGTCATCAGTTTTAGTTAAGATAAATGCATAATTGAGATTTTTCTAGATCCTGCTTGGACATTAATCTTTTAATTCTGGAAATATTCTTCAAGTAAAGTTGACTTAGTCACTGGCTTTATGTGCCTCTGGTGGTTCAGCTCTGAGTCCAACACTGGTTTCTAGCTTTAGTACTGTAGCTGAAGTTGTTAGCTACTAATGGATCTCCCCTCCTTTGGCCTGAAGATTTTTACCTCAGTTTGTTCTGATTCAGTTGGAATTATTATTATTCTGTTCTATGTATCTAACCAACACACTCACACTCAGTCACCTACATCAAATTGTGATGTAAAGCTGTATGTCGTCTGCATATCTTGCTTTTTGCTATAATTTGTGCTAAGGGGAGCATGTAGACATTGGATAGGAGAATGGATCCATGAGGAACCTAGCATGTGATTTTTCTGGTCTCTGATTTAAAGTTCTCTACTCACAAATAAGCCTCTTTCCCACTGAAATTAACCTGGGTTGACCTGGGTCTGGTGTTACACCAGCATGCCGATCAGAGTCGAGGCGAATTTAACACACATCTCTTGCCGAAGCATTTGACCCCGGTCAACACAGGTCAGTGAATTGTTCCCACTGCCACTAAAAGCAGATTGTTCCTGGGTCTAAACAGGTTTTTTGGACTGTAGGAAAGGGGTAATAAAAGTCCCTATCCTTCAGGTAGGAAATAAACCAGTCCAGTACCAGAAAGGCTGACCCAATTTTCCAGAAACTCTAATAAAATCAAGTGATCAACAGTACCAAACGCTGCACTGAGGTCTAATAATACCAGCACTCTGTTTTTTCATAGTCTGAATTATGGCAAATATAAGATCAACTCTGTAAACCCTTTGTATTTCTTTTGAAAAACAGTAAAATCTGTTTAACTGCATAGCTGTACTACACCGACTGCTCACTGTCAAACAGAGCATATTCCTACCTCTTCTCCAGATATTACTGATTACACAGACACCTAGGTTCCTATGTTTTACGGTAAATTGAGCTTTTTTTTGATGTAACGCTTTACAAAAAATTGTGCCTGATAAAAGAAAACTGGATCTAAATAAAAGAAAACTGAAAGATCTAATATGTAAAGATCATACGCTTTAACTCTGTGCATAAATGCTATTGTTTACAAGAAAGACAAGCTTTTTCAAATAATATAATAGTTTTTACCAACCATTTGAGTTTACATTAATATTCCCCAACTAGCTCATGCATAACAACAAATTAAGATTTAATCATTTCTGCTATGAACTGAGAGAACAAGTCATCTTAAACGCTCTCCTGATAATCTACATAAGCATACCTACAAATAAAAAGATGCTGATTTACTTGAAAAAGAGGAAAAAAATCTTCGAAAGAAGCTCTACATCACATGACTCTTTATAATATTTGGTGTGGCACACTGGAATGTCCATAATATCATGATTTATTCACTAAATCCTCTGACAGTGGAGCAGTGGAGTGAGAGGATTATATCTGTTGAGGAATAAGAAAAAAAGGAAATAAAGAAAGATGATTTGAGAAATTAAAATCGATAAACTTAAAAATGTGATAAAATGTTTATTTTTTATTTTGTTTTTCTATATAATTTTAAGAAAAATGTATACAATGTATGTATTCTATATCTTTTATGTTTTCTTGGTTATTGTTTATTTTTACAGACGATGATTCTTATATCTAATTTTACTCCCACGCTTTCACTGACTGTTTCTCCTTTAAAAAGTGAATAATCTTTTTTGAATAGTCTGACAAAGGTATTCTAAATGGCTGCATGATCTATTTTCTTTTCCTTACTAATTTGTTTCAGCACTGTTTGACAGATTTATATTCTTTAATGGTATTCTTATAATTCCCATATCTCGCTCATTTGTTAAATTGTTTAACATTAGAGACGTCTGCAGAGTAATCTGAATTGATCAAATGATACTAAAGACTGGCAGCACAGGGCTGTGTGAGGTCAGAGAGGAGAGGTTGGTATGGGGTCCAGAGAGGGATTAAAAAAAATCCACAGACATAAAACACGTATTAAGGGAAGTAAAGCCTTAAGCTATTATCAGATATTGTCTGACAGAGGTGAAAGGAAAATCATGAAGGACACATTATATTATTTTCATGTGACATCACAGGTGTTATGAGAGGCTTCAAAACTCATTTTGTATGCAGACAGAAAAGGTGATATGAATATGCAAGTGGTAATAAAAGGGGAGTGGCAGCCTAGTGGTCAAGGCATAGACCTTGGAATCCTGAGGTTCTGAGATTGAGCCCCACTCCCACAGACTGCCACACTGGCTCCCTGAGCAAGACCATTAACCCCATACTGCTCCCTGGGCGCCGCCCAATGGCAACCCACTGCTCTCCAAGAGAATGGGTTAAATGCAGCGGTCAATTTCTCCAATGTGAGATCATTAAAGTGGTGGACAGTGAGTAAGTATATTTACTTCATCGCTCTACAAGTAAATTTGACTTAGTGTGTGTCAATTTACAAAACACACCGGGCACTCGATCCGAGCCGGCAGCTCCGAGGCTGGCCCGGGAACCCCGGCGAATGGGGCAGGGAGCCAGCGGGGGACGAAGTGACTGAATCCGACCTGGTGATGATATGCCTCCCCCTGCCTGCCTTACCGTGCTACCCCCCGACAAAATAATACTTACAGCTTGCAGTTGTGATGGCCTTACGGTCAGAACAGCCCCTCGTTTCAGTAAAAGAAGTTTAGCAAATTCTGCTTTGAACTGTCCAAGATTTTGAAAGCTGCCTTCGGTAAAATGCTCAGAGCAAATGAACAGCTCAGCATCAAACTTTGCTTGGATCTTCTGATAGACAAAATGAATCGACTCCTGTCGAGTCTTTGGATCCTTGGGAAGAACTTGAAAAATTTCCCCTTTCTCCGTGCAGCTCATTTTCTGGCTCATTTTCAATAGAGAAACTGCCTGCTTTGTAATTCTTGTAGAAGTAAACCCAACTGTAGGTTTAACAGTTAAACTGCTGTCTTACATCTACCTCTATTCATGTTCTTGTGCCAGTGAACCAGTGTGCTGGCCTGTATGTAAATTTCAGGACGTGACAAAAGTACAAGCCAAAATCAAATAAGGCAACATCCCCAACTTTACGTTAACTCTGGGCTTAATTTGGATTCGCCGGTTTTATGGTGGAAGTTTAAAATTGTGAGATTTGCTGAGAAAGGAGGCGTTGATGGGGTTTGAACTTCTCTGTACGTCCATTTCACCCACTGAACTATCGTTATTCATTTATGACAATGTAAATTAGCTTTTTCATTCTGTCCCCTTTAAGAACAGGTATTCTGGATGTTATTGTTATCCCTCTTTTTTTCACACTTAGGTCAAACAGTAGCTCATTAGCAGGCATATGCAGAGCTTTGACATCCTGAGGAGGTAGCAACTACCTCCAGGGAGAAGAACTAAAACATGCAAGAGGACTGAATTTGGACCCCACTGTTTTAAAGATTTGCATGACATTCCACTAATTTGAAAATCTCAGGGTAGATATCATTTGTAGTTTTCTAATTTTATAAAAGTGTGAAATGTTGTCATGTGGCCAGATTGTTCGGTAGGATTAGTACTCAAAGCAGAGTTAAAATTTCATTGTGGTAATCAATTAAACCTTAAACCTCTATTACAGAGTGCGATGTGAGGAGAACCACATCTCTTCTGTTGTTACTTTGATGTGTTTTTAAATAATATATATCAAAATAGCTG
>NW_015150509.1:750697-769566 GCF_000732505.1 Cyprinodon variegatus
ATGACCACAAGTATCAATACTTTTACCAAAGTACTACAGTTAAGCACTTCGTCCACCGCTGCTTAAATGTAGCATTTTGTGAGCTTTAATGGGGGAGACAAATGCATAAAACAAAGCAAATGACAGAAGGATCCCCTGCTGTAAATCTGTGATGTTTGGATTTGAAACACTGAATTTCAATTTACCATATATATGGATGAGTGTGCATATTACTCATTTAAACAAGTGCTATAACCAAAAGATATTTGCCCTATACAGATTATTTTTATGTTTTTACACAAAAAACACACTTCAAAAGAAAAGTAGATGTATTGAGGAAAACGCAAAATAAACCAACCAGTGCATTTTATGAGCAACTTATTGCTCCCTAAGCATGACTAGTTGTTCCACCCCAGGCAGCACCAACATAAATCACTGTGGATAATGTTTGTCTCAAGCGTGTTGACAGAATTAAGTAATGATCTGATCTATAATCTAGACTTTGAATAGGTCACTTTAAAAGGAGCAATTTTAACATGGAGATCCAGTTTTGCTATTTAATACAACACAAGTCTTTTCAAGCTCAAAGTCATGTACTAATGACTGAATTTTCTTCTTTACGATGAGCGGGTAGAGAACAGATATTATAAATTTATGACAAATCACTCAGGTCTTGAAGCCTTAGACATTCACATTGCCACCATCGTCTTTGAATCTTTGTGATTTTCTTTTACATTGAATATACCACCTGTCCATTTATTTTTGCCAAGTTGTCTTCAAATTACTAGATTATGAACTTGACTGTGGCAAAACAGGCTATTGTTATTTTCAATGTTTGTTTTTTTTTCAGTTCCCAGATGTTGTAT
Source organism: Cyprinodon variegatus (assembly GCF_000732505.1). Classification (NCBI taxonomy): domain Eukaryota; kingdom Metazoa; phylum Chordata; class Actinopteri; order Cyprinodontiformes; family Cyprinodontidae; genus Cyprinodon; species Cyprinodon variegatus. The sequence continues at coordinate 751,543 of NW_015150509.1, forward strand.
CTTTGCAGGATGTCCTCTGCTGGGAACGTTCACCAATGTGCCATGCTTTTCTAAAGTATTTGTTGATAGTAGCCGTGCAAACTGCAATATAACCCTATCCAGATTCATAGACATCAATTTCTCATCTCTTTTAAAATATCATTAGAGTAGGTCATTTTTTAAAGGATCTTTTGGTCTACTTTGGGCTTTCAAAAATGCTTTTTCTAATGATTTATGTATTCTGTTATTTTGGCCACAATCAGGCCTGGGTGTATTAGTCTAATAAAATCACAAATATCAAACTTTTTAACATCACTACATTGGTTTTACATATTAAAACTGTTCCCAGTACATTCTCATAAAGTGGAATTAAAATAATTTGGCAGAGTAACAAGAACTCAAATTCAGTCTGATAGCATTCTAAAGAAATGCATACATGGATAAAATGCTAGCTTTAGATTAAGGATATACTTACTTACTAGCTCATACATATCACACCTTACTTTTTCTTAAAATAGTATAATAAAATATCCTTGCATTTTTAATCTCAGCGTTCTCAGGTGCATCATGTCTTCAAGCAAAGACCTGCCTTTGTTATGACTCCCAGTAGGTTCAAATTTTTTTTCCTTCTAATTTAACCCACATATTTTTTCTCTTCACAGCTTTTATTCTCCCCCAAGGGACACAAGCTGCACATTTTCAAAGCTTTGGATCATAATATAATAATATGCTTAACTGTGGCTGACGTCTTTGGGTAATGCATAAGATACCACTTCCTGCCTTGCTGATGCACTATTAAACCGTTTGCCTTCACTGGCTCATTGAATATCATTAAATTCCCTCGCCTGGTGGCACATTTCACCCTTCAAACCCAAAACAATTTATTTCACCCTTTTACAGCCACATTTTTATGATTTTTTTTGGCAGCTTTGAGATGTGTTCTTTAACTCGCACGATGCAAAGTCACTACTAGGAATTTTTTTTTCCTTTAGGGATACATACGGAGCGCCGAGAGCGACCGTACTCTACTTTTTTTTATTTTTTTTTATGCCTTCTTAAGATAATGACATAACTACCCTGTTATCACGGTTAAACCATTAGTTGTTTTCTCGACATAACAAGATAATTATCTCACTATCACAAGAAAAAAATTATTGATTTCTTGAGATAATAAGATGATTAACCTGTATGTATAGCCCTGTATGTATAAACCCTTGATTCAAAGTCCATCAATGCCTGCGGTGCCCGTAGTTTTGCAGTCACGGTATCGGGTTTGCGCAAATAATTATTTTCCTTTTTCTTTTCACTTCCAAATCTGACTGCTTTTTTGAAGAAAATCTCTAATCTTGACTCATTTTGAGGGTTAATGCATCTTTTACCTGTTACAGGCGTAACACCGGGGCTGTTCAGAAAACACCTGCTGCTAAGGAGCCGGAGGCATAGGTCTAATGGCTTATAAATCAGAAGTGGAAGCAAATCATCAAACCAACAACCTCGTCTCATTACCTAAAACTCAAACACAGGATTATTTACAGAATTACATATACGCTGCCATGCCTTATAAATCCTCTCCAGCTTTTGTGGTATTGAAGGATGTAATCAGTTTTAATACACACACAATCACACACTCATCTCGATACAACGACAAAACAGAATTCTATATCTTTAGATAATCAGAAAATAACAAATTTTCCCGAGAAAATCACAGTGAAAAAGTATAGGATGGACACGGCCGCTTCTGGCTTCCATAGATACATGTACCTAGAAAAATATTTAGTATTAAGGAACATAAGTGGCTACAAACTACTGAGACCATGTTAGCTAGTAAGGGATCATCTAGCATTTCTGATACAAGTCTTTTAAATTCTGAATGTCAGACCAGCTCAATAATATTTAAGGTAGTACACATCCAAACCTCTGGATTGCTGGAATCAATTTTTCCTCCTTATCAAAATACTTACTATACAAACTAAGCTTAACATTATCAAACTAAGCTTAACATCATTATCTTACTTTTATACTCAGAAGATTGTTAATGTGAATTTAGTGTCTCAAATTATACCAGAGGTTTAAAAAGTTGTGGCAAAACGTTAGGTTATGAAATAACCTTAATTTGGCTTAATTTCTCTTGAATGGTAAAGTATCCGGAAAAAGTGAACCTCTGTTCTACTTTTTCTACTTTTAAGAAGGACTTATTTTCAAAAATTTGTTTGTAAATAAAAGCAAGCCCAACACATCGATCTTTTTGAGAAATCCAAGTATTAAAAACTATTGTTAGCAGAATATGTACATTATCACTAGCTAGTGTGACAATTAACCATCTATTTGTGTAAATTGTAATTACGAAAATTGTTATTATTATCTGTTATCTGTTGTAATTATCTGTTATTTTCAATAAAAAAAAGGTTTGCCTCTATGAGGTGGCTTTCAAAATTCTTATATTTTTTTTCTTACCTGCAATGATAAATATTTTTGATTTTTTGGGGAGTAGGGTTGTTACCTTAAAGCTGTTTTGTGAAACCTTGTGATAAAGCAGAAGAAGCTGTCCTGAATTTCTAGGGCTTAAATTATACTAATAAGACAGTAACTAATGAGTGGCCTATGAGGAGAACTTTAAACCATGTAGAATTGTTACAGTAATACTGTAGGTATTGTAGCAAAAAAATAATTATTAAACTGATCACATTATATTTGTATTAAGCTATTGAGAATAGAAAAAAAAACTTTCTTATTATTCTTTATAGAGGTAAAAATGAGCATTGAGGGTCACAAAGAAACCGTTTTAGGCTTTAAGTTAGATGATAATTGATTGTAAAAGGGTAAGTAGATATAATGAAAAGGATTTGCTCATTACTGATAATTCTAGCTCTTTAATCTTATCTTGAAATGCTGATTCGGACTTTTAAATATAAAGTTTAAGAACCCTGCACTATAACACCTAAAGCCTATACTAATTAGCAGTGGCCTTTTCAGTGACATTAAAATCATTGGACCTTAAAAATATTTTCTGGTGGGGTGTGGAGTATTAGGAGTTTGATTGGGTTGGTAAAATTTCTTAAAAGTATTATGTAGTCTGAATGACCAGATTGCCTCGGCATCACACATAAAAGGAAGTCGTGCAAGTTTTAACTGTTTACTTTCATTAAAATATCTGAAAAAAAAATTATTAAGTAATAACATGAATATGAAGAAAAAGGAAGAAGAAGTAAAAGCTTTTCATCTCTCTTCCCGAGGTTAAAAATGTTCTCGCAGCCGATGATGGTGGTGGGCCTTTCCCCAGAGTTCATTAATTAGTTAATTAGTTAATTAGTCTGAGCAGATGGCTGTGCAGCACAAATCAGGGTGCTGTGTGAGCCTGGAGCATGAAGAAGGTAGGAGAAGGTGAGCCGAGACACTTCTTAAATCACAACATTCTCCAAAGCTGTGGGCCACGACTGTGTGCAGCAGACATTTTCTTTACTCGCATTCACCCATTTTATCACTCTACCACTCAGCATATCATAAATTAATGAGAAAATTCTTTATAGACAATCATTTGTTAAACACATGTGTGTGAAGGGTCGCAGGCGACAGCATAAAGCACTAAACTCTAAAGAAAGGAGCTTCGGTCACATTTCATGGAGCATTTATTCCGATGAATACTTTGCTTCAGTGCAGATTTAAAAAGCATTTCTGTAGGTTTATTTTTAGCCTGCCCTCATCTCCCCCTTCTGTTTCCTCTTCCCTCACTGTCTCTCTATGATTCTCCATCGCTCATCCGTCTCTGTTCCCTGCTCTCTCTTCTTCTCTTACCCCTGACTCTCTGTCACACCCTTAAAGGTGCAGGCATCGCATAAAACAAGGCTGGCATGTGTAAGCTCCTGTGAGTGTAAGTACAGGATAATACTAAAGATTAGGACATAAAACCATTAAGATTCTGTGTACCTCTGTTTCTCACTTTGACTTAAATGCACAGTGTCAGAAAGGAGGGATATTAAATATTCAGATGGATGGTGCATTATTCATGTGTGTGTTTCATGCACGGCATGCAACTAATTACAACGCATGCACCCACACACTTCTGCGTGCACATTAAGAAATTGACATGTACACAGGCAAACAGACATGCGTTTGCAACGCACACTTACAAGGCTAATCGCCTTAGTACAGTAACCCATTTAAAGTATATCTGAGAGTCTGGGGGGGTGGTCGTTGCCCACATATCAAAAGTTTAAGCAATCTTTACACAATCAAGGACACTGCATCATCCCTCATAATAACTCAGTTGAATCTCTATTCACCTCAATACTTCTATACCTAGTATCTATTTCGATGGTTTTCCGAGGAGTTCAGGGTTATAAACTTTAAATTGCATGAGTGCACTTTAAAGATCTCAAGCATGAATCATGGCCCAGATGTCAGAAGAAGTCAGTCACAGTTATAGCCTGGAAACAAGGTCAAGGTGTTTGTCATTGTTTCAAATGAAGAGATTGCTTCAGAGTTCTCTACTCGCCAGGCTCTTTCTCACCTGTGCAGCTGCTTTTTAACAAAAATAAGTAGTCAATCACAAAGCAGCAACCTAATTCACCCAGTAAAGATGTCTTGCTAAATCCAAACTATGCATCAGAATGTGAAAAAGGAAATAGGACAATTTGACCTGGAGCAAGTCAGAATGTTGCAAAGATGAAGTCAGAACAGCCCAGTCTTTGTGGATTTTCTTACAAAACCATCTTTCAAGTTTATAGGGAAGATTCCCAAAAGAGAAAAAAAATCTAGTGAGTGTCAACTTACTGGATCAAAAGGCCTTGCTGATGTCAGAGTTTATATAAGAACGAGAAAACAGTTTGAAGTTACAAGATGTCAAATTTAGCCAAAGGAGTTGCTCATGACGCATGTGGACCTTGGTGGAGGTTGGCGACATGAGCAGAAGAGCAAACCAGGTGTATCTACTGTTAGATAAGAGATGGAAGCTTGGACAACAATTCACATAAACTAAAAATTTGAACATAAAAGATAAAAAAAACAATGTTGTAATGGTTTTGTGGGTATTTTATTTATGTAGGTATACTCTGAGTTCCACAGCTTGGTCAGCTGCCGCCAACCACGTGTGCCCCTTCAGTGTACAACAATTGGGGCAGTTAAGAAAGCCTGGTGCAGTGGAGAAGTATATAGGCCAGTCAGACTGTTTCCTTTACTGTGTCCCTCTCAACCACAGCACACTCATCCCTCTGTCTCTCTGTCTCTCTCTCTTTGCTGACATGACCTCACCTTGAACTTTGTGACCTGGGATGCTGCCATGGAGGGGGACATCAGATATTCTGCTGCATTTTTTTCTATAGATAATCCATTTTGCCTTGTCTTTCAATTGTTAACTCACTATCTTTCATAGACATGGCTATCGACTGAGCTTTTATTGGGACTAACTGTACAGTATGTGCTTTTCTTTCATTCTCCAGATTTAAACACTGGCTCAGAGTAAATCTGCTTTGCTTTGTTTCTCTGCAAGATTAATCCACATCAGGAGCTACAACATCAACTAACCTTTCCCTGTTCTCTCATATACAGAAGAACTCCTGGTACAGTTCTTTAATTCCTCTCATGTGTGTGCTCTGTCCGCCCAGAGCCCCGGTTGGTCAATGTAGATGTCTACACTGAGCCTTGTTCTGCTGAACCTGTATCGCTGTTATTGAGTTTTCCTCTCCACTGTGGTCACATGCAGGCGCCATATGAAGGACTGCTGCAAAGTCATACAATCAACTGTCTACTGTCTGTACATTTTCAACCAGGTGCAAGTTAATGAGTTAATGAATTAAAGCGATGTGTTAGGTTCCCTTACATAGATACATTTTTACCAGTGCTTTTGTATCTTATAATTAAAATGATTGATTCTCTGTAAGTTATCTCTGTAAATGGTGTTGTGAATTGACAATAAACTGATTGGCAATAAATTTGGTGTACACCATAACAACCAACAATTATAAAGTTCATTTGAAAACTATACCTGATCAGAAGGATATGCAGATTTAGGTATAGCTCCTACACAAAAGCTCAGAGTTTGTCCTTGTCCCTGTGCCGCTTCGTCAGCATTGTCAATAACAGTGTGGATCATGTTGCCCTCTGTTAATACTCACTGCAACTCTTGGACGCCATCCTAAACTACTCCAGTTTCTCTGTTTATCATTATTGTGATATGTTGAAACAGGCCTGATGCAATAAACAAGATCTGATTACACAACCTAGCAACAACAAAGACTGCCACAAATAGTCTTTGTGCAAACACCTCCGGAAGACGACAGTGAATGTAAATACTTGACTTCCCTGATATCCAGCAGCTATGCACTACGCTATGCATACACTCAGCCCACACTCACAGGCCTTGTTCACACAGCAATTTGTTTAGTGGAATAAAAGCTACTGATTTATCGAATGCATAAAAAAAAACAATGAGAGGAAAGACTTTTCCAAGGCTATATATTCAAGCATTAGGTTGTTGAGGATGCTGCAACAATTACATCTGTCGGGTAGTGGAACTTCCTTTGAGAAGGATAGAGCACCTTGCAATGTTATTCATATTCATTGGAACTTTTCTAAGATGCCCTAATTCACAACTACAATTTTCAATACATATTATTGTAACTATGTTTTAAACCAACACTAACAAATAATAATTCAGGGAAATGGTAAATGGCATGTACTTATATAGCGCCTTTATTCAAGTTAGGAGACTTGACCAAAGCGCATTACACTACATTCATTCACCCATTCACGCACACACTCACACACTGATGGTGACTAGCTACATTGTAGCCACAGCTGCCCTGGGGCTCACTGACAGAAGCGGGGCTGCCGTACACTGGCGCCCTCTGACCACCATCAGTATACAATGCAGGTGAAGTGTCTTGCCCAAGGACACAACGACACTGAAAGTCGGATTCGGGGCTTGAACCGTCAACCCTTCTATTTCAGGGCAAACTCCTACATCCAATGCCACTGTCGCCCCAGGGAAAGGAAGCAGATCTGATTTTATTTATTGTTCTTACATAACATTTTTATTAAAGTATGTGCTCATTTTTTTTGAACTCTCAAAAAGTCTTGCCTTCCAGCAAGAAGGTTCTGGGTTTGATTCCCGGCCCAGGGTCTTTCTGCATGGAGTTTGCATGTTCTCCCTGAGCATTTGTGGGTTCTCTCCGGGTACTCCGGATTCCTCCCACAGTCCAAAAACACGACTGTAGGGTTAATTGGCCTCTCTAAATTCCCCTTAGGTGTGAGTGTGTGCATGAATGGGTGTTTGTCCTGTTTGTCTCTGTGTTGCCCTGCGATGGACTGGCGACCTGTCCAGGGTGTACCCTGCCTCTCGCCCGTAGACAGCTTGAAATAGGCATCAGCACCCCTCACGACCTCACATGGGATTAAGCGTGTTAAAAGATGGATGGATGGAAGTCTTGCCACTGATTTGACATGGGAAGTTGGAATACACAACTATCCTTCAGATAATAAAGACAAGGATGTAAATAAGGCCTCCTTGCCAACTTCTATTCTTTCAGTTAATCAAGCACTTACATTTTTCACTAGTCAGATAAAGAAAAATTTCACAACAGCTGTCTTTTGTTTATGGCATTGGGGAATTTAGGAAACCTTACACACTTATGTTTTATCTCTCCTAGCCTTCCTTTCTACCCGATTAGTCAAAGGAAACACATGCGTCCTTCTAAGCTATGTTGTAAACATATACACACAGCACAACTAAGTGTTACTACCATCTTAGTAATAGCAGAGCATTGGTTTTAGTACAGAGTATTGAGTATAGTTATAAGAACCTGTCAGGCGTATGGAGCTGTGGATTTAAGGCTATCTTTATAGCTAGTGGGGAAAAGCTTCTATTTCGATGTAATTAAAGACACAGTTTTTTTTAGAACATCTTATAGGGAAACCTTTGGCTTGGTTCCTGTTTTACAGATGCTCAGACAGCAAGGTTCAGGTGGCTGGTTTTATTTTCAGCCAAGGTACAGTCAGGGCAAGATACACTGCTGGGAGCATTCTGGGATTCAGAATTTCTACCAGCCTGTTTTTCCTCTGTTTGTAGTTAATAAAGGGAAATTGATTCCACAATTTTTCTTTAGGGGTATTAAATTAAAATGATTCCAAAAGAAATCAATTCTAAACATTTTGGAGTTTATCAGTAAAAATATTTATTATTTCATCTAGTAGAGAATAGAAATATAATTTTTTATTTTTATTTTACCATAGGGAGGATTCAGGTGTGTTAGTGGCAAAGCAAAGGGCAAATTGAAGCATACAGGTTCACACTTCCAAAACAAAAAACAAAAAACTGTTAAAAAAAATGCTTTGATCGGTCCAATAAGATAAAATATAATAACGTAAAGTTTTAGTTTAAAAGTGATAAAACTAGAATAAGTCTAAGTGGTAAAATGTTTTTGTACAGCCATGCATTTTTGAAAGGAGATAGAACACAGGCAAAAACACATATGTAGTTCATCCTTTACTTAGTGGATCCAGTGGAATTCCTTAAACCAACCTGTAGTCCCATGGTGCCCAGTCAGGATGCCCTGGATTGGAAAAAACTAGTACTCAACATATGTGGCAAGGCAACCAAAAATCCAATGGTTTTAGATTCTCTATTTAAAACACAAATGATTTACTTTATAAAGTAGGAACACATTTATTAATAGCACTGAAAATGCAGGAAGAATTCCGAAGACACAGAGATAGCTGCTGAATGTGCATAACTAAAACCTTATTGATATTAACTATGGCTACAATGGTGATAGAACAAGATAATGAGACAACGATCTCTGCGTTGATCTTTAGATGGATAAGCTATTATTTCCTGACGTCTGATTGGCTGTTTTCCACTGAGCAATATAGGATAACTTCTTCCTGGTTTTCTTGAGGACTTTGGCAGTTTCCACAACATAAGACCACAGCAAACTCTCACATAAGTTTATTAGTATAGTGAGGATCAAGCTAGTGATATAGAGGCTGGATAATTAAGTTACTTCCACCTTTGCCAGTAATAATGTTAACTTTCAAATAAAAAAAGACCAGGGTGAAGTTCTCTTATCTTTCTCTGTTAGAAGCAGCCAATCAGTTGCCAGAGTTTCTATAAGAGTGGCCCTAGTCCTGCCTCTATGACTTTGATAGATATATTACAGCTAAATTGAATTTATGGTGTGCTTCGGTACAGGAACACACGTTGGTGGCGTGGGTAGCACTGCTGCCTTGCTGCAAGACGGTTCTGGTATCGATTCCTGGCCCGGGTTCTTTCTGCATGTAGCTTGCATGTTCTCTCTGTGCATGCATGGGTTCTATCCGGGTACTCCGGCTTCTTCCCAAAGTCCAAAAACATGACTGTTAGGTTAATTAGCTTCTGTAAATTGTCTTCAGGTGAGTGTGTGCATGAATGCTTGTGTGTCTTTGTGTGTCTCTGTGATGCCCTGCAACAGAATAGTCCCACCGCGACTCTGACTGGACTAAGCGGGAGAAAATGGATGGATGGATTAATTAAATGAACTCTGTATTTCTGTAACATTTATGTTTTAAAACATTGATAATGCATATATTAATGGAACTGTGGCACTCATCACCCTCCATAGTTTACAACCACTGGATGTTCTTCTGCAGGTATAAAAATAGAGGGGGTAGAGGGGGGTTCCCGAATCAGCCCCCTACATCTTTTCCTACAAATATATATATATATATATATATTTTTTTTTTTTTTTAACTATGGGTCTGAGGTGAATCCTTTTGCAAAACTAAAACTGATGCTATATATTGTTATTTCTGTTATTTATTTTATAATATATAAATTACTTTGGTGGAACAGCTCGATATAAACTACAAAGAGGCCTTTAAATGCCCCATAGTACAGTTAAAAAGGTAACTAAGTTCTGTTCGTTTCATGTATGTCCTCTACAAACTATGGATTAAATATTACATTTAAACTAAAACCTATACGCTAAAATGTACCATATTGTTGATTAATACAGACAGTTTTGTACATGTGACCTAAGCACGGGAATATCATTTGAAATAGACGCAATAAATATTAAAGGATACTTTTCCTTTAACTTTCTCTTAAGAGAATTTTGTCTTATTACTTGAATCACATGAATAAAATTACATGGATAAAATGTCCTCTGTATTCTACCATGCAAAACCTGATTTCTAAAATTCTAAATTGTAGGGGAAGTATTGGCCTAGTGGTTAGAGCAGTGCGCTTCTGCTCTAAAAAGGTTGCAAGTACCCGATTTGTTTCCCACAGCCTGAACTCTGGGTCCCTAAGCAAGGCCCTTACCCCACACTGCTCTCCGGGCGCCACACAATGGCATCCCACTGCTCCCCAAGGCAATGGGTTAAATGCAGAGGTAAAATTCTCCAATGTGAGATCAATAAAGTTCAATTAAAAACAAAAAAAATAAAATTTAAAGTATAAACCTCTGTTCATACATCCTGTGAAAAGAACTTAAAAACAAACTAATGGAAAGAAACGTCATTCTACAAAAATTAGTTTGGACTTAGTTTTAGCTAACTTTTACTCAAGCAGCACATAATGATTTGGAGGAAGAATTACCTATTTTCTCAATTTCCATTTCAGCCTCTAAGAATTGATCACAATTTCTAAATAAAACATTTTGACAGCAGAGAGTGGTGTTGATTCAGAACCTAGCTATATACAACAGCCTCTTCTGTCACTTCCTGTCAGAAACATGGCAAACAATCCATAATGTGATGCATCAAACTCACCGAGCACACCAATGCGATAGTTCATGGTGACAACAATCACATTTCCGTAGGCAGCAAGGACACTCCCATCAAACATGTTGCCTGAGCCCTCCATGTAGGAGCCTCCATGGATAAAGAGCATGACTGGCTTCTTTCGACGATCTCGTATATCTGCAATATAAAGATAAAAAAAAACAATCTAAACTTGTTACTTGTAACAAAGAGTTAGATTTGAAGAAGTCATATTTACATGCATATACAGTAATGATATTTATACGCAGGTAAACCCCAGGGGTAAAGGTTTTGCATGAGGCTGTCTTCATGTAAAAGGAACAAAAAAGGATTTCTGACATACAGTTATTCTAAAGATAAAAAATTGAGGAAAAAATAGAAAAAAATGATAGACACTTGTACATGATCTAAAAGTAAAAGAAAATGTGGTTTTTATATATTCTGAAATGGACTGCTCTAAGAGCAACCCTGTCATGCTTTGGTTAATGAGTGAAGAAGACCTTATATGAGCAAACAATCCATATGAGTCAGGTGCACAGAGATGCAGGAAGCTATTTTATAAGCGTTTAAAAACATCTTAAGAAAAAAATATGCATTTAAATTCTGAGAATTTCAGCAGATATCAAAAATGTTCTGGTGAAACTTTAACCACTTTCAAGATGCAATTAATAGGAGAAAGAGCCAGTGAGGTGAAGACTATATTAACACTAAATACTGTGAAACCATTTGCATTTGCAGAGAAATGTTTTTTTGTGTTTTTTTTTTATTCTAGTCTTTGCTACTGTTAATGAAGTTGTTTCTGGTGTTATTAAATTATTTCTGAAGTCTTCAAGCTTATAGACTTTTAGCAGACGACATAAAAGCTAAACAAAAAACATTTCATTTTTGTTGTTGTTCTTTTTAGCCATGGAAATGTTGGTGGCCTTTTCAAACTCAGAGACAGGGTCTAGGTTATTTACAAGATATACATGGAGATGGGTCTTTTTGTAACACTTTCTGATGCTGAGCTCTGATATAGGAAAATGCAAACTATTTAATTATTCTGCATTTTCTTTGAACCATTTCATTTTGTCTCCTTTTTGACAGTTGTATGCCATTTTTTCCTCTTCTAGAATAAATTATTGATGATGTTCAATGCTGCTCCTATATGTTATTTCATATTTCTTTATAAATAAAGAAATTTGCTATGAGAGTTTGGAAATAACCAAAGGTTTTTCATTTGCATTTCTCTCATTAACAGATTTCTAATGCAATGCCTTTTTCTGCACCTTGTACTTGATGTTTTTTTTTTTTTTAACATCTTGATCAAGACATGCTCGCAAAAGAAAATCCGAAAATCAATGGATTTCTTTCCTGGTAAAATACAGGTTAAATAAAAGTATTTTGTGCATGTCCCATTCTATGTGTCCTCTATACCTCCTTCTCTGATGCCTGTTTTCCCTTCCTCTGCAGCGATGGTATCATCCCACACTCCTATTCTCCTCCATGTGTGAAGCAAATGGTGCAGACAGTTTCGATGCCTTATCTGTTATTGGTGTCTTTGCACCCATCAGTATGTTGCTATGGTTTACTCAGTGAGTCTGTGGACCCCCCCACCCCTGACTACTCCTCCACTCTGGACCCCCTCCTCACAGCGTCTGTGGTATGTTCGGAGTGTCTGAGCATGGATGAGGCTGAGAGAGCTGCCAGAGCATCCCAGTTAGGCTGAGCGTCTGCACTGTGCAAGCCCTGTGGATAATTTGTATGAAAGGCAGACCAAGTGGAAACATAAATAACAGCCACAGCATCTGTTTACCCTGATGAGCTTCAGTGCTCAAAGAAGGGAGAGGGACAGGAAGATAACAGGAGAGAAAGAGAGCAAGGGTGGAAGAAGGGGGAGCTGCAAGATAAAACAGAGAGAAAAGATGAAAATAGGGCAGCATGAGAAAAGAGATTGGTAAAGAGATGGATCGGAGGTTCACCAACATAAAAGAAGATATCAAGGATGAGGAAAAAAATTAACGGCACAAAGCAAGACACACATGGCAAGGTACGCTAATGAACGCTCAAATTCACACAGGATTCACCCCGGATTCATACAAAGACGCACACACAAACTCTTGCATAGGCAGCTGCGATGTTGAGTCGCTATGGAAACTGCTTCTCGCTAATAGAACTGCACCAGCCATTCCATCGCACCGACTGTTGCCGTGGTAACAAATTCCACTCACGTATTTGCACACCGCCTGCATCACCACCTGAATCTCAGGTTACACATGCACCGGGGGCGCGTCACTCACAGAGACAGGCGCACTTGTGGCGGACAAGCCTGGGGACACGCGACACAAGGATACATACATGCAGGGTTTTCCTTTGTTATTCTGCATCTTTTGTTATAACATATTTGTGACACGAGCAGGTTGGAAATAAAAGGGGGGAAAAAACTCAATACATTTCAAGTCACAGACCCCAGCGCGACATTCTTGTTCTGCTTGTCATTGGTGTATTCTGAGCCTCAGCTCATTTCCCAAAGGAGATGTAGACAAGTTCAATTATCTTGACGTTACTAAGACAGTATGGAGGAGTGACGTATTAGCTGGCCGTCATCAGCCACACTCAGAGCAACGCTCAGAATGTAAATTAAACCTGAAGAGAAAGGGAACCAGAATCAAGAAATGGCCTATGTCAGCTATGAGGCTTCCTTTAGTGATTCATTGTTGAACTGGAGGGTTTAGCATTGATCAACATTTCCCTCTTTGTCTATATTTTAGACTGTTTTTGAAAAAACAGTGTAATGATAATGATGAAATGCAGTTATCCCATCCACTTTGTGATTCCAAGAAGTTACACACTAGCCTACCATCTATTTGACCCAAAAAGAATTTTCAAACATGCAACACGGCCATATATCCACAGTTCTCCCTCAAGAGACAGATACTCTCTGTTACAGCTCACCCTTTCTATTCTGCTCCCATTATCATTTTCAAAATAAAAAATAAAATAGATAAAAGAGGGGGGCGGAGTGGTGGTCTAACAGCAGGGCTAGTTCAGGGAATGCTGCAAGTTTCCTGGTTTGATCTCAGTGCAGAAATGCTCCCCTAGTGACATATAGAGGCAGCCCACAGCTCTCTAAGTGATGGGTTAAAGGCAGAGGACAAATCTAACTAGAATATAAAATAGGTGACTATGACAAATTATAAGGATTTTGTCCATCAGAATTAAAAACCTAAGGGGAATACCTGTGAAAACATAAATTAGGGGTATGTCACATCCATTTTTGAAGTCAATTCACAGCATTTCAATAAGATATTGCAGATCTAAAATTTGAATGGGCTCATAACATTTCTTGTATTAAATGAAATAAAATTTCATAAAAACAACTTTTGCAGCTGTGGCCATAAGGTATCTAATACCTGTCGTGACAGCATCCCCGAACCCAGTTCTGGTGCCCGGAAGTAAGGGATGCCATCAAGCTGAAGAAGGTGGCCTACCTGGCCTTGTTAGCTAGAGGAAAAAATGTCACCTCGGGAAAAAACTCGGGTCTGGGAGGAGTTCGGAGAGGCCATGGAGAAGGATAATCAGTCAGCCTCTAAAGGGTTCTGGAAAACTGCTCACCTCCTTAGGTGGGGGAAACAGTGCTTCACCAACACTGTTTACAGTGTGAGTGGGGAGCTCCTGACCTCGTGTTGAGTGGTGGAAGGAATACTTCGAGGAACTCCTCAATCCCATCGTCACGACTTCCAGGAGGAGGCAGAGGCTGGGGACTTAGAGGTGGACTCGTCCATCTAGGCTGAAGTCACTGAAGTAGTGAGGAGCTCAGTTACCTGAGAGGAGCTTTGAGTAGAGTCGGTCCTCCACATCCAAAAGAGCCAGTTGAGGTGGCTCCGGCATCTATTCCAGATACCTCCTGGTCGCCTTCCTCTGGAAGTGTTCCAGGCATGTCCTAATCGGGGGAGGCCTCTTGCAAGGCCCAGGAAACGCCGGCGGGACTATGTCTCTGAGCTGGCCTAGTGTTTCTTTGGGGTCCCCCCAGAGCAGCTGGAGGAGGTATTTGTTTGATCGGGAAGTCTGGGCATCTGTGCTTAGATTGCTGCCTCCGTGACCCGGCCCCAGATAAAGTGGAAGAAAATGGATGGATGTATAAAAACAACTTTAGGAAAAACTGGTGCTCACCTTGTAAAATCAAACTTCAAATATTTGATAGTAGGTATAGTAAAAAACAGAAACAACGTGTGATGAAATAAAAACACAAAGCCCACCAAGACACATGTTTCTAACTGGGATGTTTGGTTCTAGTTGGTAAATTCTTAAAAGTTCCATACACCAGTCAATTTTAGCTTATCCCTTATATTATGTTAAGGGTCAATTTGACCCATTTCAGTTTTTGTGTTGATCAAAGTACTGGTTATCTTTTTTTTTCTTCATGAAATTTGGTGACTTTTCCTCATCTGGGGTCATGATCATGTATGTAAAATCTGGTCACTCTGATGTGTAGTGGAGTGTCTGTGCAGAGTATGTATACAAATATGATGTTGTGAGTCATTTTGACCCGGATACTTTAATGTGGGTAGGTAGCCATTCAGGTGAATAAAAATGCTTTTTTGACGTACTTTACTCTTTTCATTTGCCTCTGAGACCCAGACCCAGGTGTTGTAAGGGAGGGAACTTTCTTACACTAGTTCTTGTCACTGCTCTCACGTCATTTATATGAAAAAACTCACCAAAAACTGAGCTCCTGAAGTATTACAGCTGAGTAGTCTTTATCACAAATTTTGAACTGGGATAGTGATGCAGAGGAAGAGGTTTCTAAGACAGAGGATCTGTCAGAATCAGAAGACAAAGTTATTGTTGATCCAGATGATCAATTTTCCTACGATGAGAAGGATTCAGAGGAAGAGTCTGCCATTGTCCCCCCAACAGATGAAAAGCCAGGAATGAGGCAATCATCTTCCACAAGAGTGACATGGAAATCTAAAGACGGTAATATAAAATGGTCAACATCACCACACCAGAGTTGATGCAAACTGTCATCAGCTAATTTGATAAAAACTCCTGGTCCTACTAGTTTAGCCATCACATGAATTGAGGAGATTCAGTCAGCATTAATGCCCATATCATAATATGGGCAGCCTGAGGTGCAAAGTCCAGCTATGCATGGAATATGCAAGTATATACTGGAAAGCTACTTGGAAGAAAAGCTTAGAAGAATCAGGGGATGTGTCGGTGCTGGAGATGAATGAAGGGCTGCAAGTCATAACATCACTTGTGACGACCTCTTTATGTCCTACCTCTTTGGAGAAGAACTTCAGAAAAGAAAGCTGACCATCTTGGGAACAGAAGGTTCTTATTAGGAGTACAATGCAAGTTGATATTTCACTGAGCACAAAAGAGGACTTGAAGGCACAAATGATCCTTGATTATAACTGAACCAGAGGAGGAGTTGACAATCTGGACAAAGTCACAGCAACATACAGCTGCCAGGGCAAGACTGCCAACTAACCAACCAACATGAAGTGGAGACGGGTGAAGAGAAGAGGAAAAGATCCCAGCTATGTCCCTCCCGAGAGGGAGTACAGTAAAACAAGTACAGAGTACAGTAAAACAAGTACATCTTGTGTGAAATGTATGAATTCCATCTGCAGAATTCTTCCCATCACGTGGAGAACTTTGAAATTGTTAAATGCTCAAAATATTAGTAGCTAACGAATTGTATAGGTAAAGTAAAAACAAAAATGTGAAGAGGGAAAATTTTAAACCTAAATAAAGTGTGTGAATTAAAACTGTATTGTTTGTCACTTGACTAAATGCTTAAGTAATCTAAAATAAATCGTTTAGTGGTTTAACCTGTTTTCTTGACTATTTTGCATGCATTTACACAGTGCGGGTCAAAATGACCCGCAACACAATGAATGTAATTGTTTTTCAACATAATATAAGGGTTAAATCATTTAACTGGGAGATTAAAAATCATAACATCCATTACAAAGTGACCAATAAAAAGACTGATTTACTAATAGGAAATGCAACTTTTCTAAAGAACTGTAAAAAACTCTGAGGGATCAGGTAAAGAGTGCTGTGGGCAAGGAGTTGTTCACTTTGACAGATTTAGAGAATGTTTGCATGTTAGAGTAGATAAATGCTACCAAGTCAAGACATAGGATGCTAATAGACTGAATATAGAAATCTAAAATATGCTTTAGGATATTTCTAACACCTTTATTTAACTGTCAGTAGATATTTGCAGTAGAGGAACAGATGAAAAGGTAAAGGCATATATGATTCATTTAACTTTATTTAAAAGGTTATTAAAACAATTCTGCTGAAATACTTTTAATGAGCTGCTCATGCAACAACTGCATTAGGCTTAGCTTTGAGCGGGTAGCCTTCAGCAACAGTCAACACTGGGTTAGAAATGTTGTTGGCACTTAAATCGTTTTGAGAGACCTGGGAGGAATTTCTCTTTTGAACTTGAATCATATTTAAGTGGAAATAATGGGCGTAGCACCCTGTGCTGAAAATCTAGTTCTTCTGGTCACTCGCCCTTCATTGCATCTCTTTTTCTCTCTGCTGTTTTTTTTGACTAATGGGCACTACTGCCACAAAATGATGAAAAAAGGGCATCTGAATAGAATAAAATAGAAAATCCCTTTATTGTCACACAAAGGGGAAATTCAGGTGTTACTGCAGCAAAAAAGATAGTAGAAAAATGGTCACACAGAAAAGTGTAAATATGACTGTACTTGTGTTTTTACAATAAATAACCAATTTACAGTTGTAGAAATTTTTACAGTAATGGATATTTGAAAATACCAGCATCATCAGAGATGTGCAAAATGACAGCAGCATGTTTTTTAACCAACTAAGAAAGAAACTGTGCAAAAAATCAGCATGAATGTAACAACTTATTGAGGTTGTTTGGAACAGTGGTGGTTGTAGAATTTTCCAGCTGCTGGGAGGAAGGATCTGTGATAACGCTCCCTGGTGTATTTAGGGTGCAGCAGTCTGTCAATGAAGGGGCTTTCCAGTTCAGGAACAGCCTCATGCATATTTTGAACACTGGATCAAACTAATTTCCATATTTTTCTGTTCTTGATCTTGATTCCATTTTGAAGGTTTTTTTTCCTTTTTCTTTTTCCTTTTTTAAGGTCTAATGACCAGTTAATGAGTAACAAGAGGCTTTAATGAAGCCTGGAGTCTGGAAAGTTATTTATGCGCTAAATAAAAATGTCACGGTTTTGGTTATGTTATGCTTTACTTTGCTCCTTGTTTTCTAGTTTTTATTGGTTTAATTCCTATTTTGTTGTAATTTCTAGATTTATGTTAGTCCTCATG
>NW_015150509.1:769923-779852 GCF_000732505.1 Cyprinodon variegatus
CTGTTTTCTGTATTTTTTTCTGTTTTCACTATTCTTAAAACGTTTTATCTTGCAAGTTAATTTTTTTTTTTATTTAGTTTTTTTCACTTATTTCCTGTGCTGCTCCTTCAAAGCATTTTGGTATCTTGTCTAAGTTATTTTTAGTCCTTCTACTTTGGTTTGCAGGTTCTTTTTTATTTAGTTTTTTTCACTTATTTCCTGTGCTGCTCCTTCAAAGCATTTTGGTATCTTGTCTAAGTTATTTTTAGTCCTTCTACTTTGGTTTGCAGGTTCTTTTTTATTTAGTTTTGTTCCCCTTGCATTGATTATTCACCTTCCCTCAGTATTCCGGTTTGCACTCATTCACTGCTGTTCCCTGTTTCCCTTTTAAGCTCTACTGGATCGCGTATCAGTTTCCTACCTTAATTCGGTATAAAAGCTTACTATTTCCATTTATCATTACTCATTACTGGTTATGCCAGTCACTCTCTCTGTTCTACACGTCGTTCTCTTTATGTGTAAGCACAATTTTCTGTTGTAATAATTACATTTAGAATTAAAACTTTCTGGATTAGCTCCTACTCTGAAACCAAAATGCAGGACATATCTGCTTTTAAAAAAAAAGAAGAAGAAAATAACTTATTTTCACAACAGATTCTTTTAATAAAGAATTAATTATAAATACCATGTGGCCTTTGGCTCCTTAGGAGAATGTAAGGAAAGGAAAAGAAAAACTTATCCCAAAAAAGAAGGAAAACATAAGGAATGAAAGAAGGAATGAAAGACATAAGGGACAAAAAGGAGCAGACAAGCACATAAAAAAAAACTAAGAATCAAGCAGAGAAAAGAAAAGAACGACAGAAGGAAAAGGACACAAGGATGGAATAAATGGATGAATGGAATTATATCATATGGCGGTATAATACATATTGTATGTATCCTAGAGCATAATACTTGAACACTATTTCTGATCTCTTCTGTAGTAGGTTTGTGTTAGGACTATGGGGTATGCACAGCGTGTCCATTGTCTTCATTTTTTTCTTACACTATTTTTTAAATACACTTTTTTAATATGTGGAATACAATGCAGCTCAAATGTAAATAAACCTTCTTATGCAAGGCTGTGTAATACTTCCACTATATCTGCATGCTGCAAAAATGATGCGCAAAACTACACCAAATTAAATCTAGAGAACTGACATCACAAAATCATATTTTCTTTTACGTTTGGACCGTGAAATACAATTTTAGACACACCGACAAATATGGTAACACAAGAAGCATGGCAGCAGGAGAAAGGTTAATAAAACAATTACCCAAGTAAAAATGTTATTATTTTAACAAAAAAAAAATTTGGGGTTTTGTTTTACCCAAAAAACCTTTGATCAAAATAACAAAATAGGGTATGTCTCTCTCCTATAGGGGAAGATAATGGCTTGTCAAAAGGTCCCAACAGAACCCTACTTAAAAAAATATTTGAACTATTTATTTAATGATAACAATCCAGAGAAATTGTTCCTCTAAGTAAGAAGCTTTTACACTTTATGAAAAACATTTTCTACGTTGCATTTATTAAAATGTGGCTCTAGAGGGGTTTAAATGCACAGTCAGGCAAACAAACTCAACTCATTAGCATTTGGTGATAATCGTAAATAGAAGATATCGCATGGTCTACTTAAGCCTTAATCAGGCTGAGCCTTTGTTTGTGTTTGAGGCTTGAAAGTGATTTAAATCACTGCAGGCAGAAAATGTGAGGTAACTGGAGGGAGGAACAGGCCCAGTTTGAGACCAATATGGCCAACAAGGAGACACTGTTGTTTTATCCTACATAAAAAAACACTGACACATTAGTCACTTCTGTCCATACCACCTAGCCTGAGACTATCCTCCTTAACTCCCGTTCTTAATAGTAATGTCTTACCTTCCTTTGCAAAATGCCTACTCTCTTCTTTTCCATTCCACGGCTCTGCTCTCATTCATTTCCTTATGGTAATTTCCATTGATCCGGGTGTAAAAGACTGAAGGCTGAATTAGCACTTTTCTCCCCGCACCCAAACCCACACATAAGCAGTGCGGTTTCTTACAAATGGCTTTCAAATAAGATGCCTTTAAAACAATGTTTGGGCCATCCAAGCTTGAGCAATTAAGTAAGAGCTCAAACGCAGCCCAGCCCTCGTGATCCCGTCAAGATCCGTCAGCTGTGGGCATAAATGTCAAGCTCTACCGGTGTCCTTCTCCATCCACCCTCTCACTCTCTGTTTCTCCACATCCCTCTCACTTTCAAAGCTCTATAAATGTCATTTCATCATGCACTCGTCTTCATTATGAGTGTTTTTTTCACCTCGCTCCCCTCTTTGTTGCCCTCTCATGTGCTCCGATTTTTCCCCTTTTTCTCTTTCACATCTTTCCTGTCATATTCTCTACAGTCCTACCTGAACCTCTCCCTCAGTTTTCCCCATTAAGGAAACACAAAATTGAATAAGCTCACACTGGCTCCCTTTTGTCTTGTCTCTTTAAATCTTGGTAGTTAGTGATGTTTCAAGAGGACAGTTCAACATGTGCAGCACTTCAGCTTTCTCAGATGCAGGGAAAAGGTGTGCAAGCTTCACCTTGGAGCTGTATTCACATCCCTGGAAATTTAAGCATTCACTTTATTGTTGTATTTTTTTGGTAGACTAATACAAAGCTGCATATAATTGGATGGTGAGAGGATGAGAAAGAATTGTTTTCAGTTTCTACAAATTAAACTGAGGAGTGAGGCATGTATGTGTATATAGGCCCCTTTAATTTTCCCCTAAATATAATCTAGTAAAGACTATTCCTTTCATAGGATACTTAATTATTAGATGTAGTCCAACTGGGTTATGGCATTTGATTTTACTCAGGGAGAAAAGTGGATCTTGAATTCAGAGAAATACCCCTCGTTTGGATCCCAAATAAATCACAAAGTAGGCCAATTGAAACTCAGGGAGAGGTGCAAAGATCCTCAATGAAGATGGGAAAATCTGCAGACTTTGTAGCAAATTATTAGTTGCACACCTCGGTTTTATGCCATTTTGTAACAATTGTAAGAGGAAGGCCTGCTGCAACAAAATCATAATAGATCAATGTTACAGTCTTCAACCAGCCATGTGGAGGAGGGTGTTCTGATCAGACAAGATGGAAATTAAATTGTATGGCCACTGTGCAAAACTAGCATGGGATGAGAACTAACACTAAAGAACAGTGGTGGGCGGTCGGGGCCTTCAAAACCTTCTCTGCTGGCCTAAAATCAATCCGAAATCCTGAACTATATTAACAACCTAAACTTTAATTCTCTTCTTTTGAGCTGAAGTAATTTATTTCAGGCATTCAGTTATCTTAATTTCTTAGCGTTGCTCATGGCTGCACTGCCTCAGTTTCATTCATCTGGTTTTTATATTTTTGTCCAATCAGATTTTCTCCGTGTTTCATTGTTGTGCCAATCAAATCTGACCAGAGCCTTCAGAATCAGTATAGATGCCAAAGGTACTGTACCTGAACAGTATTAGTGAACAATATTTCTTTTGATTTTGGAAAAGTTCATAAAAAAAGAGGAAGGAAGGCACTGTAGTGCTGTGAAATTAAAAGAACAACTGAGAAGAATTAATAGAAACAGTTGCACAGGGAGTGATTTTTGCTGCAGCCATGAAACTCAGTCAGCATTAAACCATGTGGCAACATCGAATGGATCTACCTCTCCCCATAAATGTCAGATTGGCTGAAAACAACATGGAGGACAATAATCGAACGGAACATTTCATTAGAACTTTAGTGGCAGAGTAAAAGCACAGGTGAATAAGGACCGAATATTGATTTTGAGAGATGCATCACACAGGGCAGCAAGAACATCAGCGTGTGGCTGATAAGCCACATAGCAACCAAGAAAGGAGAGTAAATTAGCTTCCTGTGCAAGTACCCAAAAAGCAGCACTTGTGACAAGCCAGGAATGATGAACAACTGTTTTGTGGGTAGCTTTTATTTTTCTGAATGCGTGCTTGTGACAGAGCAAGGCAGATTTGCGTCCTAATCAAAGCAACTAAGGGTGGACGATGTGATGTGCACACAGACTGATGATTAATGAAACTGATGCAAATGCCCTATTTCCAGTATGAAGAGAGAGAAAAAAGGTTGGCAGATAAATACCTTCATCCCTTGGTCTGTTCATGGAGGACTCATCATTTTTTTTTGTCAGCGGACCTGAAGTTTGGAAAAAAGAGAAATGAGACAATTAGTAAAAAAACATTAATTTAGTTGTTGTGTGCAAATATGAAAAGCTTTTTATAATGACTCAATGTACAACAATGTACAAGGGCGAGACAATGCTTTATTGCCATACTCTTTAGTTGTAGTTTAGAATTTGAAATATTTAGACTGATCAAATCTGTGATTAAATATTCTATATCAAAATTCCTCTTTAGAAGCAGATGTATGGTTGATTTGATTAATATGTCTGTAGTTCTGCTGTATAGTTTCTGTCTTTGCACAAACTTTTTTTTTTGGCACTGAGTCTTATTAAGTGCCATTTAGGTTAATATTGGATCAAAATGGGGTGCAGTAGAAGGGTACCCACCCAGGGCACCAATAAGGTAAGAACTACCTTTGTCATAACCTTGCTCTGATTTGTTTCAAATACTTAGCATATCTCTTTTCAATGAATCTTTGTAAAAAAAAAAAATAAGAAGAACAACAACAAAAAAAGAATAAATACATGAAAAAGAAAAAAAATCTAGAGAAGCAATTGATCTGTCTTTGAGTTGGGAAGCAGAACAGAGATGCTTAGATGCTAAATGTTTTGCATAGATTTAAATATAGGCATTCCTCTGCCTAACATCAATAATTGCTAGACATTCTAAATAGCTATTTTTCACAACCATAAACTGTTAGCCTGCAAGTGGACTTTAAGGATTTGTCACAAAAGGTGGGTTGGTTTTGATAAGAGCACATCTTGCTAACTCATAGTAGTTGTGACAAGATTTTCCACATAAAGATCAAAGAGAAGCAGCGCATTAAGCATCGATGGCACCAACAGTAAACTGCTCCATAGAGCAAACCCAGTAACAAGCATTTGTCAGTGTGACCAACCACTGTCGTGCTGTGTCACCCTCTGTTATGCCTAAATAATAAAGATTCCATCGCTTTTTTTGTTTCAGTCAGTGGTCGTTTCCATCAATAAACAATTAAGTAGCTGCATTTTGTGTCATGCACAGATACTGTCCCCGTGACATCTATAGGTCATTAAAAGGATTTGTGTTCACATGCCTACTGCTCCTTACACGTCTAATGTAAACACACAGCTGCAGAGGGGAACATGCTGCACGGGAATCTGAGAAGGTAATCAACATATATTAAGAAAGACTAGAAAAGTAGCAGCCTACAAACGCTTTAAATTGTATTGCTTTACAAAACATGGCTTTAGCGTTTTATTTTACGAATACAGACCATGCAGCGCCCGGTGACCTGTGTGGAGTTAAGTCTTTTACTCAGGGGTCCAGAGTGGAAGTCTGTGGGAGTGGGGCTTGAACTCAGAACCTCAGGATTACAAGCTATATGCCATAACCACTAGCACCTTTGTATCTTTAATATGCAAGTAGCACATTAAAGATAAACAAGATATTTTTTTTAAGTATTTTATAAATAAAATAAAATTGGAAAATGTGCTTGATGTGCCGTGATAACATAAAATAAAATCCAAGGCAAACAACTGGAAGTACCATAATTAGTCCAAAAGTTCACCTTTATTTGTTATAATTTAAATAGAGCTATTCGGTGAATATGGAGGGTGCCACAATACGATAAATAAATCACTTAAGAAATAACCATCTTAAGGTATTGTGGAGGATTTTTTTTTAAAAGACCCGCCCTGTCCACTTAAAAAAAATTGCGCGTGCAAGAGCATGCACAAGCCCGTTCTCCTCGTTTAAAATGTGCTTTTCTCATAGCTCATACAAGCTCACTGTGTCCACATATAGCGGGGAGTATATAGTGGACTTTATAGCAAATTCAGTTAACTGACCATTTGGACAGACAATCACTTCTTTTTGCTCCGTTGGTCACATAACTCCTCCGCCATCGAGCGGTTCCTGCACCATCACTGTTATTAGTCGCCGCTGTCAGGTAACGACAGCCTATGGCAACAGCAGGCCGCTGTGACAGCAAATCCCATAATGCTTTATGAGGATAGCTCTCTGCGCAAAGCATTCTGGGAGATATATGCCTCTTCTGAGGGCATTTTCAAAGAACCGCGGTGGGAAAGGTGAGCTTCAACGACTGTCTGAAACCATAGCTCACCACACATATGCGGCTGAAAGTGCGCATGCACAGAAAAAGATAGCTAATGGGACGAGCACGTAGAATGGCCTTACGTAAACATATCAGCAGAATGATTGAAAATTAGGAGGACCACTTATTTAGATGATCCACCCGGAAATAAAAGATTGTCATCTATACCTTTAAATATGCCGTGAATCTAGTAAGACTGGAAATAAATAAATGTATTTCATATGTAACTAATTATGTATGCCTAGGTTTAATATTTTGATTTTATTTTAAGAAGTAAATGTAGTCATTTCATGATTTGATTAAATATTTCATGTTCCTGCATAAAAACAATGAATTTATTTAAACTGTCATGCATCCACTAAAGTCAAGGAGGCGGGACTAGGGCTGCTTCCAAAGAAAGCATGATGTCTGATTGGCTGCTTCACATTGAACAAAATAAGGCAACTTCTTCCTGGTTTTCTGTTACACTTAAGTCAATTTTATCACTAAAATGGAATAATAAGTTTAAAATGGTGTTGCAGTTTATTTACAAGACATTGGGCAAGCAAGAGAAAGAGACATGAGCGTAATCATAGCCCTCACACACTGACTAACGCAGGCTCTCACTCTATAATTAACTTTTTAGAATTAATAGTTTTAATAAATTCATGACACATTTAAATAATAATTCCCTAAGTGTTTTATTTTTTGTATTGTGGTACTCATCACCCTCCCTATGTGAAGGTGTAAAAGGTTTGTTAGTGAAATGAAAAAACAGCATCTTGAGGCCTCAGTATTATAAAAGGCACATTAGGGAAAGTGTATGTTTCTACAAGACTTAAACCGACGAAGAAGGCAAGCTTTAATCACAGAAGCAGTGAAGAGGCTAATCAGAACCCTACAGGAGCTCCAGAGATCCTCAGCTCTAGTTGGAGAATCATGCACTGTTGTCATGTACTCTGAAATCTGGCCTTTATGGATGCTTGACATAAACGCAAGCCATTGCTGAAAGAAAGCAATATAAAGGCATGTTTACACTGTGCAAAGAGCCATAGAGACCGCATCATGACCCTAGGAGAACTTTAAAACCTACGTGGAAATGCTAGCTGTGGATTCCACACCAAAAACAGCAATTCCTGAGCTCACTTGAGAAACAAACAAAAAGCAACACAGGGGGCACTGGATTCTTATCATCCACATCCAAGTGCAATACAGAAGAGGTAGATTTCTAAAAATACATGGATATTATTATTTTTTTTTTTTTTCGGAAAAAGCTGCCATTGTCTTTGGCTAACACTATCATTAGTCATCCTGGTATAGTCAGAGAGGGGAAGAGCAAGAAAACAAAGACAGATGCAATCAGCTGGGCTTGCTTAAATAGAAAACTTTTAACCAATTGGGCTGTCTGATCTGATTGATTTTTTCTGCCTGTGCCATAATGACATGTGTTGTAAATTGGTGCTATAAAAATAAATTGAATTGAATTGAGAAATTGTTGATGAGATCCCCTATGGTTTAGAGATTTAGGGAGATATAAGATGTTTTCGCATTGACCAGCAGTTTTTTACTTGGTCTGGTGCAGTTTCATAGACACCCTGTCTCTAGCAGTTGCTGTCATGGTGCTCCACATTTAACAGTTTGTTGAAGTTACATTGATTTGAGAGCAGCGCAAACTCTACCAAGTTGCTCAAATCTATACACCAGGGAGGAACCCAAATGCTTTGCAGTGAAACTGGTGCGCCAGTGAGTGTGGAAGGCCACAATGACTGCACATCATCCTGAACGCACTATGAACACTGTTCACAGGAAGATACAAACAACTAAATACAGTACATCCAAAATCTGAAAGCTAAGACGCCTTAGAGGCTACAGACAGCTCGAGTTCATGATCCTCCCCCATAGAAATACAAAAGCTTATGACTTTTACAAAACAAAAAATGTAAGCATTGTGTTAACAAGAAACCACCTACAGTAAAAGCAAATGGCCATGCCTTGTATAATTCCCCCCCAGCTCTCAATGTTGTGGTGCAATCTGTTTGTTGTTCACACATAGTTGCAGTTACATTAAGGATTCTGACAAAGATAAGGCTTATTTTGAAGTTCAATGGATAGAAACACTTTCATAAGGCAATGCGTTACAACTATACATCTCAAGTTAACGTCTCCCTTAAACCAACAATAGGCATGTTTCATTCTCTCTCTATTTGGGTATTTTTGCAGTCCTTTACTTCTCAAAAAAAAACTAAAAAAAAACTTTCCATTTGGGATGCTAGGTTTACTACTTTAACAATGAATTGCTGACATCTCTTCTTTCCCATTGCAGGAAACCTCGTAATGAGGCGTTGGCATGTACCCTTTTCACGGTGCTGCGCATCTATTGACACGGAAGGCACAAGACTTTACTGCATTCCACCATTTCATTCTTGCAATCTCACTCATCCATCTGTATATGGTTTCCTGATAAAAAAGTTTATCATCCATTTAATGGGTGCAGATCAATGCTGAGCAGATTAGCTGCATCCTTTCAGTACCACCATCCAGGCACCAGAACCAGAAAGCACTTACTGCCATAACATGAAGTTGAACAGCCATAGGTCCTGGGCTAGAAAAACTTTTTGACTGCCTGGTAATGGATAGAAAAGCCCATTAGTACTCACAATTGTCAGCGATCCCTCACTACTTAGCATCACTCTAAAACCACACCTTTCCACTTAATGGAGACGACTCTGGTTACAGTTCAGTTCCCATTCCATCTTAAA
Source organism: Cyprinodon variegatus (assembly GCF_000732505.1). Taxonomy (NCBI): domain Eukaryota; kingdom Metazoa; phylum Chordata; class Actinopteri; order Cyprinodontiformes; family Cyprinodontidae; genus Cyprinodon; species Cyprinodon variegatus. The sequence goes on from NW_015150509.1 coordinate 778,941, forward strand.
GAGGGAAACTATATCGGGATGAGCACTTCTCAGGCAGTCACATCCTGTGAGAAACATTAGGATCAAATTGTAGTACAAAACAGACAAAAATAGAAACCTTTTTTTTTTATGTGTTAAATATTCCCTCACTTAAAAAAGTGAACAGTCTATCATTTTTAGCAGCAGCTACATTTCAATGTGGAGAAATAATTAAAATGTTAAAGAATATAAAATATTATATATGGCAATGAATGGAGTTAAATGAGCATTTGATAACAAAGGAAAATGTGACTAAAAGCTGTAAAGCGCTCTAAGGTGGCTCACTCTCCCTTTTCTGGAACTTTCTCAACCATTTACATTTCTTGTCTGCTAAGTGGCCCCTTTGCCTTCAGTTGCATGGATATATTCTCCATAGGATTGAGGTCTTTGCATGGACTTAACCACTCCATGAAGTTCATGTGGTTTGTCTTAACCACTTCTGTGACGCCATTGAGGTATTTGTGGCTAACCCACAGTTAGAATGATCAATCCACAAACCATAGTTAGTATCCTTGATGAGGGTAGGGGTTTCAATGCAATATGGTACAGTACATTACTCAAGTCATCCCGTAGACCAGTTCAGAAAAAAATAAAAAAACACCCCACAGCATAATGTTGCCCCCTCTGTGCTTGAGTGTTAGGATGGTGTTCTTTAGGTCTATCAGTATATCTAAGAGATTATAATAAAATCTAATTTAAGTGTCTTACAAAGGATTTCTTGAATAAAGGGGTAAATCCCTTCAGATTATTAACAATTAATGTTGCAACAATTGATCCACACTAACATCCTGAGGACATCCTATCTAAGTGTCAGAATATGAGCTGTCCACCTGTTTTTATAATTTTTCATTAAAAGGAATGCTAATTTTGATTTAGATAGAAATGAGTGTGGTA
>NW_015150509.1:779862-837749 GCF_000732505.1 Cyprinodon variegatus
TCCATATGATCCTACCCTCCTCCACAAAGTGAAACAACCATCAAAATAAATTACTATGTTTTTAGATAGGATTGCACCAGACTGGCGGCATGTCCATGGTTTACCTTGCCTTTTGCCCATACACTGCAAGAGATTGGCAATAGCCCTACTGTAAGCAGGACAAGACCTGTGGTTGGATGGATGTATGGTTGTAAAATTTCTTGTTAAATGCACTAGCTGAGAAGAAAGGTGTTATGTTGCAGGTTAGAAGCCAAGTACCCATATCAGCAGAGCCTTTGAAAAACTTAAAATACTAATACATTCCTTTAAAGCTGTAGGGCTCCTTGCAATAACAGTGGTCTTTGCCTGAAAAAAATGGAAATGGAACCCTTACAAGTCCCTCCCAATTGATTTTTGCTACTGTATGCTACAGCCGTCACTTCATAACTCCTCCCCCACAGCAGAGCCTGACATGATTGCGCAGACTAGTAAGAAGAACGTCCGATTACAGTGGATAAACAGCTAAAGGGTAGAGTGCAAGCAGTGCATAAACTATGGGGAATACATTGGGGCATGGATTACGTAGCTAAGGAAACTATGGCGCAACTTATGAGAAGTTCATGCATACACCTGTCCACCAAAACATACATAACATAGCATGGTAATGTTACTTCACAAACTTTATTTTTTGCATTGTCTCATATGTCTGTTTTCTATAAGATAAATATAATTAGTGTTTGCATGGTGCAAACTCGAGCCCATTTTTTCCCTGCATTACATTTTAGAAACCTTTGCTTTACTGTTTGATTTGCCATTCAAAGTGTGTGTTCCTCTTGTAAAATCCAAGTACCCGTTTTTTGTGTTTTCTGTTTGTAATCAAAATTATGCAAAAGAAAAGAGTTGTTTTCTTTTTGGTTTATACAACCCCAAAGGAAAAAGATTATATTGAACTAATTGAAAATCCCCAGTGTTCACTTGAGCTATCTAAATCCAAAAACAAAAATACATGCCAGTTATTTTTATTTGTTGTGATAGTGGTGGTTTTCCCCTCTCCCTGTTTAGAAAAAAGTTGGCATGTTAAAATTCAGCTACTCAAACAATATTAAAAGTGAAACAATTAATGTGATTGGGAATCCCTTAAATAAAGGTTTATATCCCTATAAGTTAAAAACAACACAAAAATGGGGGAATTTATCAGGAAACAGGTTTAGAATAATAAGGGAAATATGTCAGGATTAGTGAATATTGCTGAGGACCCATACATTCTGGACTCATTATGAATACTGTATGCCCGATATTGAAAAAATCCATAGAAAGTTCAGCGTATGCCAGCATTTTAGAATATTCTGGGATGTCAGGCATACGCTGGCTAAATCGTCAAGGTGTGACAGGGCCATAAAACGATTTTCCCCCCTAAATTAAAGGCAGTCAAGAAATTGACCATAGCTTGGGGTCAAATACTCACATTTGAACACAGTGGTGTGTTTGTTTTATAGACAGTGCTTAAATATAACTAGGCAATAACTTAGATGACACTAAATGGAACTTAAACTGACTTAGAAAACACAGAATGACATACCGGTACATCAAAGTGTAACTGAAAAACCAAAGCACAAACAGAACCACAAAGTTTAGAAAGGGCAGAATCATGGGAAAATAAAATGTAGAGTAAATAATAGTGTTTATTTAGAATAGAAAATGTGTAGCTATTAGACATAAGCCACTGCTATTCAATTTTTTTATTTTTTTATTTGATAACCTACTCTAAAATCAGCAATGCTTTACGTCACTATTGCGCTCCAAATTGGGCTAGGCAGTTATAAGTGTCAAAATATTTTGCATGGAGAACAACTTCTGAAGAATACATCGTTAATAATTTTGATAAACCCTCTTGTAGTCTTGTAGATTTGAATTCCTTACACTGAAGTAAAGAAATGGTGTTTGGTGCCATGGTAATAGCAGCTGAACAAATCAAGGATCAGAGAGGCTGCTGAATTTCTAGTAGTGGATGTCCAGTTTATTACTGAGATAGAAGAAATTGTAAATCAGAGATGCACAGATCCATTTGTTTAAAAAAAAAAAATCTAATCTGATGCCAATACCTGGGCTGAGCATATCGGTCGATATCTGATACTGATCCGATACAAATATTGAATGAGCCATACATCTTGCCATGTAAGTGAGGACTTTAGCATTGACAGAAACATTGTTAAAAAAGGTATCAACACAGATATAAAAGTACTTTCTAATATTTACTCAAAAATAAGCAGCAAAAGGAAAGAAAAATACTTCACTAAAAAGTGCACTGGATTGGATATCTGATTTTTGACATATTAAATCACTAATATCCGATCCAGCTAATTAGTCTAGATTGGAGCCGATATCCGATCCAGGTGCATCGATCAGTGCATCTCTGTTGTAAACAGTCAATTACAACATCATGTAAAGAAGGCAAATGCAAGTGGTGAGATGTTTGGTGTTCTACTGCTGATAGAAAACATAATAAACCAAAGGACACGTTTGCTCTTGAGGCAGTGTGAGGTGAGACAGGTTGTAGTGGCACAGTTTGGTTAAAAAAACATTCAAATTTTAATACATATTTTTGACATATGCTGGTACAAAGTCGCCTTAGCTAGACGTCTATTCCATAACGTTACAACCAATTTCCTGTTAGTGGCAAAACAAGAACACATTGATATTTCAGATGCTGATGCAGGGGATCGACTGCATCCTCTCTTGTGCTTGGTGAGCAGTAAATAGGCAGTTTTTACTAATAATTTCTACACAGGCTTTATTGACATTGTTAAGACATTCATACCACCTAGCTCTGATTGTTTTGTTGTTTTTCTTTTTTGTTTTGTTTTGACAGGGGCTCTGTATTTCTGCTAAAGACGGTAGGACCACTAGGAGGAGGCAAATGAGTTGGATTTCTTCACAGATGATGTGTTTTATGGTACTGTTGGGGCATTGTGACAGCTAAAGTAATATGTAAACATTTTTGCAAAGTTACCTGTTGCGCCTGTAATAATTAACTGTTTCTATCATGTCTTGTAATGTAATGTACATGTCTTTTGTTTTTTCTAATCTGACATTACCACAATAACTAATTAGCAGGAGAAGGTTAAGTATATACTAAATGGACCAGTTCTGTCTGCCTGTGAATTAAATACAGGTATGTGAATTACAGTTAAAGCATTCCTTAAAGCATTTAAGGAAATTGTAACCCAATTTCTCCGTATTCCCATTAACTTGTTGGTGTTAAAATCTACATTTATTTTAGGATTTGCGTGGAAGGGTTGAAAATGTTTTTCCTTTTTTCCCTCTCTTGTGGTTTGTTGCCACTGAGATTTTCAAAGTTGTATATAACCCCTTTCAATATGACTTTGGACTTACAAAAATTTATGAAATGACCACAATCTCTAATCATTCAGGCTGAGCGCAATGATGTGTTGAAATTACTTTGCTCTCCTGTGGAAAGCAAATCCCCACCTCTATTAAACTTGGTTTCTAGGGTAACAAGTTCTCACCTCAGACAGAAACTTGACAGCTTTCACATAAAGGTCAAAGATGTTCTATAAAACCATTAAATGACTGTAAACTACAAAATCTCACGTTCTTCCAGTAAAGCTAAACTAGGGATATTTTGTTGGTTGTTATGCAGATGATTTCTAACTTCCAAAATGTGTCCAGCATTAAATAATATATTACAGTACATCACAGATATAAAAACATACAAAGAAGCTTGATAAAGTACTAGCCTGGTGCTGGTTGAGTGTCTCCTCTCCATGTATGAATTATCTCTCTACTGGTTCAATGGTCTCTTTCAAAAATCTAAAAACATGGTAAGCTCAAATGGTGTCAGGTGCAATTTCCAATCAAAAATGCACAACTGAAATAAATCAAGAACAGCTCCACAACTATTAGATCTTAATGCAAACATTTTGTACCCTTGTAGAGGTAAGACATCAACAATTTTCCCAGTGGAAGCATTTTAACTACTGTCAATATATCTGATTTATTGTGCTTAAACCAAGACATTTTTTTACTTTTGACTTGTCTTCATTTTCTTTTTCTGAATCAACACTGAGAAACACCAAATGAAAGTCCTTTTTGAGAACCTACAGTAGGAGGGATATTGTAATCAACACCTTTTTTTTTATAACTGCAGTCAATTTGCATGGAATCAGTTGAAGCATATTTAATCTACAATAGTTTTAGTCTGACACTGTGCCAGACCAAGCTGTTGCTTTGGCACAACTTAGCCAAATGTGCCAAAGCTGTGCCAAATGTGTTTTTCACCTGATCAATGTGAATCTGCTGATTTCCATTGCAGGACTCCTTCTACATGTGACAGTAAGTTGTACAGTTTATCATCATATATGTTGGGAGAAGCAATAACAAGAAGCAACATTTTAAAAGCAACTACTTTTATTCTACTGCATGGATATTGAATTACCTGACATGTAACAGGTTGCTGAAAAGTTACAACTCAAGTTTTCAACAACACCCTCTCCTGAGTCCAAACTGTGTCCTGATGCATTTTTCTAAAAGAGTGTGCCATCTTTGATATACCTTTAAATGGCATCTTCTGTATGTAAACCACTAGCCTTTCTAAAAAAAACAAAAAAAAACAATTTCATTAATTTTGCTATGAAAACATTAAAACCTCCTCTTTTAAACCATTTAGGGAAAAATACTTCTGTGTTTGACTTACTTTTACTGATGGTAAGAAAAATGGGATTGCCTTCTTAGCCTGGAAAATCTATAGGGTTTACAAGAAGGATCCCCTCAATATCTAATAGATTGTAATCATTTTTGAAAAAGGTGTGGACATATATTCTCAAGTCAGTACATCGCTGATTCTTGGGATGGGTAGTGTTTACATGACCACTGAATGTAACCCATCCATCCATCCATTTTCTGACACGCTTAATCCCAAGTGGGGTCGCGAGGGGAGCTAGTGCCTATCTCCAAATGTCTACTGGCGAGAGGCGGGGTACACCCTGGACAGGTCGCCAGTCCATCGCAGGGCAACACAGAGACAAACAATCATTCACACACAGGAACAAAGACCATTTATAGTAAAAAAGGATATTTTTCATAAGTCTCAGAACAGATAGTTTTCTCTGACTTCCACAGCATGTAATAGATGACCATTCAGTAAAAGTCAGTGGCCTGTGGTGGGACATTTAGCACGGGCTGTCCCAGGACTTAGCTGTTTGACCTAACACAGCTCCATCTCTCAGTCAACAGCACTGCTTTTCGCTTCACTGAGCTTGTGGCCAGAACGCAAGCTGTCTTCCGTCCCTCTCCATTTCCTCTGACCAGTAAATGGGATGAAGCTGCAGTATGTCAAATCTGTAGTTGGCCTGTCTTCTTGACAATGTGTCAGACACAACTTTAATGAACCTCCTCACCACCTCCACTTCCCTCCTTATTCCTCCCCTCATGCACATATAAAAACATATCTATACATCCACACGAATAAAAAACATTAAGAGCAATGTACTGCACATTCGGCGTGATTTTCTTTGCTCTTCATCTCTACTGGTGCACGCACCTCCATTCTTGCACCCTCCTCCTGCAGTCATGTTCCCTGAAATATGGTTTTTAATAAAGTGCACGGTAAATGGCTGCTCTAGTGGTAATAAAAATGAAGGATCTCAGGCCTTTGCCTGGGGAGTGTCTTGAGGAAATAGGAAAGTGGTAAGACACATCTCTCTCCTAACAACCCATCCACCCATGAGGGAAGGTGGAAGAGAGATGAAAGGAAAGGGGGAACTCGCGAATATTTGTGTTATTTACAATGTGCAAAGAATTTGTTTGAGTTCCATTCTAGTCAAGTTGGCTTTGTGTTGGCCTGGTTGGGGAAGGGCACTGAGCTCATCTGCATTCAGAACAGGGACTACTTCCACTGCCATCCGCATAAAGATGGAGGAGCGAGGAGAGTGGAAAGGAGAAGAGGCAGGAATCGTTTTCAGCAAGGACAGAACAGGAGGGGCGAACAGATGTGGAAAGAAAAGGAGGCTTTGGATTTCTTTTTATCTAAAGAGTAGGTTAAAAACATGATCAGAGAGCATTTCTCTCTGAAAAAAAAAAAAAAAGACAAACTATGCCCAACTCAAACCAGAATGGGTAGGTCACAAAATACCATGCAGATGGCATGGATAAATGTGGTCTGCCATGTTCTGACATCACCGCTAGTGAAAATCTAACTTCTCTCAGTAAAATCAACTGACCCTAACCCTATCCAAGAAAGAGTGTTCCAAATTGCTAACTTTAAAAAAGCTGCAAAAGAAACTAACTTTTGTGAGGCACCAAAAGATTAGCCGAAAATAATAATAGGCATGTTGAAATTTCTACATAAAAATAAAAAAACTGAGTAGTACATCACACTTCTCTAGTTCATAATGCTATGAGAGCCAAGAAAAGATTTTTAACATTTATATAATTTAATTTTGTTATAAACTTCAGATAAAATCAAGAAATAAAGGCCTGCTGAATTTAGTAAACTTTTTGAGTACATATTCTATTGCCAAATATATTTATTTTTGTCGCTTATTTTGGTGTCAACAGATTCACTGATCAAGTTTTTTTTAAACTTTCTTTTATTGAAGATATTTTGAAAACACATATCAGAGATAATAAATACTATAAATGATTTGTAAATATGCATAAACAAATTATTTCAAAAAAATGATTAACACATGGTTTAATTAGTACAAATATTCATAGTATTTATCTGAGCACTCTATGAAGTGTTTACCAGAAAGGCAGCCTGGGGAATAAAGGTAAAATGATAAGGAAGGATATCCCGGATGTGTAGGGTCTGCAGAGATTTTAGCTGCCCTTTACCTGACCCAAAATCTTCATAAGTTTTGGAATAAAGAAAGGTCACCCATAATGGTCCTCTCCACAGACCTAAGTTCATTATAGTATTGACCTGACCTGTTTGTTGGGGGAGTCAACTCACAAAGAGATGGGCAAACAAGTAAGATATTGTAATGGCAGTGTAGAAGGAAGTATAGTCTCTGCTGTCTTCTGCCCTTTTTCTGAACAGTGTCTGTGCAAAGACCAGTCCAGGTCGTCAAAACACTGTTTTGAAAACCACGAGGGAAGGCAATGTGGGGATCATTCTTCAGGAGTTTGTCAAAGTCTTTACTGTCTTAAGGAGGCAAACCTCCGGTTGGTTCTTACTGTACCACACCAGTGGACCATCAGATCCACCTGTCTGTATGTACCGTATACTTCTTATTATCCTGGATTAGAGCAGTAGTTGTGGTTTTATCTGTGAACTTAAGTCATTTCTCACTTACATCAACTGAGTTGCAATTATTAATGAACAGACAGGAGTGGAGAGAGAACACACCCATGGAGGAGGCTGATTGTTCTACTGTAGAAGAATATGATCCTACGTTGCTCTCTTAATGTTTTTTATTCATGTGTATGTATAGGTACGTTTTTATATGTGCATGAGGGGGAGGAATAACGATAGACATGGAGGTGGTGAGGAGGTTCATTAAAATTGTGTCAGACACATTGTCCAGAAGACAGGCCAAGTCTCACCTGGTGTTGGTCTGTCGGGAAGCTGGGAATCCATAACAAGTAGGCCTTGATTTATGTGTATTCCGACATGGACTGCATCATCTGCTGACCCGTTCGCCCAGTAAGCAACCTTTGACACCTATCGCTCGAAAGATTTTATCTTCTCCAATGATGCTGCGTTCCTTGGAGAGGACAATTGGACTTTTGAAGCATGAGGAAACCTCACACAACTTCAGAGATTTAAGATCTGAATAAAGATAGGGGCCAGGTAGTCAGTACAGGTTCTTAGACAGTAGGAGGAGACAGTGGATTTACTTCTGTTTGTCAGTTGCTGAAGTTTGAGTTGTTGTGGGCCTTATGTGTAATGATTTATATAATATTTATTTGTGGTAAACTTCAGTCAATCTCATATTTTCTGGACCATATCTTTAAACCAGAAGTCTTTGGATGATCACAGAGCTGGATTCAAGACTAGGGCCTAACCCTACTTTTCAGGTGAACTTGATATCTCCTTTTTAAGGCAGTGGATACCTGGATGTCACTGCGACACTCACTGACAACTGTCACCTGCTGTATTACCTGCTGTTTTGAAAAGAGGCCAACCATCCTACTGGAGCTAGATTGCAGGCCATGCCATAGAGTCAAAAATGTCAGTGCCTCAATATCACCACTTCAGTTGTTTGTCCGTTGGGAGGCTTTGATCTAAGATTCTGCACTGCTACTGATCTCAGGTTGGTTGATACTCTCATGATTGACTGTTTTGAGTGTGTTTTGCTGCTCACTTCAATGACCTCTCCATCCATTTCAGGTTACTATAAAATACAGCCTAAAACATCACTGAGCATACACGAGATGTTTAGCCTAATTCAGGGCCTTTCAAGAGCCTTTCACAACTCCAAATTACTTTAAAAACAGAACAGATTTGGAATGTTTTTACTTTTTTCAAAATTGAAAAACAAAAACACATCTGGGCAAGTAGAGCAAATCCTGGTATATTGGAGCTTTTTGAAACTGGACTTAAGAAATCCATAGCATAATGTTTCCTTTTTCTTTGACCCTCGTAAGACGTACAGAATTGACAGAATACATAAAGGAGTAGATTTTGTAATATAGATCAAACCAGCACACAGCGACATGGTAGGAAAGTAGATTGACCAGTAAGAGCTGTTCTCATTGGCAGACATTTGCATTGTTAATACATAGAGATCTGGACAGTCTTGGTTGCATAGCAAACATCATTGTTTTGTCTCCATGATTATCAAGCAAAGCTTTTGAAGACTGTAGTTTAAAGCTGGTCAACACCAGTCGAACTCTGACAACTCTAAAAATCTTCCGGACATGTGACTATAAAGAACATCTATTTTATTTCAGTTATAGATTTTGCTTTTCTATTTTTCTCACACACAAGGTAAAACATGTCCTTTGAGACAGCATCCACCTTGTGTAAGCAGTGACCTCTGACAATAAGTGACAGAATCTGACAAGCAGACAGGGCTACATGTAAAATCCGTTTCACTCATTTGCAAACCTTTTCCCAAAGGAATAAGCCTGGAGACTAAACACCATCATCTTGTCCTTGGGTATGTGACATGCAGCGCACGGTTTACACACTGCACAGCCAGAACTGCTCATTAATTTTACTTTCTAATATGATTAAAGGAAGTCAATTTTTGTCTCCCTCTCCCTTGTGCATTGCTATTTAGGAATTTGGAACCATGTTTATATTGTTTTTATCTTTTTGCTCATCAAGGACGTGACCTTTACATTTATGCACTTAAATTGTAATGTTTGATTTGATGCTTTGTGGTCCAAAGAGAAAATTACACATTGTTTACGAAGTTGTTTTATTTAAATAAAATCTAAAAATGAAAGTATACATTCACAATGACTGGTTTTGCTGCAGTCTCAAGTCCTAAGCCAAAATTCTTTTCTCAGTATAAATCTGTAATAACTCCTTCCATCTCGCCCTTGGTTTAAGTTTAAAAAAAAAAATGCCGGTACTTCTCTTAATGCTAAACACATACATGAAAGCCATTTGGATTATTTTTCTATACAGACCTATATATCAATCCACTAATGTAATTAAAATGAAGACAAAAACAGTTATATGTTGTCTGAATGCAAAGTGTGACGACGACAAAGATGTTATCTTCAAGCCACATGGTGTTAATTTCTAAATAATAAACATCATTTAAAAAATAAGAATAAAAAAAATCTTTAAAAACATTAAGAAGTGATATTTATTAAGTTTTCAATAAGCTTATCTTGGTTTCTTTCAATACAATTTATTTCTTCTCAGTATTAGGCCTGGCCTCAACAAAACCATGTCATCTTCGCCAGATTTCACAAGTGCCAGGGGCCTACCTATGCGCATCACACCAAGTACAAAGGGAGGCACCAAAAAATTTGGTTGTTACAAACGCACAATTATATTAGCAAATCATATCTGTGTAAAGCATATCATTAGATACAAGCAATGCAAGGATATTTTCTTAAGAAAAAGATGGACCTCTCTACAGTCTCTCCTATGCCACCTCCATGAGCCCAGTATGTCATCACGCAGCGAAAATATAAAGTCATGAGTTGATAAAGCTTTGCATAGCAATGTTGAAAAAACAGCTAAGTTAACATGCTAAAGTAAATTGATGGAATTTCTTTTTAACAGTATAAATTTTTGTTTACAACACAATTAAGACCAGAACTTCCAAACATTTCTGACCTCTGCTTGAAGTTTGAGCAATATTAATTGTTTTCTGCTTCAGCTTTTTCAACCGTTTCTTTAAAAGTCAAGGACAATTTCCTTCGTACTGTTGTAAACAAAAAAACAAAATAAAAAAACAACAAAGCAATGCATAATTTAACTTATCCACCACCAAAGCAAAATGTAACTTCTCAAAATAAAAAAAAAGTACTAAACATAAAAGCAAGAAAGACATAAAAAATGATCCCATGTTCGGCCTTCCAAGAGAAAAGGTTGCAGTGTCAGATGTAAATGGTGGATCAAATCATGCCTTGCACTGCGTGGTATAAATCAATATGCAGCAAGTTAACATAATCTCCAGGAGATGTCCGTAAATTTCAGCAAAATCTAACGCTTCGGTGCGAATGCACCACATAAAACGTAGACGTAGAGGGGTGATTTATTTATCACACGGGGTCCCCAGATAATGCTTATCTTGTACGAATAGGGCTTTATTCCAACAGCACTTTATGGGATGAGTCCTACTTCTGTATCACACTTCCCATTGATTTCACTCATAGTGCTTTATTCGGTTCTCCATTTTAATCCCTCTTAAAAACGGATTTCCTTGTTCATTTTGCTCCATGATACTGAAACATTGTTTTCAAGCTTTATTTTTTTTATTGCAGCTGTTTTCATAACATTAACATTAGGAAGTTATTTTGGAAATTGAGAAAAACAAACAGAGAACACACATTATTTCTGCTGAATAAAGTCCAGATACACGCTGCAGGCTAAAAAAAAAAAAAAAAAAAAAAAGAAATTCCAGTTTGCTAAGGAAGTAAAATTTAGTAGTGATGGTACCATGTACTGCATACTGTTCCACAAGCATTGACTAGCTCAAAGATGGACAAACACTTGTTCCGTCTTGTTCTGTCCTGATTACAGCTCAAACATTAAAAATAGCATGCTGATAGCCAAAATACACCTTTTGACCAAGTCTTTGTTTTAGTGGACCTGGTTTCCACAAAACACTGAGGTAGCACAAAAAATGCTTAGCTGATGAAAGCCAACAACAAGTTGAATCCACTGATACTAAACCAATTTGCATTGCACTACATGTTTTGATTTATTTGACTCAAAACATGTAACTTTTCCAATTGCTTGTTTTGTGGACATTAAACTGGCTTCAGATATTACTTAGATGTTGAGGTTTTACATGTAAACATCTCTTGGTTTGTTGTTTTTATTTACCTGGAATTTAGGGCTGAAAAATGTGTTGGATTGATTGCTATTAATCGATAACTGAAACAACTAATTTTGCAATCGACTAATTGATAGTAAGAATTCAGTCTAAAACGTGCCTTTAGCGGACCTAAAGTCAACCTCTTAAAGCAGTTGTTATATCTATATTTTAGAAAAACATTTTGTATTCAGGATGAAAAAATGTTTTGTCTATCAATATGCTCTATCCAGAGGTCATCAAAGGGAACAGTTTTAGCTTCACTTGGTTTAAATTTGGTGTAAATATTTCTTTAAGAAACCTTTTGCTATCTAATTATTAATCAATTATTTGAAAAAAAGAATAAACAGATTATTCAAATAGCAAATTAGTTGTTAGTTACAGCCCTGGTGGAATTGTTTTTGGGACATTTAAACCTCATTTACTCAGGTCTAGAATAATATACTGTCTATTTTTACACCCACATCATCCTCCAAGATCTTCCTGTTAGTTGATATTGAGATTAGAGTTTAGGCATTGTACAGTACAAGTTGAGAAATGTATATAAAAGTATGAGTATGCATTATTTAAAAAACGTTTAATCTGGCCAATGCTCCTTCCTGCACATGTTTTCTATTTCCCTTACCTTCTTTGTGTGAAACTGCTAATAGGATTTCTTATTTTTAGAGTAACCATGAGCCTGTTGACTCTCTGTTTGATGTTTAATGCTTAAGATTTAGCTTTACATCCAAACCTTCTTTTAAACTTCTCAAAACCTTAATCCTGAACCTGTCAGCTGTGTCTTATAATCTCAACAATGTTTGTTCGCTTATGTATTTAATAAATCTCTGTGGTTTTCACCATGCATCTGCATTTACTGTATACTAAGGTCATGTTACAGAGAAGTGGACTAAATTGACACATTTTCTGCTCTCTGAAAACAATTTGGTGCAGAGTATTTTATTAATTTTTATAAATAAATGGTAAATATAAATAAATAATTTTTTTTTATTTATTCTGTACGTCTGCTTTTGTCTCCTTGAACCCCATTCAACGCTCACACTGAGCCCGGTTCTGCTGGAGGTTTCTTCCTGTTAAAAGTTCCTCTCCACTCTCGCTACAAGCTTGCTTGGTGTGAGGGATTGGAATTCAAGTCAATTAGTCGATGCAATCAACTCAAACTTTGAACCAATCTGACTGTATGATCTGCTTGAATTGTAAAGTGCCTTAACATGACATGTATTGTGAATTGACACTATATAAATAAACTGAATTGAATTGAGTTTGAACATTAAGGTAAGAAATACCAGTGACATATTTTTATGATCTATATTTCCTAAACCCAATAAAAAAACAAAACTTTGTATCTCAATTACTACTTTGTTTTGGCCCGTCACTAAAACACCTTTAAAGGCATGCAATATATTGGTTGTGATGTGATTACAAATGAAAAAGCTCAGTGGAGAAGGCTGATTGTTCTTTCAAATGCTTCTTCAGATGTTAAGCTGAATAGGAAAAACGCTACACATAACTCCACACTGCTCCACACGTTTCTCTTTATTTCCAGCAGCAGAAATGCATAAACATGTGCTTTCTTGATCACTGCTGGGCAACTCCCAGGTGAGCCCATTAATCACATGCTTATTTAATATTTATCACAGATGCTGCCTAAAATCATCATTATGATTTGTAATATACACTTTCATCCTTTCTTCTTCCTGTTTACTTACTCAAATGCTCTCAATAAGATAAATAAATAGAGAAAACACATACCTATAAAAATGTGGAGGTGTTGTAACTTTGATCATCTTATAGGTTATAGGTTAGAATGTTGATTTTTTAAATATAGGTAAACCTGCATCATATTCCCCCAGATTGATGAGTTTGAAAAAAATATAATAGTATCACAGTTTAGCGATTTACAACAGAAAAAGTGCAAAATAGTCTAATTGCTTCAGCTTCTACTGAAATTTTATGGCACATTAAACACCTGTGAAATTGAATTAAGGTTTTTACATGTTTATTCTGTCGGTCATACTCATTTTGAAGCGTTTCAAACTGCTGTTATCACATTTTAGGGATTTTAACCAAGTGGACTGAATTTTTACTTTATGAAACGGTAACTTTATAAAACTTAGTTATACATTCATACCTGCAACTGCGCTATGTTTTAGCACAGGTTTAAAAAAGAATTCTGACTTTCTCGTTTCTTTGTATTTGGATGATAAACCATTCAGTTTTAAAATGGTGTGGCTTTAAAAAAAGAGTTGTCATTCTAAATGGGCTTCCTGGTAGATTAAAGGTTAAAAACAAGAGTTCTAATTATTGAAAGAAAGATGTTAAGTACTCAGCTTAAAAAAGATGAAGTCTTTAACATTCTTAATGTGAGAGCCCATTCTGGAGGTTCATGCTGCTGACAAGGTTCAAAAATGTGATAGACAAATGGAGCCAAAATCCAGAGAACTTTTGGACAGCATAGGAAGATGATTGACATTGTTTGCCAAGCAGGGCAATGATTTTTGACAGGACCACAGTTTGAGATTTTTAGATTGACTCCCCATAAGAATGGGACTCTGTCCTCTATGAAAGCAAAATTAAACACCCTAAGCTCGGAGCTGGAGGGGAAAGTTAAAAAGTCTTTACTAAATAGTGGACTTGTTAATACATTATGAGCAGTTAATAGCGTACATATAAATGCAGATTAGTTGGATTTTTTATTTTCATGTATGTTTTTGTATGAGCCACCATCTTGAATCATCTTCCATATCCTATATGTATTCACACACTAGAAGCTTGTGAGTAGTGTGCAGTCTTCCACCCTCATTTCCTAGGTAAACAATAATAGGCTTCTGTGTAAATCCTTGAAAACAACCCAATTTACTTTAATGTATTCTGTATGTATTTAAAATTTGAATACTATAAAATCAATAAACTAACTGAATATCTACACCACATAAAAAAGTAAACTAGTATTTCATCATATTTTAAAAAATACTCCACAATATTTCAATGGAATATATTATTGGAAAACATACTTTAAGTGACATTTATCTATATTTACATGAGTGGATTCATTGCTGACTGCACCGAAACTGCTTGTGAAGTAAGAAGTGTACAATTAAGAACTTTCAGAATATTTTTAATTAATGTATAATAAATTTAAATAGGAGTATCGTAATTGTTTCAGGCTTATGAATGCTATTTGGGTCATATTTAAAAGGATAGTTCAGATGTGCTATTTCGATTGGGTAAATAACCAAATAATTTGAATATGACAATGTTTAAAATGTTTACAAGAGTGTTATAAACCACTTTGGTGTTTCTGGAGTTGGTTTAAGATGGCAGACATCTCTTGTGGTCTTTTCTGCTGTTGGACTAGCATTTAGCTTCAGCTGCAATTAACCAACTAATCTGTATTAAGGGAAAATTAAATTAATTAAAAATTATTTAAATTAATTAAGATTAAAAAACATTTTGATATTTAATAAACTAGCCCTTTAAGATAAAAAAGCTTAGACAAGTTTCCACTTTGCAGATGGCAACTATTTTTAGCCTACTATTTCTAAAACTTATTTGGAACCAATCCATCCATTGTATTACTTTCAAAAAGTGACAATACTGTAAATGGTTGCTCTCTCAAATAATTCAGTGGGAAAACTTAGACATACAAAATTTCTACAATTTGCGCTGTAAGTCAAAGAGTTTAGCAGATAAGAGATTCTATAAAACTCCTTTCAATGACAGAATACCCCTTCCTTCATTTATAAAATTATGCAAAAGACTATATGAACATTATAAAAAAAGAAGGGTATTTCACAGTTTTAATTAATAGGGGTGGAGCTAATATGTCGAGCTGTAACTCATTATGGTTATCATTATTTGGTGATTATTTTCTCAGCAGGCAGATTTGCCTAGTTCAACCCTCCTCAGTCCTGTTCGGAGAGATTTAACTTTAAATTAAAAACTCACCATCTTCAGTGGGCACATAAATGTTGAGGTAAAGGCAGTCCTCGCTCTGGTTCTGAACATAGGTCGCTGCTGCATCCAGGTTGTCCGTGAACCAAACCGGCAGCATGATCTCTGGTAAAACCCCATGCACATTCTGGGGGCACACCGGTGCAAACTGGGTGGTGTTGCGTATCTCCTGCCAGGAGCCCGGGGCTTCAGGGGGTTGGAAGCGCCGCTCGCCGATGGGTGCAGTGGCATATGGCACGCCTAAGAACTGTTCCACCGGGCCTAAGATCTCATTGTTTAGCTCTTTTCTGATTCCACGGACCTTTCCATACCCAGTTGAAACTATTGGATGTTTCAGGTCGATACGCTGAGAGGAAGAGAGAGTCAGGTGCAGCACTAGTCCCAAGAGCCACATCAGACAGGGTTTGGAGGTCGGCTGAGAAGTATCCAGACGCTTCCCACCGTAGCCGTGGTGGCTGGCAGCATTGATTGGAAAAATGAACATTTCCAAAATAAAACTATTGGACTCAGATCACAGGGACTGCGGCTGGGACAGAGGGAGGATCAAAGACCCAGGAGGTTATAGGGGAACAACAAAGGCAAAAGGAGGAATGGTGGAAGGGGGGCAGTTAAATAGGTTTCTATAGAGACATGGTGAAGTAAGGGGGCACGGAGCATTCTCAGTTAGATTCTGTGGGTTCATCCGTCAAGCTCTTTTAAAATAAGTCCAGCGCTGCAGTCAGGACACCACGTAAACCTGAAAGACACAGAAGGGTTGAAGATTGATGTAATTGTGCTTGAAAAATTGTGCTCCCAGAAATATTATGGTTTTAAAGGGCTTCAGCAAAGACCAAATAAAACAAAGGATCAGAGAGATGGAGAAACACCCGAAACATCAAAAAGCTATGGATAAAACATTAAGATGAATTAAAAATGTAAGTTAGAATTTTATAATAATTGTAAAAGAAAAAAACTGTGAGTTGGTAAAAACTCTCAAAGGAAAAATATGTTGAAAAATATATTTCCAGCTTTTGGAACAAAAAGGCAATCAAACATTCTGCTTGAAAAATTCTGCCTAATAATCCATTACCGTCACTGTTTGAAACTTTATCTGTTATAAGTTACCAACATAAGACAGCATCTTACAGGGTCCGGTTCATTTCAACCCTACATTGTTTATGCAGTTGTAGTTTAACTTGTTTTGTATGAGGCTCTAAAATACCCCCTCGCATGAAATCTTGAATACTTGCTTTAACAATTAATTTAAAAAAAGTAACTTGCCCAATTCTGTAAAAATTAACAAAAATTATCCACTGGACTTGGTTTCCAAGATTTGAAGACGTTTCCCCACCTCTCCAGGAAGCTTTCTCAATTCAAATGATCCAGACATTTGAATTGAGAAAGCTTCCTGGAGAGTAGGCGAAACGGCTTCAAATCTTCGTAACCAAGTCCAGTGGATATTTTTTTTTTTTTTACGGAATGACTATGACCTGGATGACTGAGAATCTTCATCAGCATAACTTCCCAATTCTATTTAAAAGTCTACTATAAAGAAATCATAAAGCAGATGGGGGATTGCAGACTTGATGGCTTGGTATTTACTCCGAAGTCACGAGATTCAGTATGCTCAATTAAAAACAGAACCTTGATAAATAAAAATGGAGTTAAGCATGAAATTTAATATCCTTTAATGAAAAAAATATAAAAACCAAATGTTATTTCTGACTGTCTCTTTGTCCATATGTAACCTCTTTTAATTCATGTTCATTTTGTTCTCATAAACTTTCTTTTTGTACTGGTAACCAAACCAACCAATCATGTTAAAGGTCTACTCAACTTTTATGTGCCATTTAATTGATTTTATATGTGACAGATTGGGATAACTGATCAAGCAAAAATAACTTCTAGCAACATCCTGCTGGGAGATAATCATCCATATATAGATAAGAGTCATATAAGTAAAAAAAAATCCTTACAGTTATATAAGTAGGTTATAGAGAGGTAAATCATTAGTTATCAAAATGAAACCCTTTAAAAAAATAGTCTCCTGATATGTATGATGCTCAAAATGATGCAGAAAATTCATAACCATATGCCTTAAAGAAACAGGTTTACCATCTGTCTCTCTTTGGGAATTTACTTCATGGTTATATTAGTAAGTAATACAATACCAGTTTCAAAAAA
The DNA here is from genome assembly GCF_000732505.1 of Cyprinodon variegatus. Taxonomy (NCBI): domain Eukaryota; kingdom Metazoa; phylum Chordata; class Actinopteri; order Cyprinodontiformes; family Cyprinodontidae; genus Cyprinodon; species Cyprinodon variegatus. The sequence continues at coordinate 797,427 of NW_015150509.1, forward strand.
GTCATATTTTTGTTTAGTGCATATTGCTTTTACGTTGTACAAGTGTGGGAGGCTTTTTCTTTGACTGTGATTTAAGATTACACCAGGAAAGTTTAACAAGGTCCATAACAAACTTTTATTTAAGATGTGACTCAACTGAAAGATCTACTGACAGGAAGCAAAAAGTTATATATACACTTGATATATACACTCACACACACACAATAAACAAATAAATCTTCAAAGAAGGAGAAGCCCAAGCACCTTTTCCAGACATTCCCACTGTGTGAGAGTTTCCCTCTCAAGTTAGTTCTGCTGCTTCTTGTTTCTACGTCATTACAGATAAATGGGCTGTGCTTATCACAGTCTGGCTTTGGGAGTCGGAGCCATTTAGGTGAGATAAAGGCTTTATATGGTGGTAACTGTTGGTTAAATGCCACCTCATCCCTCCGCCCTCGACCCTGCAGTGTCCACATCTCCATTTTCAGTCGGCTAGTACATGGAAGGACCCTCAAATAGAGCAAAGACTGTGTGTAACATCAGAAGGTAATGGTAAATTTGCTTTTGTAAGTGGTTCTCTGCTTCTTGTGTACTGATATTATGATTTAAAAATGTTTAATTAAAAGCATTTAAAAGAGTAGAGTAAAAGGAAAGACAATATGGGAATATATATATATATATATATATATATATATATATATATATATATATATATATATACCAAAATATGTTGATTCATTTGTGAAAAGGTGAATAAGTCACATTAAAAATAAAACACAGAAAATGTGATTGTTGTTGTATATATCATTTGTATTCTCAGTTATCGTGGTAAAGGCAATCACAGCACAGGCTTAAATTTATAGGTCATAGGAAATCCGATCTTTTGTTTTCTGAAAACACTGAACCCTTGTCAAGTTCTCAGTTTTGGCAACCTGCACAAGAGCAACCTTTAGATGGAGCACTAATGTTTGTAAGCATGAGGAGGTGCATCCTCTTAGTCACAATTCAGGTCACATACAAATGAATGACCCATCCTTCACTCACCTTGGTCATTGGAGTCTGTTGTTTGGTATGAGTCTTGTTCATTCTTATTTTAGTCAGCTGCAAGCCCCCAGCCCTGCTTAGTGTTGGATTTTCTCTTTTAACAAAGACTGAAGAAACATGGAAGATTCCAAACATCTATAAACCTGTCTTGAAACGGATTCCAGTGAAATTACACAAGCAGTCTTGCCATTATTTATCTGCTTGAAGAGCCACCTAACACTGTAGGTAGCATCCTGTATGTAGGATGTGGTCTACACCTGTCACACTCCTTCCTAAAAAGAGACGTTGTTGGATGTGTCCTTATATGAAAAAAGGACTACAGTAATGCTGATTGTCCAACGTTATGAAATCAAGTTTCAAAAATCTTTCTGCATGGAGTTTGTATGTTCTCTCCGTGAATGCGTGGGTTCTCTCCGGGTACTCCGGCCTCCTCCCACAGTCCAAAAACATGAATGTTAGGTTAATTGGCTTTCCTAAATTGTCCTTAGGTGTGAGTGTGTTTTAACATGGTTGTGTATTTTTGTGTGTCTCTGTGTTGCCCTGGAAAAGGCTTCCAACCTGTCCAGGGTGTACCCAACCTCTCGCTTATAGAGAGCCGGAGATAGGCACTGACCTCGCCACGAAAATGGATAGATGGATGGTAAGCACTATTGTTTGTCAACTTATTTTCCAAAGTGTAACCGTCTAACAGGAAATGTTAGAGCACTAAGTGCTTTCCTTTGCTGACAAGCTTTATGGAGACACTGCCAAAAATTTGATACAGATTTTAATGACCTTGGTTTTACTTCCTGGCCAATCAGCATTCTTATAGCCAGCAATTTGGCATGACCTATGAGACTAGAAGCTATCATCATGAGGAAGAAGAAAGACCCCAGAGCCAACGATGTGTACAAGCTGGAGGTTGCCATCAAAGCAATCTGGATGAATGAACACCTGAGCAGTGTCACATGGTGATCTCCTCTATGCCATTAATGAAGTAATTCATGCAAAATGACCCTTGATCAAGTATGGGCTACTTTGATTATTTTACAGTATTTTTTCTATATTTCCCCTTATTTTTTATTTTTTCCCCCTATTAAATATTCAAATGTGAACTTTCATTAATTCAAATGCTTGATGCTGAAAAGTAACATTTCAAGCTTCAGACTTTAACACAACCGTTAATATAGGAAATTAACTGCACCTGCAACCAGGTGCAGAAGGACTTAAGCATGTAAGTCAAAGAGAATTCAAGAAATCTATTGTAAAAGCTGAAGATATTGTATAGAGACAGACTTTAAGGAGGAAAATCTGAAATTCTCATAGCATGAGAATACACACACCCTTAGCTACTAAATAATCCAGCATTCAAACTGAATGCCATAAACAGTAGCAATTGGGAGATCAAATTTCACATAGTCTTCACACAGCTGCTGTTTCTGCTTTTTTTTCCTCATTTAATATTTGTGTACACATTTGGATTTCAGAGGAGCCATCTGTGTTTGCATTCTGCTGGTAAATCTGAATGAACATATGGCACAAGCCCAAGGTCAGAGTACCTTTAGTATGCACAGTAGCTGCAGACACAATCACAGAGGTATGTCCTTTCTTCCGAGATTATAGGCGGGTTAAACGTTTGTTGCCTGTCGCATTGCTATTTGTTTTCCTCACCTTCTCTCATGCACAACGATTTACACGCACATTGCGTGAAGACCAATGATGCATCAACTACTGCATGTCAGAGGAGACTACGATAGGCATAAATTGGTCTGTTTGCAACGTCCAGCATGTGCCTCACAAATACTAGTATCTAAACATCCATAACATCTGTTCCTGTCAACCAACCGTGAGCTGAATCAGTACTGAACGCACATCTATGCACATGAAACGGCATAAACTAGCACAGAAACCAGGGATCTGATGTAAGCCGTTTTCTCTTTACTTTTATATAATAAATGTTTCTGTCAAATGAGGCTGTTGAAGAGTGTAATACTGGCTTTGCAGCAGGATACCAATCCTCATATGGTCTGAGTCGTTAACCACAGGTTAAATAACGATATTTGAAAATGTGTTCTTTTTTTTTTCTGCCAACATTTCAAACAATCAATTCAACTAAAATATATATATATATATATATATTTTAGTTGAATTGAAGAATTATAAGAATATGATCTTTAAACATGCAATAAGTAAACACAGCTATATCTTAAGCAAATAACACATTGGTATGTTTGCACCCTTTTACAAAATCCTTCCAACAGATTTACTTTTTAAGTAAGATTTTATATTCAGACATACTTGGCCCAATATAGTACATACAACATATAGACATACTGTCTGTAATCAATGATTATCTATAATTAAGTACACTCTTTTTTGGCTAAATGAAAAATTTAACCAGGCCTGAAATTATCTAACTTATATCATAAAAAAACCCACACTTATATAGAACTAGAGTGACAACATAAATGAGAGTGAAAGATCATATAAATCAACACTAAATGCCCCAATGTAAACAGCAGGTGAACCTGAAGTCTTCAGCCTTTAAAAAATAAATCAAAAGAAAATGATTTTTCCAACGGGTTACAAGAGAAACCAGACAAACTTCTAAATCACAAAAGATTTTGTTTACCTTAGTAAGGGATAAAGAGAATTCATGGTTAATAACAAACAGCCTAGCAAAAACTTTATGCATTCAAAAGGTCCATGAGCAAACAAACTCTGACCAAAAAGAAAATAAAACCCTACTGCCAAAAATACATTTTTTCCAAAAAAAAATCCTTAATGAAAACAACACTCTTGATAGACGTTTTCAGAGGTTATATCGGAATGGATAACTAGCACAGGAAAAAGTTACCCCAAAGAGTTAAACATAGTGGTGGTGATATTATCGTCTGACGCTGTTTTGTTGCATCACATCCTGGATTAATTAAACCTGAGGCACACAAGCAGTCAAGGTTTGAATTGTTCAACAATAACAAAAAAAAGGCAAACTAAAGGTTTTGGAGTTGTATCGTCAAATTGTCCAAGTCAAGACTATAATCTGACAACGATTACTGAGGCATTATCTTAAAAACTTATCGGGGGTTAAAATCTTTAAATGTGTGTAAATTTAAACTGTAATACGTACTGTAGAAGAATGAACTAAAATTCCTTCACTGCTCATTTATCTGAGAAAATGAATAATAAAGGGTGACAAAGAAGCAAAAACTATATGAAATCCACTTAAACAATACACATAATTATATAGTACTCCATATGCAAAAGTTTATATGTCTGCTAATTCTATTTTAATCAGTGATGGGAAATTCTATTAACCCTTATGTAACCTCTACTATATTGCCACTGAGTAACAGAGCAAAGTGCCTATGTGGCGACGCACAATTTGCACTATTTTTCTAATATTTATGTTATATATATATATATTTAAATAGATCTATATATATGTATATATATATACATATATATATATATATATATATATATGTATATATATATACATATATATATATATATATATGTATATATATATATATACATATATATATAATGAAAATATAAAATAGTATAGTATACAGTCTATCAAAATAGTTAATTATACGCGATATTAGACAACTGACTTTTTGATGCTTTTAGAATGTTCAACAGAAAACTCCTCAAACTAAACTGAAGAGCTTTAAAGTGTCCTGGGGATCCTGCTGAGATGACGGTTCCTCTTTGGTTTTCAGCCTGCTACTGTATGTGGCACAACCAGCAGGCATTGGTAACTTGACCTTGCCATCTGCTAGGGTCATTTAGATGTAAAATTTCTGCAGCAGGGTTCTGCAGAACCTGCAGATGGTCTTGTGATGCTTTGTTAAGGCACACATATAATAAAATGGAGTAACCTAGTCTCTAAGAAACAAATGGATGGATAACATTTTCCAAATATGTTTGTGCCATAATAGCAATATTTTATAAGAGATAAAGAGAGGAGTACACAGTAGACTGACCATAAATATCTTAAGTAAAAACCGCAGTCCACATTTACCATTAGATTCCTGATGAGAAAAAACTGGGGTGAAAAATGTAAAAAAAACAACTACTGAACACATGGGTCAAATTTATGCAGTCCTAATGGGCCAGTTTGAAGCACTTCTTGTCAGTTATCATCACGACTGATTTGCTTTGAGACCAGTGCTAACTTTTATGAAAATAATTTTCTGCATCCAACCCCTAATTTCAATTCACAGCATTTGAATATGCTCTGTGGAATACCAACAATAACTGCCAAATTGATTTTAAATCAGATGGGTAATGAAATAAAACAACTTGGCCAGAACAGCGGGCACGATCACATGACTTATCTCATACATAAAGAATGAAGTCTTGAAAGACTTTGCTGACATTTCATTGCTTGCCCATGGCCTGAAATAAAAGAAATTTGGAAAAGAATTTATTAGAAAATTCCCTGTAAAAAAAGAGTATTTGTGCCAAACATTGGCTCAAATACTCTTTTTCCACATGATTAAATTAATTTCTATATCAGACAGAAATAACCCGAGTAAATACGAGCTGCAGTTTCCAAATACACATTTTTTATTAACATAGAATTATTTTTATTATGGGAAAACTATTCAGACCAGTCTTATCATATCGTAAAAAGCATTTGTCTCTTAAAAATAAAAACTAGTTATTTCACTAGTTTTTATTTCAAAAATAAAAACTAGTTATAATTGAATTGTTGTGTGACCACAACAATTCAATTCAGTTTATCTAATATATACTGTAGATATTCACTTGCATGTTTTTTCTGAGTACAGCAGTCCCTCACTCTGAGCTTGCATGCAGTGACAATGGAGAGGAAACCTTTTAACATGAAGCAACTTCTAGATAAAACTAGTCTCTGTGAGAGTGATCCTCTGCCAATTGGGGGTTGAATGAGAAAGAAGCAGGCAAAAAGGCAACATAAAAGCACAGATTCAAAAACAATTTCTATGTTAAAAAGGGTAATGGTAAACTTGCTCCACAGTTGGCTCTATCTAGGAAAGAAACAGTTAAGCAGAAAAGCTCTGAGCCAATTTCCATGTCAAAGGGATGAAAGAGAGCACATACAGTTAGTCACAGCAAAAACTGAGCCCATACAAAATTAGTGTCAATGAGAGAAACAGGACCAAACACTAAAATTGGACACAACTCTGTCATCTATAGGCAAAGGTGTTGATTGCTGCAGCCAAGCTGATATATATATATATTTATCCAGGATGGTGTGACAAACCAAACAGAAACAGACCAAATGAAACTCATATGATTAGAACAAGCAGAGGGAATTAAGTTAGGGATTGAAATGACAAAAACGGTGAACTGGGAGAACAGAGATAGAATGAAGCAGAAAGATGAAAAGTGATCCCTATGTCCTCCAGCAGCCTACACCCATAACAGGAGAAATAAAGAGATAGTTCAGGATAACCTGAACCACTCTAACTATAATCTTTTATGAAAAGGGAAGTTTTTAAAATGGTAGTTGGTTCCACAGGAAAGGAGCCTGATAACGAAAACAATCTGTCTCCCATTCTAGGAACCAATAGTAAACCTGCACATTTAGAGGGAAGTGCTCTGTTAGGAGCATGATGAAAAATCAGATCTCTATGAGTGAGAAGGAGGATTTTAAATTATATTCTGTTTTTAAGAGAAAACTACTGACAAGAAGCTAAAATAGCAGAAATATGATCTATTTTTCTTCAGAACTCTTGTACTTTGAAACAGCTGAAGGCTTTTAACTATAGTTTGTGAACTTCCAGATAGTAAAGACTTACAATAGTCCAGCCTAAAAAAAAATGGAAATACTAGTTTCTCAGCATCACCCCTGGAGAAGGTATTTTTACCAAATACCAGAAACGAAAGAAGGACATTATAAAAGCATGTTTAATATAAGGTTTTATTGACAAAAAGGTTTTTTTTAAATGACTCAGATTAATGTAATCCCAAATAAAGTGACTGAATATTCTACTTTTTCAAAGACTCTGGTTCAAAGAAAATAACTTCTGTTTTCCTGCATTCAAAAGGAGAGAGTTTAGATTCATCCACATTTTTCTGTTGTTTTCAAGGCATGCTTCTAGTAGATGTGTTAGTTTTATAAGGATTTATATACCAGCTGACTCAGTATCATCTGCCTAAAAGTGGGAAATGATTCTTATTTCAACTGGAACATTATTGAACATGTTCAGTAATAGCGGTACATGAAAAATTGAACATTTCCTTTAAAATGTATAACTGCATTACATGATAATGATCTGCTAAGAGAAAACCCTCTTTTGGGGAAGGAGAACTCTGTTAAAGTAAGTTTAAAGGTTACTAAAATTAGTAAGATATGACATGGTTGTGTGGAAATGCTGTTATTTTACAATCAATGCCATATATCAACAAAATGTATAAAGTTGAGAATGCGTCGGACTACGCACATTTTGAACAAAGACAGAGTCTAAGATTGCATTAATCATGAGCTATAATGGCCTTGTCAATATTTAACACTTAATCAGATGGTAAGTTTAAAAAACTGATCTAAAAATTGAGAGTTAGGACCTGGTAGATGATACAAAGTTTAACACAGAAGCAATTTTGTTGGTTTACAACTTAAACAGCGGAAACAAAGGGTTAAAGGTTTAAAAGAATTGTAACTATTAACTGGCTTAGGACTAATGCGTAAGTCAGCCTGAAAGATTTTTTGCTACGTCTCCTCCTTGCCCAGAATTCCTGGGCATGTGACAATTTAAATAGCTAGAGGCTCATTTATGCTAACATAATCATCTTGTTTCTTGTTTCTTGGGAAGGTTTCTGTAAGACAACATAAATAAATTTGATTATTGCTTACCAATTCATTAACTAAAATATTTTGAAAAGAGAGATCTTATGTTAAATAAACCACATTTAGTTGATGTAACTTTTTCTCAACTGGCTAATTATGATTAGATCATCATGATTTACTCCTTTATGATTTGTTTTACTAATTTATATTATTATTTTGGGTGTGGGCAAGACTCTGTATGAAAGAGGCAATAGATGGGTAACAGTAAAGAAGCTGCAGAGAGCTTTGTTAGACTCTGCTTAGTAGTCTGGAAACTGGGCCGTCAGGGTTTTGGAGGACTGATACATTTGGCCCAATTCCGAGATAAAAAGAGCTGCACCATCCAAAGTGGGATGGATACCGTACCACCAAATCAGACCAGGTTTTCCCCACAAAGTTACTACACTTATTACATGTACCAATATTGCTAAAGAAGACAGAGTTATAACTGAACATTACCTATTCAGTGACACAGAGAGCAAGAGGAAGGAGGGGGAGATTTAGACAGGATTGGGGAAGGATACAGAGGATACAGAGGCTGTGTCTGAATGTCTGCTATAATCACTATATAGGGCACTATATAGTGGTTAGACCATTTTAGATGAGTGTCCGATAGCCAGTGGATGAAAAAAAAGTGGACTTGAAATTTCCTAAAATGCATCTTGAAAAGTAGTTAGCATTGATGGTCACTAGACAAGCAGGTATGTCCCGGAAAGCTTTGCAAGGAGAGCTCGCTTCGTAAAACAACATGGGATTTTTTTGTAACAATGGCCCGCTGTCGCCTACAGCTGTCACAACCCAACAGCGGCGACATATAACAAAGATGGCACCGGCACTGAACAGTCAGTCAACTGAGTTCCCCATAAAGTCAACTATATAGTCCCCACTCTATATAGTGATTGAGGGATTTAGAGGTTAGGGTGGACACAGCCAGAGAAGGAAGTCATAATCCTGAGTTAGTGCAAGGCTAGCTACCCCTTAAAACTAGATATAAGAAACGTGTGAACATGAAAGGTGCCATATACAACAGAGGAGACATGTCTAGAACTGCTTCTGTACAGTTAGAGTAACTGTAAGATATCACAGAAGATAATTTATCTCAAATAGAGAGAGCCTGAGCAGCACCACAGAATGTGGGTCTACAACAAACAAAACAGGAAGGAACGTGAAGTGCCTCACCAACAGTCGAAAACTTGTTTTTAACATAACATATTTACTAGAAAAAGCAGGCAGGGTTTCACATTACTCTGTATTACATTAATGTCATTCTTCTTTAAATTCTGGCCATGTACGGTATGTTAAATTAAGCCTATACTAGGGGATTTGTGATCATAAAGCGCCTTTTTCAAGGTCATGACACTGCATCTTAATTGTTAAAGTACAGTTTTTAAATGGGACGCTCAATTTTTTTGTTCTTTTAGAAAGAGATGGACTTGCAATATTATTACTAAACTAAGCTTAAGCATTAGGTCCCACACTGATAAATTGAACTTCTTCCTCAGGACAGAATATTTTTCAAAGATCTTGGTGGGTCATCAAGATGAGTTTGGGCAAACTGAACTGGCCCTTTGTGTCTTTTATGGGTCAGCAGTGGTTTTGGCCTTAGAACTCTAATATAGAGCCCATTTTTGCCTAGAGGCTTTCTCTTTTGTTGAATTATGAATGCTCAGCTTTAAAAGCCAGTGAGGCATGCAGTGCTTGGTAACCCTTACAAGACAAATAGATGTGAATTAAGTTATTTCAAATCTCTTAAATTTCTTAAAATCAAGATATTAAAATTTATTTTACTTTATTTATTTCTATATATTGAAGTTTAATTAATATTATTAGACAGGTTATGTTAAATTATTTCTTGATAAAAAAGCTAAGACAGCTATCAGGTTAGAAAAGGCTAGTATGCTAGTATGAGTTAAATTTTGCACACTGTAAGTTCTTCCAATGTCAACTCAATATTTAACTTAATAACTTAATAGTGAATTTTTTTTTTTATTAAATTGCAGTACGTTAATCAAAGATTTAAGTCTTTACAATAGTAAAAACAGTAGAAATGTAACGGGGGTTGCCTATTCAAATTTTCAGCCCTCTGGATCATGGCAACCAAAAAAAACAAGCCTAAATCTGACTTTTCAAATTTCCAATATTTTGACACATATTCAGACTCTTGGGAATTATCAAAATGTTCCTCCTGATGATTTGACTGACAGTTGAATGCTTTCCTCAAGTTTTTACTGGTAAAGCATTTAATAAAAAATATCCTTTTATTATAAGTTGCCTACTTTATCAGGAAATACAGTAGACATTTTATTTACCAAGCATAAAGCTGATTTATAGCTAATACATGCTTGGAGCAAACGGCTAATGATTTTGACATTTGAAATACTTCCCCCATGAGTATCATTAAAGATACTCATGGACCAAGAATATTTTGTTGACAAGGTGCTTTCAAATGAGATTGCGCCATAATTATTTTCTAAATATTAAACTAATATTTATCACCCCAAATTAATTTCTAACAGATGAGGTAATTTTGAAACCACAAAACTAGAAGCTCTCCATTTCTCAAGAGTTGTTCAGTCCGTTTAAAATGCCACCATTTTCACCTTCGTCAAACCACAGCCAGAGGACTTTAACAATATTCACCGAGAAGTGTCTCTCACAAGTTATTAGAATTGCAATTAACACAAGAAATGACCGTGCACACCTCGTTCCAAAGGGATAAAGTGCGTCTGGACAGATTGTGACCGTGCAGCAGAGGCTGAGCTCAATTTAAATATCAGGTCAAAACCAATTAAATGTCCCTATTTTACCCCACTACAAAAGAGCGCAGGCACACAACATACCACAAGAGAGCAGGGAAAAAACGTTGCCCATTGATCAAGCAGAGGTTAATTAAGGGGGTCCTAATGAAGCATCAGTGTAGGGTTATTAAAGCAGCAGTGGGGATCATAAAGCAGCAGGCAACAGTAGAAGATACTGTAGGAGATGGTAAAAGAAAAGGCCCTTGGCCACTGTAGCACCAGTAAATCAATGTTTTATGTATAAATATATTTAAAACTTCCAAAAATGAGAAATCCCCCTTTATCTTGAATCAAACATTTAAAGTTATTTTGAGATTCTTTAAAAAAATAGCTATGGCTAAGCACCCCTGCCTCTGGGCACTGCTATTTATCTGCTTTATTTTTTTTACCTTTTGGTAATTACATGCAAAAAGTATGTGTCATAACGACACACGACAGAGTGCACAGTCTGGTGACAGACTAATTAGCAGCAATCTAGGTGAAATGTTAGGTGTTTGTGGGTGAAGTGCAGTTTTAGGGAACAGTCCGATAGCAGCTCTGCTTCGTGATAAAAGCTAATTTAAAAATAAGACAGCCTGCAAAGTTAAATAAAGAGTATGACACGGCCTTTTTAGCCTTCCAATTCAAGCCAAAACAGAGTAAGACATGGTTACAAAATTGTAATCATTACAAAGTATGTCCAGTGTTGCCTGTTTTCCTCCATGAAAGAAATGCTCACAACAGCCCACTGTACTGTAGCATCTCTAAGCAGAGTCTAAGGCAACATGCTGTCAATGCACGTCTCATGTTTGCTATGTGGGTGGGTTATGAACATTTTTGTCTGACTGAATCACCACTGTCTGTGACAACCACATCCAGCTGACAAGCAAATGCCTCTCACTTCATTTCAATAATGTCTGCATAGTAATATGCCATCAAAGCGGAATGGATAGACAGCTATTTAGGTCACCAATATTATGAGAAAATAATAGCTTAAGAAAGCCTTTCATAAAAATGTATTTAGAGTAATAAATGTGCAGTGCACTGTCAGCTCCAAGTGCAGTGGATAGGCAGCCATTCATTTTCAAATATTTAAACCAGGTATCGTATATAAATAACATTAATTTAATTCACATTTAAAGTCCTTGCTAGTGTATTTACCATATAAGCTAAAAGCTGGAGTCTTTCCCGGATTCTACTATAATAATTATTTGAAATATTGACATGTTTTTCTTTGAAGGTTTGAATTTGTTGGCAATACAATGGAAATATGTCAATGATAATGTCTCTGAAATTGTTTTCTGTGCTGATAATGCCAACTGGCAACAAATAAAGGGCTTATCATCCCAGAAAAACACAAAAAAAGAGGGGCATTTTAAAAAATAACAATGTGTGAAGATGAAATTAGGTAGGGGATATATATATATATTCTTTGACTTTTTCTGGTATGGGGAATGGACCACATATAGGCACTAACACATCACGCTGACAACAACACCCTTATTCGTGGATGCTGTTGCTGACTGAGAAACACAAAAAGGCTAGCTATTTCATGATCAGTGGGATGTCTAAGTGTGAAGTAAGACGAAAAAAAGAGATGTGAGAAGCTTTTTAATTTGAATCAATTCATCATAGCATGTTGCTTCTTGTCTGTGGCCTTTTTAGGGTAGCAGAGTGAAAGAGACTTTTAGTAGGTAACAGAGAGGCTGAATGAAGCATATTGCTTTCTTTGATTCGTTTAACCTTTCAAACTCTGTCTTTAAAATGAACTACAAAATGTTGGCAGCATTTTGGGTGATCCTAGACTGCAGGTGAAGACATGATTTATTTTTTAATACTCAAAAAAATCACAGTTTTACAAATGCTACAAGCATTAACTTATTTAAAGGCACACAGTGGACTTTATGACCTAGAGTTAGTGCATATCCGTTATTTTAAATGATTCCTCTGGCCAAAGTTTTGGGAAGAAGCACCATCTTTGGCCAGGTCATCTGACCTAGAAGAACGTGTCACTTTATGGACACAGGCTTTTACTGTACATTGTCATGAAGCTAAGGCTTTTGCTTTAGCTAGTATAAGAGAAACATGAGTACTGGTCATGGCTGAGGCAAGAAAAAAGTTTAACCTTACTGAGGAGGCTAAAAAGAGAAAGTGAGAAAGGGGTTGTCTGCGAGAAATAACAAGAGTCGATCTTGGAAAGGAGTTTGTTGGTTGTTGAAGGATGAAAGAACAACCGGATGTAAAACCGATTCTCTTTTATTAACTTTAATATCAGATTAGTAAGTTAATGCTTCTCGAATACAGTCATATATCTTTGTTATTATTTCAGATGAATTGTAGAAGTCAAATTTGGGCAGAGAAAGGTAGCAAGCTACAAACAAACTTGATTGACACGCCCTGTCCGACCCAATGGCTGTTCACTGGACCTCCTGCGCTGGTTCAGACCGCGGGTCCGGTGTATCCTACGTAGCCTTGGATATCCCATGATTCATTGCGAGTCCAAGCAAGCCAGCATCTCCGTGCTAAGAGGAAAATGGTACTTGGTGCCGAACAGTGGTGAATATTTAAAGTGCTATTTCTTCTAATACAAGTATGTGAATAGTTCTGTCTGAAACTAATGAAAATTGTTTTTTAATTGGTTAATTGAGTCAGATATGTGTTGGGTGATGTTTGGTTTATTGAAATGTTTTGATCTGTTATTGTGTAAATGGGTTTGGCTGTAATTTAAGGACAGATTCTAATATATCTGCAGTGTGGGGACTATAAATCAGTTAAGATTTTAATTTTTTATTGCTATTTTTGCACAACTGGCTTATCTAAGTATTTTTTGTTGTTGAATATAAGAGATTTTGCAGATATATTTTTTATACAGACATTGTTTAGATTTACTTATATCTTTCTGCTCCTTTTATATCATTACATTTGCTTTTATTTGTTCATCCTCCCGGTGGTTGTCACCTTTATTCTCTCCTGTATTCATATGAGTGTAGTCTTTGTCCACTTTACAATAAAAAAAAAAAGAAAAAAGAAATAAGTAAAAAGAAACAGTAGTAGTCATTCTTTTCCTGCTTTGTGTGTCAATTCACAGCCAAAACTCTTCCGGTCGCCTTATTCTCACAGACCTCAAAGGATCCAGTCCAGGTAGACCTCGTCCTTGGAGGATGCAATTTTAAAATCGAACACACCCATTGACTAATATGAATAATCACCAAGTTTGGATGTTTTTTATTTAAATAAATATTGTCCATATATCAATTTATGAAGATGTCACCCCCCCCGACACACATACATACACCAACACACACCAACTCCTCGACCCCTCACCCCCACTCATGTCCATTCTTATTTACAACTAACTCTGGATAAACTGCGTATCTTGTTTGTTATTTAAATCCTCAGTGTTCACATCTCTATGAAAGAAGGAATATGTATCAGCAACAATTCTCGCTCTCATCTCACATCAAACCAACTAAGCATCAACTGTACAGTACCAAACAAGTGTCCCATGGCATAATGTGAAAATGGATACATGCCCCTAAGATGTAGTAATCTTGATTTATGTGACGGTAAGTAATGAGACTTTTTTTAAAGGGTATTTCTTTTGACTACAACACTTTATGAGCAGGAAGAGCAGCCTCAAATTTTTTCTTACTTACTTATAGGCTTTAAGTCTAAGAAACAGCTAACAAAAATTCATATGTAGTCCATAAGTGTTTTAATGCTTTTTATAGAGCAAGCTTTTACAAAACCCTATACTCAAAGACTGAATATAAAACAATATAACATTCCAGTATTCCAGTTTTTCCTTGTAACAAATATTCTGTGCAAAAACTCTGATCTTAATAAAGCTAACCAATGCTGAATAAAGACTCATTTAATGTGATGACCTAACTGAACTCTTGAAGTAATCTCTGCTGTCACACTAGCAAGTATGTTCAACAAAGATTTAAACCAAATTATAAATAATACATCTAGGCTACTGTCTGATACAGTTGCTATCAAAATGATAAATGTACAATTATATGTAAGTGAAATAATTAGAGCTTCCTGAGAAACACACTTATAAGGCTTTTAGAGACATAATTTCAACAGACAATACACATGGAAATATAATAAGTCTATGCTATGTTCTAGTTTGTTTTGTGAGAAACTTATTTAAACTGAAAACATGACATCTATACTATCTGTATAGTACTATCTGTACTGTATAGTTCTTGTAAGTAATACAGTTACTAACAAGAACTATACGACCTTGAAGATCCATGGGGTATGCTGATGTTTGCCAGCTGTTTTCTTTAACATACTGATAATTACTTAGAATTACTTATTTTTTTTTCTAAATCTTTTTTGTATATGAACATTTGAAACAAATCATGCATTGATCTTGCACTTGAAGAAATTCATAATTCCTCATACTGGCCCTTTGGGAAATTAACTGGCTACCCCTGCATTTAAGAATGAATTAGGAAAACAATAGGTTTTTATTTTCTTTTTTTAATTAAAACAACCGCAGCTCATCTTTAAATACATATCAATGTTTGGACTCATTTTAGCGAGGTGAAAAAAAGTCAGTTCCAGATGGATGACGGCGAGTACAACTAACAATATTCTGATCCTGATTGTGAACAAAATAACTTATTCTCATTTTGTAAACACAGAGTAAATACTACTTTTGTACAGCTCTCAGAACATTTCCATAACATAAAGAGCAGAAGTGATCAAACATAAAGAGTGTGGGAGGAAAAAAAATATGTTGGAAAAACGCATTGATATGGAAGGTCAGAGAATTAATATAAATGGTGCAAATATGCAATATTTTTGGGTTGGTGTTATCAATGTGATGCAGAGTTTGTGACATGATTTAGTTTTTAAGTGGGGGATGATTGGAGATTTCAGAAAAAAACAATAACATATCAAATAATATACAGTAGACAATAAAACACTGGACAACAGACTCAGCAGAAGACGCAACTGTGAAGCTGTCTACCAGGACAGACAGAGCAGACTGTATGTCTTAAGAAAGCTTTGGTCCTTCAGTGTTTGCAGAAACGTGCTGCATATCTTCTATACGTCTGTTGCGAAGGGTGTGACCTTTTCTACGATCATCATCCAAACTCAATCCAAGTTTTACTCTTGGAATTCCTGTAGAACCGCCGGAATTGATTTCAAAAAAAGGAAATTCTTTGTAAAAAGAAGAATATTAGGGACCACAACTCATTGAAAAAAACCACAAGACTTACTACGACATTTAATTTCCTTCTGGTATCAATAAAGTATTTTTTAATTGAATTGAATTTTGATGCGAAGTTCACTACTACGGTGACAGGTTAAGTCCAAAGAGATATGCTTTCTGTAACTGGGTCGGATCACGGCCGATTTCTATTCAGATTTAAAGCAAACCGCACCAGGGTCTGATTAGAATAGAACCAAGACCACCTCCAATAGTAGGTTTCTGTATGATTGTTTGGTCTGAACCAGGGACATTATGTACACCAAAGCTCTGGACCAAGTAAACAAACAAATGGTGTGTGTTTATGGCGGACCAAACGTGGTAGGTGTGAGTACACTTTTATTTAAATCGCCAACAAGCTTTAGGAGTGAAAAGGACCTGATTTCACAGTTTATTGCAAAGAACCTATTTAACATATAATTCAAAACCATATTTACTGTTTATTATAATATATTTTTGGAATAACTTATTTTAATGCCATCATAGTTACTAATGTGGACCTTTGGGAAATTAACTAAATACCTCTGCAATGGAGAATAGGAAAAGAAAAGAAAAATACAAGGTAATTTTTGTTGTTATTCAAAACAACCACAGCTTCTCTAGATAAACATATAATGTTTTGCCGTATTTTAAGACAGAAGAGAACTGAACAAGTTAGTTCCAGATAGTACTGTATGTAGCCAACTTAAACTGCCCATCAAATCCTTCTATAGTAATAAAAAAAAATCCTCATATTGACCAATTAATCCTAATAATTAAGCCCAACATTGCGTCAGATACAATAGATAATAAAACAGAAAACCACATACTTTAGGAAAAATTAAAAAAACTATTTATCAAGTCCTCCGGTCAGTTACAACAGAAATCCCAGATCACCACATAACAGCGCTACAACTGGTTTAAAGGCAGTGGATAAAATGCACAGTGGATAAAACAAAGACATACGCAGTAGAGAGGCTTCAAAATGTGAGACAAGCGGACATTAGGTAAATGTTTTCATTTGTGCAGAATGAGACTAAAAAAGGTGAATTATGAATTCATTTCACAAGCAAAATACTTCCAAAACTCAAATACACCAATCCATAACGCTTTTCAAAATCACATATCAGATAGTAATCTAGACGGACTCCTGAAGTTAGAGGACTGTGGGAAATGCGTTGAGTGACATCTCTATCGCAAAATAAAAATAAAAAACAATATTAGCACATTCTCTTGAACACTGAATAAGCTTACATGTCTAGACTTGTCTTTTTTCATATTTTATAAGATTCCTATCGAGTTATCAGCACTGTACCACAAACTGTATCAGGTAGGTTGAACAGGAAAATCCCACAGGCAAATAAAGTATAACTACATTTATTACAATTTTAATGCATTCCCCTTATGATGAATAAATTAAATGAATGACATAAGCTCTTATAATGTTTTTACAAATTATGATAAATATGCAATCATAGGAATGTTGTGTATGGAAAACAAAAGCTAGTTATTTTAGTCATAATTAGCCTTCCTTAGCTTGGAAAGTGTTGGTTTAATTAGTACTAGCACGCTAGCTGCTACCTCAAGAAAAGCGAAAGTAGCTTTTTTATAAATAATAAAGCAAGTACTCATTTCTACCACATTTCTCCACCGCAGGCAGATACATTTCAGAGAAAGATGAATAATTTCATGATTCAGATCTGAGGTTGAGCACTATGGGTTAAATCTCATACTTGAACTGAGTTTTAAAGCATTAGCAACAGAGACTCGTCATACAAAACCCACAAGACATGATGTACCAGCTGATTTATGCTAAAATGGACACTTCTTAGTAGCTGCTATAGGGTGTCTGGCTGACTCATTAATGCATCCGCTGAAGTTGGATCATTGCATCTGGTTAGTTGAGGGGGTGCAGAGTGATACACAATCAGACCGTCAAAACTCAGCCAAATTAGAAGAAAGCTTCAGCTGTGTGTCTTTCTGGTGTGTTGAGCCAATTAGGCCAAACCAAGCAGTTCCTTCTTATTAAATTCAGAGTGGCCTTTAAATTGTTTAAACTGCCATTAAATCTAAAACCAGGGTATTTTAGCTTTTCTATAACTTATCTTCTTATCCTTGAGAGTAGGCAACACAATTTAATATAACTTATTATTATTTCAGGGTTTGTTAAACTGGATCTAAAATATTAGTCAGCTACTCAGTCTTTAAAACATGAGAGAGGGAACACATCTTTGCAAATGTGATTACCAACAAAGCAATAACCTTGGCTATAATAATTGCTTTCCTTTAAAGTCTCAAACATTCTCAGGAAATGATTTTGTTAAACAAGTCTGGTTAATTCAACTGTTCAATTTCAAGCTTCATCTTGAAAGATGCATCCTGAATGCAGTCCAGAGATTACATTCTTATTAACACACTTTTTGTGACTGCACCACATAAAACAACAATTTAAATTGAATATTTTACTTAAATAAAGACGTATTTATGGTGTTGATGCCTGGCCCAGTCTTAGTGACATTTAAATCAACCATACATCTATATATTTCTGGATAATGGAGGTCTCCTTTGGCCACTGATTGCCTCGTCCTGCCATCCATTTTGTGACAGAATATGTTCTTTCTTTAAGTACATAGCATCCATTAGGTGTGTAACTTTTTGTTTGTTGTGTCCTTCACTCCTGCTGAGACCAGACTCTGCAGCCGTGGTTGTAATGCACTGGGGTGAATTTGTGTTCTGAATATCCAAACAAATGAATCATTTATATATGTTCAAAAAGTCAGGAAGAACTCACAGAACAGACTACCAACCCTAGAGTTAATAGTCAGCCTTGGGAGCAAATAACCATTTTTTGATGGAAAAATAGAGGAGCTTTATAGATATAAATGCATTCATACCTATTGCCAGGGGAGCCTAAGAATAACTAAACAAGATGTTTGTGTTTCCGAGCATTACTTATTCATACAGGGAAATCTACTTTCATTACAAGTCTGCTAGAGTTGTAGGCATTTATTAGAAAATTGACTAAATCAATTTATCTATTTAAATCTGAGAATTGAGGCATATCCTGATCTAATATGTGATCTCATTTGATCTCTCTCCTTTGGAGCAAACCAGATAGCCACTGTTCATGAAAAAATGTGTTAGTGCAATGATATAAGACTCCATAAGAAGGGCTGTTTACACATCCAATGTTAAAGCTAATGACCTGTTCATGCATCAGTTGTTATTGTGTTATCATAGAGCATGGCTATAGAGGATTTAGTCAGTAACCTTTAAGGAAGGATGTTATATTCAAAAAGGGCTTCATAGCATTACGAGACATGAATTTTGTGCAGTTTAATTATTCCAAAACCATTAAAGTAAAATTTGCACCGAACGTTGTTTAGGTTTGAACAGCTCTGAATTTAAGAGCAGCTTTTACATCACAACCTTAATGTTCTTGTGCTATAGTTGGCTATTTTACTTATTATATCAGGTCAAACAAGTGTTAAGGTAAAAAAGTTTTGCTTTCAGAATTTTTACTTTTGTTTTGCACAGCTTCCGTGTCCAAGTGATTTCTCCTTTGCTGCAGAGGATGTACTGTAAGAGTATGGTCGTGAAACCTGGTTTAGACCATGCACACTTCTCCATTTGTAATTCAACCATTCAGTCCATGCACAAGCAACCATTTCATAAATAAATTACCCATGCCCTTAAAAACATAAGAGAACATATAAAAAAAAAACACTGAAGACTGAAAGGTCAAAGAAAAATAATGCAAATTATAAATCTAGACACACATTAACACTGTTCAGAGTTGTTCTAGCATTTTAAACCATTTTTTAACTTTATATAAACTCTATTTAGCAGTTTTGAATCTCTTGTGAGGTTGAAACTGAAAAAGAAACAAAAATAGGTTTATAAGAACTAAGGTTATAGATAGGACAGAACCAATTTCTGGTGTGTGATGTCAACATTTTCATCTCTCTTCTACGCTTTGAGTATTAATATTTTAGACGGCTCCCTGTGTTTTCAAAGAATACTTCACAAAAGCCACTGTCAACTGTAAGCGCTGTCAGACTCATAGGCCATAACTATTTTTACCAAAAATATCTGCAGTGAAACTGTTTCCTGTAGAGGCATGACGACTGTGCAATGTGACCATTAGCCCTAGACTGCTGGCAATGTGCTCTAACCTGCCCAATGCTCCCTGAGGGACCTGTTAAATGTAGAGGCAAAACGTCTTTGTAATATATATTTGCAGTAACCAATAAACTCATCCATCATTCCATTTACTGTATGAAAGAGCAGTCCATGTAACACAGTTCCACTTAAAAAACATTAACTATTATTTACATATATTTTATAGTTTGCCCTGCGATAGACAGGCAACCTGTCCAGGGTGTACCCTGTCTCTCGTCCATTGATAGTTGGAGATAGGCACCAGCACCCCTCACGACCCCAGCAGGGGTAAGCTTGACGCAAAATGGATAGATGGATGGATATTTTAGGTTATATCTGTTGTTATCTTAAAGAGGCACTGTGTTTTCTAATGATACTGCCACCAGTGGCAAGAACACAGAACTGTACCGCTCCTCTGCTCGTTCTCATAGTCTGACCTTATGCTTGACAAGGTTTTTCTAACTTTTTACACCTTACCATTGGTGTGTGAGTTGAGCTGGAGCTTCTGAGTATCCACAAAATCCATCTTTAATGTGATGCTTTGATTGTTTGCTACACTGAACTCAATTAACGTGGACACGCTTGACATCACATCTGCGGAACAGCACAGGAACTTCCGACCCGCAGTACATTCAGGGAAAATAGGCTACAGGCTTGAAGAAGCATTGCCACTAAACTAACGAGATGTGACTCTGCTAATCAAACAATGTTTTAGTCAGAAGGGGTTAAAAAAAGCCTACTTAAAACATATTTTTCAGTAAAATCTTACAAAAGGTCTCTTTAAAGTACTCAACATTGTATTATATCAAGAGTTAGCATACTCGTAATATAATTTACAAAAACTAACAATAGAACACCAATATTGAAAAAAGTTTAAGTATTCTTTATCGAGAATTTGTATTTGACAGATCAGGGCCAAACCTTCTTAAACTTTACAACAATAGGCTGCACATTAAATGATTTTTTTTGCTTATATTAAAACTCTAATTATTAGCATTCAGGCTCATCTAATCAGTAAATAAATAACCTTTCTTTATTCACAGCATTTGTGGTTTCAAAATTTCTAAAGCAGCTGGATTATGAGAGACTGAAGAGAAAACCAAGAATGTGTTAACAGAGAAGGCTCAGCGGACTCCTGCTGTTTTAATCAAAATGCCATACAATAAGCTGCCTTTTAAAATAATGCAAAATCATGATCTGATTCAATGGTGCACATGGAACAAATAAGTCTATACAAAACAGCAGGAGGTTACCTCAACGAGGAGTTCTAAATATGCAGTCTGTCATAATCTGCTCTTTATCTAACAACTAACTAGCTCTCTATGTTCTCTGGGGGAAAAAATATAAGTGATGTGAGAGTACAAAAAGGCAGTTTATGCAGCTGCCATCATTGCTAAACTGGCTGGTAAATGTGTTGTCTTATAATGGTCAATAATGCTTTGTTTCTCCTATTTAAAACAAAGCAGCAGAATCATTCCCAAAAATAAAAGACATCCTAATATGAGAAGATTCAGGGTTTAGCAGAATCTACGACTGATGATTCACAGTGTTAACAGAACATGGTCATATGCTTTATTTATAATTCATAAAGACAGGCAGCCTATGGGCTCAGCTTTACTATTACAGATATATACAGCATTGCGGATTTTGAGTTGTTTACCTGTTTTGTAAACCAGTGAATGCACAAAGCAAGTTAACATTACAATCATGGCCATAACCAAAGCCTTTTTTTTCCTCAAAATATATTTATTCAAATTTTAGCAATTTAAACAAACATCTTGAACAATATACAAAATATAATCACAGCAATATTTACATTACTGTTCAAGTCAAAATAAAATACAGACAACAAATTGCCTCACACAACATTTGTTCCAATGTGACTGATCACATTTCATGCTTAGTCTCTTATACTGAGAATTAAATTTGACAGTATATGTCCTCCAATAAATTGTCTTTGGGAACTGCGGTTCGCATGTTCTTCAATCACTTGCACCATTTTTTGAGATATTCAGACTCTTAACATAATTAATGAAGGAGTTCCAAATAGATTCAAACAGGTCATGTTTGTCCTTTAATATATTCCAGAGGGAGGACAGATAAAATCTGCTGCAGCCATTGTTTGTGCTCGGCCTGTGAGTCTTTTCCCAAAACATTGATATACGTAGATCTCTTCGCATTAAGCAAACTTAAGTTAATAAAAACTTGTTCATTTTTTTCAGGGAATAATCCAAACACAAACAACCTTGGCTGAAAAATGATTTGTTTGGAAATAATGTTTTCTATAGCACCTTTCACTTCTTTCCAAAACTGTATAGTTTCTCTACAATGACACATATCGTGAACCAGAGTCCGTCTATCCCCTGTGCATTTTTGACATACACCATGTATCTCCCAGTTATACCTATTGAGGTCTACTGGAGTTATGTAAATTTGCATTAGCCATTTATATTAAATCATTTTTGAAGAGCCCTATTTATAGAGGGCCAATTTACATGCTGTCTGCCAATCTTCCTCTGTTAACTCAATCGATAAGTCTTCTTTCCAAGCCTTAAGTCTTTCATTAGATCCTTCTGAAATTTGTAACATCATTAAGTTATAAAACTCTGTTATAATACCTTTCTTCAAACTGTCCTTTGTTAACATTCTTTCTAAAGTTGACATGGCAGGCTTCGTCAACTTATTATTTTGATTCGTTCTTATGAAGTTTCTGAGTTGAAGATATTTAAAGAAATGTTTCTTATCTAGATAAAATTTATGCTGTAGATCTTGAAAGTTCATTAGTATGTCTGATTCTGGTACATGTAGATTCTGAATCATTTGAAGTCCTTTGTCTTTCCAGACTTTGAATGTTGGATCAGTTCTTTCAGGTTAAAAAAAAAATGGTTACCCCACACCGGGCTGAACAAAGACAGACATTTTTGTTTCATTTAAAATTCTTTTTACATCTCTCCATACTCATATCATATTTTTAAGAAGCTAGCATTTTTTTGTTTTCTTTTTTACTCAGTTAGTATAATTGAAAACAAAGCCCAGGTGTGTAAGAAAGGTTTGGCACTTTTAGGTGGCCTAAGAAGAATCTGAATTTAAAAAAGGGGCTCAATAAAGGAGCCAAGAGAGGGATATAAATATTTAACATCTAAAATAATGAAAAAATATTTAAAAAAAAACGTTAAATAAAAACATGTGAAACTTTCAGCTTGTTTATATTCATTTCCTGTTTTTCAATTTCGGATTTGGTTTTTACACTTTCAGGTTTCCTTTGCTTGAAAGATGAGGTTTCACTGGTGTGGAAATGTGATGGACAGCATGACCTGCTCGGTTGAAGGGTCTGTCCCATCACTGTGTGTTCATGAAACCGAATAGTTAGATTTCCAACTATATCCAAACTGTGTTTACAAAACTCTTAGGTAAAAATAGCACAAATGACTGACGTCTAACGTTTTTCTGTTGGCAGTCGACGCACAAAGCTTGGATGGATGAAAGTATTATAAATATTTACGGGTAAAAGCCGCTGCTCTTGATTAACATGTTGCCATACTTACATACTCTATGTAATCCCAAAGCGGTGACATAATGCATCTTCACTAATAAAATCTCACCCAATTAAATATTTGAAAAAGGCTCATTATCCTTTAAATATGTATCCAGAGTTGGGTTTATTGTAAATAGTATTTAATATACGTGTAAGATCTCCTCCCATATATCTCATCCTGTATCATTGATATGGGTTTAGTTTAGCTCTGACAGTATTATGTGTTATTTTACCACACCTATAGTTTATATTGCATCTGAAACTTAACCTTAAGACTGTGGGAAACCAGTTCTACTGAAGTACATCGAAATGATATTCATAGTTAACATGTTTTCTCCTATATTACAAAATCAGATGAGATGAACAGAGGATTGAATAACTATATTTTATTCCCTGTGTTTATTTTCACAAACTGATTTGTTGAAATAAATCTCTGCCTACTGTACATTTCATAAAAAATGCTTTTCAAGTACATCACAATAGATGCATTTCTAATCAAGCCTGCAGTTGACATCTTAATATGGATTTTTTTTAGCACCCCTAACTTTTATTGGCTTGTACCACCCCTCATCAGAACATGACTGTTTCAGTAGAGGTGCCAATATGTATAAGACATTTGTGCTGTCACTGTGATGAAGTGTCAAGGAGATATCAGACCCACTGGGCTCTGTTATTTTCCAGGTCAATCAATTCTAATCTGTTTTTTAAATAACTGTTTCAAAGTTTCACACTTTTTAAGGCTCAAGTGGTTGGTGCACATATATTTATAGCTGCTATCTAGGTTTACATTGCTACATTTCCAACCACGACTTACAAATTGGTGACTTAAATGCAATGTTAAATGAAGGTAATATTTGCTTTGTTGGGTCGGAATTAGTCAAGGCAAGTAGAATTTGTAATTTCCATGACGTCATTATCTATTGTCATCTCAGTACTAAATGTAGAAAGCTAACAGATGATACTGTACACTAAATTTAAAATACCTACAAAAACTACTTCAGTGACATTTAAAAAAATCCCTAGTATATATCGAGATCCTGTTTTCAGGATTAACTGAAAAAAAAAAATTTTTTTTTTTGGCCCCAAGAATGAGCAGGGTCAGTCTCCTCCCCCTTCTTCTTGAGTTGTCTGTGTCTGGTGGTGGGCTGTTGCACCGGGCCTAGGTATCCTGGCCCTGTAGGGTCCCCACAAGGGGGTGGTACTCCCCCGGGCCTCGGACCCCAAGGCTTTCATCTGTGTCCCCCAGGCTTTTATCCAGTCATGTGACTGGCCACTGGTGGAGGCTTGGGCTCACTGCCACTGCTCAGGGACTTGGCCCCTTCGGGGGTTTGGGCCCTAAGGGGTTTGGTCCCAGGTGCCTTGGGGTGCCTTGGCTACCCTTCTATGTCGGTGCGGCAATCCCTATATCTGCCCTCCTTGTACCTAGTGATCTGGGGTGGCTCTTGGAATTGTGTAACCTCTTTATCGATCCTGTGCCCTGTAGGGCTACTCTGGGGCAGCCCACACCTGCTATTAAGCATATTTTCCTTCTAAAAAAAAATGTTGTAAATCCTATGTACTCGAGCATGCCCATGCATACATAACAAGTGAGTTTGGTTCAGGTTGTTTGCAGATAACACTAATAACACACTAATACTAAACATTCGGCTGCAACTACAGATATAAATCTCTGAATAATATTGTGTAATCATCATAGGTTTTACCTTTTGATACATATGGATATCTAAAGGAAAACTGTTACTCTTAAAGCTATTTTGATATTTACTTTGGTTGTTTTTTCTATTTTTCTAATATTTTCTGTTTCTGTTCCTCTCATCTCATACAGGTGTGGAAACACTTGTGGGAGTTATTGTATATATTCTGTGTTATCTATTTTTGCTGTTTTATTTTATCTCATTTCATGCACTCTGTCCTGTCTCTATCTTTTTCTCTCTCCCCTTTGTTTTTATACCCTTTATAACCACACAAAATGTCTGACAACTGACACATTTATATTTCCCTTTTAGTGTCCACTCGACCTCTTACCCTCTGGGATGTAAACTTCTCTGTCTGTATCATTATGCTGTTGTCAACTAGGACTCACAAATGCACACCTGAAATGCATTAACCTAAATGTCTATTAGACTGGCATCCTGTGATTCAGTTGGAAGAACATGGAAAAGGATGCTGTTCCGGTTTCATCTCCCAACCCAGACTATTTCCAGAATTTATTTTCTTTATTTTGCTGTACACTTTCTTAAAGGCTAAAATTGCCACCTAACCTAAACCTAAAGAACATTCCTTATAAAATTATAGTGGTAAAAAAAATATCAGGTAAAGTTCATAAATAGAAGAAACAATGGCTCATGTGCTTCTTTACAAAGAAACACAACAAAAATGTATTGGCTTTTTCCTCCTTAACCACAAAAAACCTCATGAAGTCTTAGTGAGAAACCGTTTTTTCTTTCGCTGCTGTTTTTTTCTAATCAGTTGAAAAACCTGCTCCTCATTGTCCCCTATAATGCTATAGTAAAAATGATCTAAAATAATACTAGGTATATAGGTTCTACTACTTGACCTAGAATTCCATGCTTTTACAGACAAAAAAAAAAACAATACAATTAAAATTATTTTCAATTATGTCAATCACTAGATTATGAAAAACCAAAGAGAATAAAACATCAATAAATGAACCAGTTGGGATTTGGTTTCTTGCACAGATTGAATACAGTATTATATACAATACAATGTGCATTCACAAACTAGGCTGTGATGTCCTAGATTCCCCAAAATCTTTATGTGTCAAGGACACATGCGCTAACAGTTTTAAAAAAGACTTCCATTTAGAAGGGAATTTCTAAGATGTTCTGTTTTCTCACCAAAAGAACAGTTTGCATGGGGATGAGAGGTGTAAAGGCAGCAGAACATCCCACACCTTTCCTGTGAGGACCAGCTGCCTTGTACGTGTAGTTCAATGACACACCACCACAGCATGTAAAAAATAAATATTTTTGCAAGAACCCATGCCAGGTCTGAATGCCAGCTAGAGCTTCTGCATAACTAGCCAGAAATATTCCAGAATAAAATGGTGCAGCTCTCTTAATGCATCATGTCTTAAGGACTGAAAAAGAGAGCTCTGTCTTGGTGCCACGTTTAATGAGTTTTCACCTGTGCTGCTAACAAAAGGCACATTAAATTTAGTAATACTTTAATGGGGTTTGGTGTGATAAGTCTTCCCAGTATGAAGAAGACAGGATGGCACTTATCCTGGCTTATCTTATGGTCGATTGTGAATGTTACACAGTACAAAGGAGGTTGCACAAGGTGGTTACCATGGCATCGGTACGGGCATTTTCTACGGTTCTACTTTGCTCACAGATAATGGGTCAGGTCAAACTATTCTCCTGCTCCTCTCCTCCACGGTGATGACATGACTGAGAGCTGGGTCACTTTAACCCGCCTTCTGACATCTTCATGCTGAAATTAAAATCTCAGAGCCCCGGCAGCAAGACTTTTATGTCCCAGTGTCGAGTAAATAAATCATTTAAAGATGCGGAAGCTCTGTGGGGAAATCAGGCCGGTCATATGGTAAGAGAATGTATAAATATGAAAGGCCACTTAAATTTCCATTGTTTAGGGTACAAATTACCTAATTAAATTTCAACAGTTAAAATCCAATCCAAATATTTCATCTCAAATTCAGAAACCCCTCCTATGTAGCGAGCACTGCTCAAGTCAGGTGTGCATGTTAGTCTTGTTCTCTTCACAAGTGATTTCTCATGGGTTTTTGCAAGGGTTTGACACATACGTGTGTTCCAAATCTGTCAAGAAGCCGAGTCGAGGTGAAGGCCCTGAACACAGAGTAGAGCAGGAGGCTGGCAAATTAAACAACCACATAAACTTTAATAACTAAAGACGCTGCAGGGCAGGGAACCCAGAAAACAAGCATAAATCCAAAACACCAAGGCACATGGCAGGGAAAGCAAGACTTCTTAACATAAAAGAGAAAACAAGGATCCTGCAAACAGCTGCTGATAAGCAACAACATCAAACCAAGGTGGGAGATTTTTACACGAAGAACATAAACCGTAAAGTTAAAAGGAAATAACAAGATTTTAGAGCATGTGGAGATGTGATACAACTAAAATGATGAGATTTATCTCACAACAACACTGATACAGCTTAGACAGACATAAATATACTTAAAAAAAAAAGCAAAACATTAAAACCAAAGGCCAGAAAGAATGTAAACACAGAAACCACAAAAATGGCCTGACATAATCATAGATAATCATCATATCATAGATAGATAAAAATCCTAACTACAACCATAAAAATAAAGAAAAGACAAATAAGAAAAATGGAAAATTTAAAATTAAGGTTATGATTTTTTTTTTAAGGACCAAATACCAGGATAATAACAAAGAGTTTTGGTTTTTTGCATCACTTGTTATTTCAATCTTTAAACCAGAGGTTAAAATACACACAAAGCTCTTCTTCCCCTAGGCAATCAGAACTGCTAACAAAGCTGGACTAACACACCTACTCTCAAAGAACAGAATTTGGTGTGCTGATACTTTAATAAAACTATAACATGCCCGATGTAAGCCATAAATTCATGTTTTTAAGATGAACACAATTGAATCACCTTGGGTTTGAATAAAGTCAAACAACTTGTAACTGATTAGATTTAATTACGTTGCCATGAAGAGATGAAAACGCGTTGCTATGGTCATGCGGATAAAGCAACCCAATGATGGCGCAGACAAGAAGTCACCCTCACAGGACCTCCCTGCAAGGAATCATGGGAAGAAGACCCTATGTCACGCACGTGGAAATGGTAAGTTGAAATCCTTTACCATCCGGCTAAATACTAACGAAATAGTGTGTAAAATTATCAGCAGTATCCCGTCATTTTAGCGATCTTTAGTTATGATGGAAGAGACTTCCAAAACCGCCAACAACACTTCAAACACACAAAACAATCTACATTTGATTTTTTTTTTTTTTACAAATCAGATCCTGCATCTCTCCCAAAGTCATATTGAAATCTTGCACCATTGTTTGACCCAAAACTTATATGTTACTTGTTTTTTTTTTCCTTGTTTTTTTTTTTTTGGGGGGGGGGAGAACCTTTTATTTGTTGTACCTCTGCTACATATACAAAGACACATTCAAAGGTCCACCCTATAGGCAAGTCATCAGTCTATTGTAGGACATCACAGGAGCATGCAACCATCTTTTTGGACTGGAGGAAACTGGAGTTACCCAGAAATAATGCATGCACAAGGAGAACATTCATTGTCAGGGTGTTGACTTTGCAGCAACCAACTTATTTCTTAAGATTTTTAAAACATATAGTCAATATTTTTGATCATACCAACCTATTAATATATTTGGATTAACATTAAATGCAGTGCATGGAATAAAACACAAAGACCCAATGAAATCTAGGTGATAAACCTTTTTTTCTTTCACTGCGTTTTTCTTTTCTTCCTCTTCTCCTATGTGTAAACAGTTGACAAACCCGCACCTCATGGCCCCCTATAACGCTGTAGTAAAAATTATCTAAATGTTTCTGTGCAAATTGCTTGGATTTAGCTGACCTAAAAATAATACTATGTAGGTTCCCATCCCACTCATTTCTTAAGATTTTTAAAACACGTCTATCTTTTTGATTATACCTACCTATTAATGTCTTTGGGTTAATATCAGATATACATAGAATAAAACTTATTTTGTGTTTACATATTTTGGCTAAAAATAGAAATAAAACTGGAAATTGATATTACTGGAAGTAATAAGACTTTCTGTTCATAAATCCAAAAGAAGGCATAGATAGAGTAATAATAATAATAATAAAAGTAATCTACATAAACAGTCAAACAAAACATCAACTCACTCTGCATTTGCATCCAAACTATCCCTTTGAACACTTTACCTCACTCACAGCCATATCAGCCAAACATACCTCATTAAGTTGACACATTTTGTTCTGGGTTGTAAGTCTCCCCCTAATGTTGTCATCCAATCCATTAAACAGTCATTCTTTCTTTTTCTCTCCATCTATCTTCACTTAACCTCCGTATGCTCTCTGGAAACCAGCTGACACTGTGCGTGCCACAATAGCAGCTCTGCTGGCTCTTTGCTGTGGTGCCTCCGAGAAGGATGCTGATCACTATGCTCTCTTTGGGAGACTGGAAAATAGATTGGAAGAGGGGTATTTTCAAAGATCGACTAGCAAATGTTCGCCGCAGTATGTTGTGTCACATGAGGTATATGATGTTAAGGGTCTTGCATGTATTTGCAAAAAAATAGGATGAAAAAAAACAAGTGTATATATCATGAATAAGTCAAGAGTTTCACAAATAATATATGGGATGCTTGAAGCTCCAAAAACACTCACTGTATTTGCTGATATATGGGAGGCTGTTTGGTTTCTAAATAGCTCTCCTTTTCACAGACATATGCATAGCCTTTCAAAAAATATTTGTTTCCCCTGGACCTTTTCACATTTTGAGGTGTTAAAATATAAACATTTAGTGTGTGTATATTCTTTAATCCTATTCTTATCTTCAGGTAACAGAAAATACATGTCAGATTAAATAATACTACTTATATTTATGCGATAGTATCTAGGTGTTACTTTATTGTATGTCTCGTACCATGTCCGTTGGTTGTGCTGTTCTTTTTACATCTCTTTGCAGGCAATGAAGCAGACTGAAAAAGTTTTATCGTTATCTCCCTTTTATCTCCTCTTTCTTTAATCTTTTCTCCTTTTTTCCAATTTTTCCTTTCCTGTTCTACTAACATTGCAGTGTCCATATAATCTGTAAAATTCCCTGCGTAATTATAATAAAGCTATTTATATGCATAAATCAAGCGGAACACTATGGCGATAGTCATACTGCTCCACTTGTGAAAGTAAAATCTGTTGGGCTCTTTTTGGCATCAAGACAATTATTCTTATTGCCGCATCGCCAGACAGGACAATGCTAAAAAAAAAAAAAAAAAATTCAGTGTGTGGTTTATTGAGATTTTATGCAACGCACTAACAAAAAGACAAGAAAATGTTTTTATTATTTTATTTTTTTTATCTACAAACTGTAAAGTGGGGGCTGCATTAGTTTAAGATTTATGTCTACCAATTTAGACTTTTTTTTTTTTCCCCAGTTTTTCTTCATCATATTCAAGCTGTCCTTTTGGGTGAAAATGTCTAGGGAATTGGTTTTTACCTCTTGCCAGAATTTCTAAATTCAAATTAGGTCAAACATTAAATTAGGCCTGTCTAACACATGAATATGCTTAATCTAAAAATTGGCCTCTCTATCAAACCCTCAGAAAACCTGATTTTGGTTTTCTTCTGTATTTAGCGCCATTCATCTTCCCATAACTTCTTACCAGGTTCCTTGTCTCTGCAGAATGAAACCAAGGTGTTGCCACCAAAATAGTTCTCACAGGGGCGGGTGATGTGCAACATTAGTTTTTACAACATGATCATTTAAATAAAGGCCAAGAAAATGAAATTTGATCTTATCTGACCAGAGTACCTTCCTTTGCATAAGTCTGTCCACTTCACAGTTCATTGCATTCTGCAGACTGGACATTCAATGTTTTTTTGTTTTTTTTTTCATGCACATTATTGATAAATAATACATTTCTGGAGTCCATGGTCAACAGTTGTCTTATAGAGAAATTCTGTGGAAAGCCATGGCTTAGAAGATTTACAATTAGACAATACTTTTTCCATTCTTGGATAATCATTTAAAAAGAACGTCTTTCCCTGAGATATGAACAACTCTGGATATGGTTTTACAACTAGAGCCTTCTTAAAGGCTGCTCTACAAAATACTCATTGACTGCTTCAGTTTCTTGTTCTTTATGGTGCTGGCGGTTCAATAATGCTCTCATACAAACCTTCAAGGCCTTTACAGAATAGCTTAATATAAGTTGAAATGAAAGACAGAGATGTCAAACAGATCCCTCCTTTCTTCATCAATTACATCAATATTCAATGCAATAGTTTGCACTGGATTTTATTTTATAAGCATCAGAGTAGGGACTTCTGTATACAAATGCATCCCACCTTTTTTGCGTTTGTATTTGTGACATTATTTGGAAAATATTAAAATCTGACATCTTGTTATGTGTGTTAATTATTGATATTTTGCAAGGGACTGTAATCAAGAGGATACACTTTATTTAATTGAAGGTAATCGTTCTTATATGGGGCCAAACATTACTCTGTAACAGAGCAAGAGGCCAGATACCAGTGCTGACATGATGCCGGCCCACAGAAAGCAATCACAGCTCTTTCAACACCTTCACCAACAAAAGCAGTAGGAAAAATCCTTCACAAAATCCAAAATAGTACTTTATTAGCTTTTTGATGGATTTTAAATGTCACTCCTACGTAAAGCTAGAGGCACCACATTTTTTTGAAAAGGGGGAACAATATATTGGATTTGTATGTTATTGTTTATTTTCCAATCCTAAGCCATATCAATATTCTGTCCAATCCTAAGAAAAAAAATGTTTCACTTCACAGTGCTATGTTGATGAAGTTGTAAAAAAAATGATAACAGTAAAGAAACCTTTCACAAAAATCCAACTACACCATTTCTCATCTGTGATCTGTCAGAACAGAGGTCCTGTTGTCTGCCATTAACTGAGCGCTGCCCAACCACCGCTGAATATTAATGGGAGCCTTTTCCCCTGGATCATCAGCGTGTGCATTTAATTGACAAACCCTATCTGCATCTTCTAGATTGGAGATGTATCAGAGATGTATCTTGTGAATCAGCATACACACCCACCCCCACACACACACCTGCTTAAGATTAGTTATGTTGCAGCTAAGGAGCATGTGAGTCTAATTAAGCTGTCATCATTCGACGCAATAAAAAACCCTATCAG
Source organism: Cyprinodon variegatus (assembly GCF_000732505.1). Taxonomy (NCBI): domain Eukaryota; kingdom Metazoa; phylum Chordata; class Actinopteri; order Cyprinodontiformes; family Cyprinodontidae; genus Cyprinodon; species Cyprinodon variegatus. The sequence goes on from NW_015150509.1 coordinate 829,829, forward strand.
AATGATCTATACCCTCACATCATAGGGAAATGAGGGTCCTGCTGAGAAGAGCAACCGTCTGACTGATGATGAGCTGATTCCAATTAAATCACTCTGATGTCTTCTTGTTGGCGGCCGCATGCTGCTTATACAAAGTAAGCTGATCATGTTGGGATGTGACAGCTTATCAACAGGCAAGGCCAATCCAAGGCACCCTCCCCTTACCCTTCTGAAAGGAAGAAAATGTGTGCTATAGCAACCACTTCCATTGAAACCTCATTCTCTTAGTGGTGACGGTGCGTCAAGATGAGCATGGTGCGCAATGTGCAAAGTCACCAATATTGTGCACAGATTAAGACGATGACAGGATCGAGGGGGAGGAGGGGGGGAAAGGGGGGGTTAGGGTGTCCTGGTCAGCATATTGGTTTACCTTAAAGAGGTGATGTGTGCGCCGGGGATTTAAGAAGATCTCGATGACGCTGACCCGTCCATCCACTGCACGATTCTTCTGTGCTCTGATCTTTATTTATTATTTTTTTTAACTAGGCCATTTCTCCTCTGATCGCAGTTATTTCTCAAGAGGGCAGCGCGCGACGCAGGCTCTCGCAGGGCAGCGGGTTATACACCTTCTTCTGTCTTTCTCCGGCTTTTCCCAAAAAAAGAGAGAAAACACACCTCATTCTTCGCCCCCCCACCTCCTCCTCCTCCTCTCGTTCCCCTCAGACTACACACACCCCGCTCTCTTTTCCTTCCAACACCGATATTTGACTTTTTTTCTGAGGCTAAGAAAAATGGTGCAGAGAACCCAATTTGAACGGGTATGTGGATAGGGAGGGATAAAAAAAAAGGCTCACTGGGAGACAGATGCGTAACGCAATAGCGTCAAGATCCTGTGCGCTGCTTCAAAAGTGAACGCACTGCTGTGTCCTCTCTTCCCCATATGTGCGCGCTGATGGTAATCCAAGGTGGGATCCGCTCAACTATATACCATATACTATGAAAATAAACAGCAAAAAGCAGGTTTTGTCCTTAGGTATAAAGGAGCGCCTCAAAGGTGTCCGATCTTGTCTTGCTTTACGCGCGTGCGTGCCGCGCTCTCCCGGCTGGAATAACAAACAGAGCGGGCATCCTCCGTTTGGACCTCATGATGTGAGAGAACGAAGGGCGCGATCAGACGTTAAGGGGAATCGGGCGAGCGAGTATAATGTGAAGCCTGTCGATGCCCGCACCGGCGCAGAGCTCCGCGGCTCGTGGTTTGAAGAGCCCACCTCTCTCCTTCCGTCAGTGCGAGTCTCATCGACTCCCCTCGTTTATAGGACACGCGCTTGTAAAATCTCAGCGTCGCAGCTTACTGTGGGCTTCGTGACGACGAGGTGCGACGTATAATGCCATCAACAGGCACTGCTGCTTGAATCATGAAATCATGCATCTGTTAGTAATTGAAGAAATCTATTTATATGATTGTATTTGATCATCAAATGTACTTGTTTTATTTTTTTATTTAGTTTTCAAATTTGTGCATTGGTGCCGATCAATAATACACTATATTACCATAGGTGGTAGTAGTAAATGTAGTAAATGTAAAACGACACGTGTATTAAAAATAACACCACTATTAACAATAATAATTCCTTGTTGTAGCCTATTAAAAATAAATCTTGTGCTCATTCTACAACTAGCCGCAAATTGACCACAAGGGGGCAGCAAAAGCAAGCCCGCTTAATGCAACTTGCCTGAGCATCAGTCATTTTATCAATTGATTCTTTGATGACCCTGGGTCCGATAATTGCTCTCCATTATATTCTCTTTGGTCTCCTGTGAGAAATATCTTTGTTTTTATCCAAATGGTGGAGTTTGTCTGCACCGTGCTGCTGTGGTTGCATGCAGTAGTAGAGTAAGAAAGTATGTGACACAGATGTACTGACAGACAGACGGACAAAGAGATGGGTGGAAGCATGGGTGACTCGAAATATATGCCCTTTTTGGTATGACAGCACAGATTAAGCGGAATTTAACTATAATCGTTTTTTACACATGCAACCAAACTGATTTAGTGAGGGCCCACATCATGTCACTTATCATTACATTATCAATGGGGCCACACATTTTCCCTGTTTCTTCCCCCACTTTACACATTGCTATAATGTATGTCACCTAATGTCACATTTTTAAAAGATAAATTAAAATGAAAGCTCATGGCCCGAAATATTATGCTAAGAGTTTTATGCACTGTGTTTTGGTTTTTACTATTGGGAGCCTGTGGCAAACAGGGAATGAGTCTAGCTATAGGTATAGTAGAGTTAAACAGAGAAAACATCTGAAACTTAGTACAAGTTTTAATAATTCAACTCTGAATTCTCCTTGCAGCGTCTTGGAGGGCAGCCAACTATCTCGAGTAATCTTTGGGTGAGGGGGGTACATCCTGAATGATACTTTTTTCTTTGAAAAAACTAATTCTTGTATTAGATACAATTATATATTATATATCACAAGGACAGTTTTCAATGTATTATTCACTTCAATGTTTTTAAGGTTATTTAAAGGTAGACTTGTTTGTCTCATACATCCAAAGAATATTTACTCAAAAAGTCTAGGGGAACACAAAGATTTTTCTGAAAGAAAGACAGGTATGTTCTTTTTGGCAATAGTTTTTACCTTTAATAGAAGTTATCTAGTCTCTTTCTTAAAACTGAATACCCTGTAGATGACTTGTGTATGAGTTCTTTGAATAGTTTTGGTCAGCTAGCCATTTATACCTGAAAATAGTATGTGTAGTCTGTGGGGCTTTACTGTTTTTCTGGTGTGACTGTGCAGGTGAAGATTCTCAGTCATCCAGGTCATAGTAATTCGAAAAAAGTTTAAAAATTACCCACTGGATGTTAGAAGACATTTCGCTTCCCATCCAGGAAGCTTTTTCATTTCAAAATCTTAGAATTAGCGATGAGGTCGAAGGTTTATAGAGTAGCTCAAAACAAAGTCTTGTTTTGGCTTAGAAAACATGCAAATTGAACCGAAACGAAAGCTCCGGCCCTTAGGAATGGGGAGTCGTTGAGATCTTTTGTTAGCCTCCAATACCCAATACTGATCTATGCCTCTGAAAGAGGGGTCGTTAGGGGCATTGTTGGCCAGCTGACCAGGTGAGATCTGACTGGGGTTGTAGGTTTTTGAGAGCTAAAACCTGAGTTTAACAGAGGGGGTGGACTCAGGTTTCAGCTCTCAAAAACCTACAGTACAATGCAGCAGATCTCACCTACATTCTTCTGGACCTCGAGTACAATCTGCAAACCCAGATTAATCAAACACCTAAAGATCCATGCTACCTCCCCTTTATCTCTCAAGTAAGCATATCAATCAGGCATCAGTTGTCATCAACCAACTCCTTCCTGATCATCCTGCTATCTCTCCTCAGACCAACCAGAAAGTTATTTTCTAAATAAAATGTTAACTCACTGGTTATCAATGTGTTTCTGCATGCTGGTCAAAAAACTACAAACCAACATTTAATGAACTCAGAATGTTGGACCCAGAATTATTAAAACAAACACGGACGCGGGGCTGCTTGTCAGCTGCGGGGTGAATCTCTAATTCAAAGTTCAGTCCGATCCTGGAGGAAAGAGGTGAATCTAAAAGGGAGGTTACTCCCCAGCTTGAGGCATGAGATGTCCCCCCAGAGTTCCTAGAGATAGAGCAGAGCAGGCACCAGCCGACGCCAAACAGCAACAGTGTCCTTGAGGGGAAATCCAAAGCCGGAGTCAGAAGACAGGTCCAAGTTCAGAAGCCCGTAGAATCCAGGAATCAGTCCAGAACAGATCAAACCAACTGAGCAGACAGGGGCAAACCAGAAATTGGGATCCACATGGCAGAAACTGGTCCCAATCAAGAAAACAACACAAGATTCTAATCGCTGGAGTTAATCTCATCACAATATATACTAGGCAAGCAAACAAAATAAATAGCAGAGGAACCAGGTGGAAATGATCGGCGCTAATCAGTTGCTGGACCAATTAAAAAGGTGAGCAGGAGCAAATCAAAAAACTGAACCATCAGCACCAAGAACATGCAGAACCCCACCCTCAAGGGTGGTTTCCAGGCGCTCCAACGGGCTGACCAGTATGATCCCTGTGGAAGATCCTAAAAAGGTCCTTATCTCAGATCAACCAGGCTGGAATCCAGGACCTCTCCTTGGGTCCATAACCCTCCCAGTCGACTAAATACTGGAGCCCCCTGCCAGTCCTCCTGGACTTCAGGATGCGTTTGACCGCGAAGGCAGGGCCCCCCTTGCCTGAATCGAATCTTGTGGGTGGAGGTGATCGGAAGGGAATTATCTGCCCTATCCCCATAAAAAAAATCCACTTGACCAGCCTCAGAAGAAGGGGGAGACAAGGTCCGGTGGTGCTGGGGCAGTGGTTACTGGAGGATCTGGAGTTCTGAAACTATATTAGTTTTGGGTAGCAGGAGAGCTGGGGAGACAGAGAATCTGGTACATCCCAGCCTATATTTACACCTTGCAGGACAAGACCTCAGTAAATGTCCACCACTGCCACAGTAGAGGCGGAGCTGAAACCTGATGCAACAAGCCCTCTCCTCCTTGGAGAGGCATGTGTGTCCCAGCTACAGCGGTTCGGGATCCGGCATCCGACCCGGACCAGAGACTAATATAGGTACAAAGGGAGTGGGGTGAGGAGCAGGTAGAGGAAAAGCTGATGTCAGTGCTCCTTTTTCTCTGCGATGCTCCATGAGGCGAAGGTTGATGCAGTTGGCAAGTTCCTCCAGCTGCTTCAGAGTCCAGGGTTAGTCGCGGGTTGAAAGCTTGTCCTTATTGTTGTCACAAAGGCCAAAGAGAAATACATCCATGAGGGTGTCCTCATTCCAGGAACTCTCCGCTGACAACAGCTGGTAGTCAGTGATATACTCCAACATGGACCGATTTCCTTGTCTGAGTGTCAAAAGACCCCTGGAGGCTTCCATACTAGGAAGGACGGGCAAAATTAGAAAGGTGAACAGGAGCAAATGAAAAAATAAATACAGCAAGAACATGACACAGTAATTCATCAATGTTTGCTCTTTCTGTGGATAGTGGCTCTCATTTAGATTCACTGAATTCTCTATTTCTTTGAAATAGTTATATCCTTTTATTGACTGATTGGATGCCCCTTTGTATTAAATCTCTATCTGAAGTTTTGTTTTAGATCAGAGGCATGGTGTGTCTATTTGTAATATATTGTAGTCTATTGCATGAAGTCAACCTGGTTTTAACTATGGGATTCAATGATAATACAGCTCTGGAAATATACAGATCTGATTGTGGGACGTGAAATTTCATTCAATTTTTAAAGTAATACCACTTATCACAAATGTTTGATTAAGCAAGATAGACAAGTGTACTTTTATCATTACTATTTTATCTTCCTTTAAAGACCTTCATTGGTTGATCTAAAACACATTAACACGTCAAATACATTTATAAAATGAGGTGGCAAATACTTTTTAAAAGCAGAGCAGCTTTTGAGAAAAAAGAGCTCCAGTGTTTTACAGTTGGAGATTTTGCCAACTTTAGATTTTGAGACTAAAGATTTAAATAAAGATCTACATCAACATAAATCCATTTTAAAGGAAAAAGCAGGATATTTAGTAAATTTTGACAGTAATATCATCAGATTTAATTTGTGCAAAGAAAGAACAGATAATTACACTGATAAAAAGCTCTGAAAACCCAGATTAAACCCCCTCTGAAAACTGTTTACAGGTTAGCACATTTAGCCACTACCTGTATAATAGTCTATAATGAAATGTATCAAGCGTTGACTAGATCATGCTGGGGTTGTTAATTTAGCTTATAATGTTTGCTTGGTGAACTGTAGCTGAACATGAACCACTTCCATCTTAACTGTGTGTTTGATTTGCACAACATTGTCTGCAACACTTTCCTTTGCTGTGCTTTCCATTGCTTTTCTTGTAGTGTTAAGGACATTATGACTGCTTTAACATGTTCCCTTTTGTAGAGCTCTAAATCTGTTTTATTTTACTCATGTTCAAACTTGTGCTGAGAAAAATTATGTAGGAAAGTTTAAAGTGTCCATGGAGATCTAGAATCCATAAATACGAGATTATAGTTTTTTCATCAAAATATCAAAGTCAGTCCTGCTGATTCTTTAAAACTTTTTAATTTTTGACCAGATGACTTGCCATATATGTGCTAAAAGTCTTCCATGTCACATAAAATGTGTTCAGTGGCGCACAACTTTAGCTGAAAGATGAAAACCATCTCAACGGTCCTTGTGCAGAGGGCAAAACTCATGTGTCCTATTAAGAGTGTGATGGAGGAGGCTGTGCAGTAAACCAGGATAAGGTCAGTAGACAACTGACCACTTACCAGAGAACACAGGGAGGTTAAAAAGAGTCACCAATTTGGAAAGGCATCATTTTTTATACACGTTTGAAGGACATCAGCAAAGGAAAACCTAAGCATCTTTAAGGTAAAATGTCATAAAATTGGAAGTTTGTTTTTTTCTGTATGTGTTAGAAAATGCCTTTTCTGGAAAGGTTGGGAAACATCTCACTGTTGCCTGCCAGAAATATAGGTTGCTTGGGCTACTGTTGTGATTTTGGTTCAGAGGGGTCAGCAACGAGCAAATTATTCCATAAACTGCAGAAAACAAATAATTATTTATGCTATGTATATATATATATTTTTTAAGAATAGATTGGTTTTTCTTCCACCTTGTCACAGTCTTGGTTTTGTTATGTTTACTTTGAGTATTCAGCTTTACTTTGCTTCTTGTCTTAGTGTTTAATTATTATTGTCTTGTTAGTTCCTGTCTTCATGGTTTTCCATTTGTTGTACTCTGCTGCCCTCTTGTGTCCTCTTTCCCTAGCTCTGTTTTCTGCTCTGTCCTCACCTGTTTCCAATCGTCTCGTTAGCCCTCTCTTTGTCTCTGTCCCCTTTAAAAGCCTCCCTCTTCAGTTCCTGTTTGCTGGATCCTCGTCTAACGTCTGTCTGCTTACCTCGTCTCTCCCTGGCTCCAAGAGTTTGGTTTCCCCTGATGTCTCCTTGGTTCTGGTTTGTTTGTTATTTTTGTTGGATATTTTGATTCCTGCCTCTGTTCCTGTGAACCTCATTAAACCCATGTGGTCTATTTGTCAGGGAGTCTTTGATCCACTCGATTGTTGATGCCTCCACCTGAGTCTTCAGGACTTTCTCAAAAAATTTGAAAGAATTGTGTTAAATGCACTGGAGAAATCAAAGAACCGGAAGAGGGGCAAGCCTAAACTCATGAATCCAGAGGCAGAAACGGGTCAGGATCAGGCAGTCAAAACAAAACAGGGTAAGCTAGATAACTCTCACACTGGGCTAGAATAATCTAGCACTCATGGCTGGAAACAGACAGCATAAATAGGAGCTGGAACAGGTGGATCATATGAGGACAAATGGAAACTAAGCAGGTTGAAGATATGAACTAATAATCCAGTCATCAGTGCCAGGGCCACAATAGGTTGTTTGGTTAACCGATAAATTGGTTGATCCAAACTCTATGGCTTAGTCAGTTTTTGACCAATATATGGGTTTAACTAACCAAAATTTGTTAAGCCAAAGAGATTAGTTGTGTGAGGATTTGGTGTGGATTGCGGACCCAAATGCAGAGGCAAGTAGGCAGAGGTGAAAGCCTCAAGGGTCATCTGTGCAATCATGTAGTTAGCAGCGCAGGAGCACCACAGGGCGCAGTATTGTTACCATTCTTTTTTTATTTCTTTGACTTCCAGTACCAGACAGAGCCCTGTCATATGAAGAAATACTTGGATTACTCCAGCCATTGGGTGCATCAAAGAGGGACAAGAGGCCGAGTACAGAGAGCTGGTGAACCGCTTTGTGGCATGGTGTGGAAACAATCATCTGCAGGGGCGTGCACACGTAGACACTAGGTGGTGCTAAAGCACTATGAAG
>NW_015150509.1:839040-848773 GCF_000732505.1 Cyprinodon variegatus
AGATATTTGTGTTCAAATGCAATTAGCAAAGGTAAAAAGTCTTAAGAAAAATAAACATTTAAGTGAAGTACGGATACAAAAAACAATGCTACAAAAGTACATTACATAATTATTTAGCTTCTTGACCCTGCAGTGATCTTAAAGGGTATTAATATTTTAGCAAGGTAGTGTACACCAATTTTCCTTTGACCACTTCCTGTTGGAAGGGAAGGTTTATGCTGGAACTGTTAGTCCTCTGTATTGCCATTAAGAAATCTCAAAGGAGACAATTGTTTTCTGGTTCAGAGCTGAGGGAAAATGCGCTTCTGTTAAACTGTTGAATAATAGCTCACTCTGGTGGATCAGACGTGATATTGCATCCCTGCAGATTCAAAACTTGGTATAGTGAAGTTCAAGAAAAGTTTGATTTTTCAGGTCAAATTAACAGCTGAACTCTCATGCTGATTTATCTTTCTATAAGACACAAACAGATTGGATTTATTTCATAATGTCATGAATACCAAAGAAAATAGATTTATAGACCTGTTTGCAAAATGCATGATTAAAAAAAATATTTTCTTTTGATGTGTTTTCCATCTTTGATCTCAGACAGTAGACGAGAAACATGAGAAAATCAAAAATGCCGGTGTAACCCCACTCTGATATAGATAATGAAGTCGGGCTGCTGAGTAGCTAGGATGTTGTGCAGTGTAATGAGGGTTAAGTTCATCTGGCACTACCTGTGACATAAATATAAAATACTTTGGTGGTGCCTCTAATAAATTCTGTGAATTAAACACAAAAGTCAGGACTCCCCTTTTATTTTAACTGGGCTAAAATAAAAACTCTTTAGGCCTTAATCGTGGCTTTAGTGTTGAGAGACCTAAAACCAATGGCCGCTTTACTGTTTAACCCAGCACAAAATGAAAAGCCACGTGCATATCTATACTGTCAGGGATGAAGATTGGGTAAAAGAGACAAAGGGCAAGTAGCATCTTCAGAGGCAGGATGGTGCAGAATCACGTGGCATTGGGCCATACTAAAGTACAGCAGCAACAGTCTCTCTTCCACTTGTATAGCAAATGACTGTGTGTTCACACACATCAACGATAGGATGACTCCCCATTGGTCTTGGAACTTTTGGAATGTTTTCATATACAGTACACAACTTGACATGATCCTGCTGGGATGGTGATGAAACAGCATCTGCAGTTACTAACTGCTACGGTAGTTAGTAAGAACCTCCTACCTCCCCAAAGTGAGGATGTACAGATACTCATTCAAATTTGGGAGAATAAAGATAACCTATGCTGCACCATGAGAGGCATAGTCTCCATTCTTTTGTGCCAAAAACCAAATATGAATGCATTATAAATTGGAAACCCCTTTATCCTGAACTTTTGACTTTGTATATGATGACTTATATAAATTACTTATATAATCCAACAGTTTTTCACAAAGTAAAATGTTCTAAACTATTATTTATTACTAACATAAAGTTCTGCATGCATAAATGAAAATATAAGAATAATAGCCACACTGCTACAGCAGTACAGCAGGCTGAGGCAGAGCTACCTTTTTATATGAAATAGATTTGTTGCCTTGACGACTTCACTTGCAAAGCTTCTTGAATTTGGCTCTGCTGCAAAAAGTGTTCCACTGTTTCACCCATTTGGCAAAGAAAAATTGCGATGTGATCAACTATGACATTAACACTTTAGTATAATTGATTAAAAAAATGTATTTGTTTTTCATGTGAACCACTAAAAGTCAAGCTTTTTGCTTAAACGATCAAACATTTTACTTTATCAAAAACATTCTATATGTAACAGTTCCATATTAATCGTTTTACCTTAAGTGCTATATGATAGTATTTGGTTCTTTTAGTGAGGATAAAAAATAAGATCACTTACAGTATTTCCATCCCCTAACTCTACTGCTCAAAGCAAGAGAGCACAAAATATAATAAATATAATCACAACCCTTTTTAGTTCAAAGGCTTTGGACAATATTATAACTCATTTGAATTTTTCTAGATTCCTTTGTCATAATTTACCCAAAAAGAAAATCCCAATACTATATAAAAATCTCAATGACTTGGGGCTACCTGTAACAAATAACAATCAATATTACAAGAAAGGCATGGAAATATTAAACTATAAAAATGATGAATGTCAATTTATGCATATACAGATGGATTGCCGCCCTATAAATATAACAATTGTGAAGGAATTAACCACGCAAGGATGGAAACTGACTTTTTATTTAAAATCTGTCTATATATATACTATAATATACCCTCAGTCATGGAATTTTTCTCTTTTTTTTCTCCAGATATGCAGTTTTCTTAGAGGGTTGTCTCTTTTTCTGTATTCAATAAGACTCACGTTTTCTCAACAGATTTTAACTATAAACGTTTAAACAGTTGATCTAAATACATTTCCATATGATTTGAGCTTGAGGTCCTGTGGAGTAATGGGAACAAGACACAAGGCACAACCTTACACCTGTAGAACCAGGTGACTCATTTGGTAAATAAAAAAAATGTTTGTTTTTTTCTTGTACTATTTTTCAAAAAAATTGCTGGAAGTGAAGGATAAAAAAAGCAGTTATGTGTTCTTATTACCACCATCATTGGTCTGAACGTGAAGTACTGTGTTTCTCAGCCTGATTCAAATCAGTGTACTGGAGTTTTCAGAGTTAAATGAATAGAAGGCTGACAGAATCCCTGGGATTCCTATTACCCAAATAAAAGTCCTGGAGTATACAAATAAAAAGTTTTCAGTGTAAGATTGCTAATGACTCCAATTGAGCTGTGACTGCTGATGGTTGACCCGCTGCAATATAAACCTCTTACTTAGTCTAGATTATTTTGCCTTCAATGCACCATCTTTGACAAAGTTGCTAAGGGAGCAGTCTCATGGAAGAACATTTAGGGTTATTTAGGGTTAAAATGTATCTTAATAGCACAATATTGGTGGCAACTTTACCTTTGTAAAAGTGTATTCTTTGCCAAATCAGGTGAACTCCAAATAAGGTAACATTTGAGACAAGTGGGATGCATAGTATGTTTTGTGTGTGAAATCTTCAAATGTATAACTACTTTTGCAGGCCACAGTATATAAAAACAGTCCCCGTTGCGATTGAGATTTTTTATTTTTTTTGCTGTACAAAGAAAAAAAAACAAGAAAAAAATGCCTTTGAGGATTCAGCACATCCTGGTCGGTCTAAACCTTTATTCTGTGAGTTTACTTTCATGTGCATGAAAAAGTGAATAAGTAAAGCTTATCCCACCCAGTCTCTAACACAGGATAGCATTTTGAGTGTGATAGCAGAGAGGTGTGAGTGGAATAATAATATGTTTCCATATATTTAACACCCAGCTATTTTTTCTCCCCTTCCCATTTGTTCTTCTTCTCCTCATACAACCCCCTCCCTCCTCACAGGGAACACTTTACACTCTGCTTATCCACAGCTATGTCTTTAACAGGATGAGGGAAAATCATGTTAAAGGATTTAAAACCTCTGCAGTGAGAAGCTGCAGCTTTGCCAAGATGACTCTGTTGTTCAGTTTCTCATTCATTTTGTGACACCCCCCCCTCTCTCCTACTTAGCATTGGCTAACACTGTTTAATTCCACTGGTCCAGACTAAAAACACTGTAATGAAACCTAGGAGCAACAAAAAACTGCTGATCCCTGATACCAAAGGGTCTTTTTATTAGTCCAACCTTAACATTGCATAAGATAAGGAATTCTACAGTGTGAATTAAATGGCCTGAGATAGACTATAAAACTCAGACTGTTTAGTTTTTATAGAAATTCAAAATGCAATGCCAGCCTGGTTATAAGATGCCAACTCTAAGCAATCAGCGGTTTGAAACAGAGAGAGTACAATGTGTGCCACCATGCCCTAGTTTCATCATTCTGCACACATTTGTAGAAGACCTTTTGAATCACTTCAAATCCAGCCACTCAATTTAAAAGAGTTACAAGTACTGCTCTGCATGGCCAAAACCCTCCAGAGCTTTGGGTAATATTTTAGTAGCTATAAATGTGGGTCATTCATTTGTATTTTATGAACTGCATGTATTTTTTTTATGGTTATAGCTGCATTTGTTTATCCACTTCTCAATTTTAACACAGTTTCTTTTAACATAGAATTTCACAAAATATTTTTATAAGTTAGGTAATTAGGTTATATGAATATACAATTATTTGTACTTTTTAATTGAAAATAGCAAATTACAATAAGATCTTTGACCTACTTTTACAATTTATATTATTTGTGTCCTCTTTATAGCATTAGGCTATGAAGACAGCCACATATAGTAAGTGAAGTGTGAAAACGAGCCTATTATTGATTTGAGAAATGCCCTTGCTGTGCTCTTCAAGGGTGCAGCAGGCGGCACTGAGAGTCACTGACACTTCCCGTGCAGCAGGAGGTGCTAGCTGACTGCACTTTGCTCTCTTCATCTCGTTCTAATCCATGGCAGCTCTGTAAGCATGAGATAGTCACGGTCTGTGGGTAAGGCTATCAAGGAGGAGAGGGAAACTGGGATCGGCGAGGAAGATGGGAGGATACACTGGCACTGGGCAAGCCAAATGGTGCTTCACCAAGGTGTTACGGGGAATGTTAGTGTAACAGAGTTGCGAGTACATACTGATGTGTGTGAGCATTTATTTACAAACCCCTATGTGTATATGTTCTCAAGTTTGACATGGTCTGCTTTGGTAGAGCAACTTTTCTTCTCTCCTCTCTGTTCTCTTTTCCTGTCGTCCCTCACTGGCTTCAGACCAAACCTTGCTCTAGGGTTACATCCCTCCCCCATGTCTGTCCTCTCCATCCTCCACCTCTGCCTCTCTGTTTCCTCCTCATCACCCTGTGAAATACTTCCTATCCCGTTCTCTCCCTTAGGCCTCTGTCTCTTGGAGTTACAGGTGAAATTAAGGGGTATAATTTCATGCAATCAGCAGAATCTGGTCTTATACTCCCCAACCCCCAACTCCCTCAAGTCCGTTAACCACCAGTTCTTGCATAAATCCTCTATCCCAACTGGCCTGGACTTAGAGGAATACCCAGCAGCCTAAGTAAGAAATCTCCTTCATATATGGAGTCACGTTGAAGAAACGTAGTTGCAAAAGTAGGACATACCAGCAAATATCTACATTTTGGGTGATATGTGTGATAAAATGGTAACAACAAGAAAACAAGACAGGTAGAAAAGTAACAGAGTGTTGAGGACATGAAGGAGAAAAATCAAACCTCTCAAACATAAACAATACATTGATGTTCACACACATATTCAAATGTGCACATCACACATTGAACCAATCTGCCACGGATAAGCAGATTATGCCAGTGAGTTTCCTGGAACATTTTCTGCTGTACCCCCTCATTGGCACCACCCATCCACCCCCACTTGCACAAAACACAGTCTGTCTCTCTTTTTGTCTCTTCTGCAGCCCTGGAATCAGGCAGTGAAGCTGTGATCTCCCATTACTTACATAAGCATGGCCCCACCCTTTCATATGTAGTCGGCGATGCCCATTCAGAATAAGATTATTGGCTCTTCCTTATTCCAGTAGTTACCAAGGGCCTTATATTTAACATTCTCTTGATTAACCCTTGCACAAAATGCCTTATACAAGATTTTAGGTTTACCCCAGAGATAATGACAATCATGAAGCATACATTTTGTAATGACTTTTGAAAATTTCTGGTGTCCAAAAACAACATAATTGAAGTTTTTAGCATTGTTTCAGTATACCAATAAGGTCCTGAAACAGTTCTTGCAGAATTCTTGCTCTGCATTTGTACTTTTTTCTCCTGGTGTTCTGCCTTTTTTCCACAGCCCATAAACATACATGTGAGGTTCATTAAGCAGTGTGACATTTGAGTATCTGTTAACCCTATTAAAAATCCTTTCCTGTCCAGGGTATACCATTCCTCTTATAAGCACAGGTTTCCTACACTGGACCTTGCAAAAAAAATAAAATAAAGAAAAATAAAGAAAACGACTTGAACATCTGTCAGTTATTCAATCAGCCCTAATCCGTTACATATGGTTTAATACACCAAAGCCAATAAAGGTTGTTTCAGATCATTTCTCTACCAGTTGGATTTTTGTAGTCTTGATAATTGTATAGTGGGGATTTTTACATGGCAAAGAGCTGTCAATTGTCATGATTGACATGTCACATCAACAGGTGACAACAGCTGGACAGTAGTTGGTGCTATGCATATGAACAGATAAACGGCAATGTTGAAAAAAAAAATGAAAAGAGGCATGTAATTTACTTTTTGCATGGAGCTGATAATAAAAAGGAGTTTTTTTTTTTTGAAGATTAATAAAAACGGAGTTATCTGTTTTTGCAAATGAATACTTCATATATAAAGAGTTTAAAGATTTTACTGAAGTAAATATAAACTGCAACTTTTATCAAATTTAACATAAGTACAAATAAAGTTACAACTGTAAAATGTTACTCATAAAAAAGTTAAAAAATATTTCATTCAAATTTGACTTTAAGTAAAAGCAGCTTATCCACTTGTATGTAAGTAGGAGAAAATCCATCTCATTAATGTCAAAAAGGGAAATAACAGATATAGGTCTTAAAGTGTTATTTAGAGAAGAATCTGTAAAAAATGTATCACAAAAATCAAGAATGCCTTCTAGTTTCTTCGGAATGTTTGCAATGGAATGTTCAGTAAAATTCCAAAATTACTCTGTCAGCTGCTGTCTCTACGGTGAGGTAGACCACTTTGTGGCATGAAAACAAACCTCTGATCAGTCCCCCTGTCTCAGCATCCTTCTATGTCATATCAAAGCCTTTTTATCCGTTCCCATAACTGCAAAGCTTCTCAGTGGTTTTCCTCTTCCTCAGTACTTGGTAGTTCTGATCTTCATCCCATCCTCTGTCCAATATGCCCACTATCCCTCATATCTAATAGTTTTAACAGACTCCAAACTGAGTGCTTGATCCTCTGCTTCTAAGTTTCAACACATAAGAATTTTATTCACAATTTCCTACCCTAATACCAAATAAAACAGATCTTTTTCACATTTGCAGTTAAGATAAAGAAAAGTTATAATGTTATAATAAATACAAATTATTTAGCAGGCTTCAGTGGTCATAAGCATAAATCAGATACTGTCCATCCAATGACTCATAAATGCAGTTATTAAATGTTAATCTTGTGAGGGCTAAATATGTGTTTATTGGATTTAGATAATATACAGTAACAATATAAAAAAATAAAATAACACATCCAGTGCTGTCAAAGAAAATTAGCATTATTTCTGGCTTAGTTACCCTACATTTTTTCTTTTACTTAGCACTACTTGCTTGCATAGGGTCAGTGTTTAATATTCAATTTTTAACACTTTATGAAAACCAAGTAAAACCATTTATGAATCTTATGTGGGGAGTGTTGGCCTAGTGGTTAGAGCAGTGCACTTGCACTCTGAAAATACTGGGTTTGATCCCCACAGCCTGCAATCTGGGTCTCTGAGCAAGACCCTTAACCCCACACTGCTCCCCGGGCGCCACACAATGGCAGCCCACTGCTCCCCAAGTGGATGGGTTAAAATGCAAAGGTAAATTTCTGCACTGTGAGATCAATAAAGTTCTATTATTATGTCAGAATTAAACTGCAAACCCATCCAATGGATGTTTTTTTTTATCTAAGTTTTGTTATTTCACTTAGTTGTTTTTTTAAGTTATTAATGGAAATGTGGTGTATGGTGTGCCTGGGTATGAATCTGTGCTGTGGAGGTGGAGACTCAAATGGAGCGCAGTGTGTGCACCACAGAAGAATCTGTATAGGTGCCTTACTGCTGTCACATAGGTGTGTAACTGATGAGAGAGTAAGGGTGGGGCTGCCGTAATTTTGTTTAATGGCTTCAATTCACTATGCTTCGATTTACTTTGTTTTTTTATTATACATTTTTTTCTTATATTAATCAACGGATCTCACGTCGTTGGCTGTATTCTAACTCGTGCCGGTGCTAATTAATAAACCAAACAAAAACCTGACCCAGCTGTCAGCGGCTAAAATGATCTCTTTGGAAGCCACATTTTATATATATATATATATATATATATATATATATATATATATATATATATATATAAAAACAGTTACTTTCTCTGTTTGCACCTTGTTATTTTGTTCTGTGTGAGGCTCAAAGATGATGACTATTTTACTACACTGCAAAAAATGGAATTATTTTTGCTTAAATTGAGTGAATTTTGTCTTGAATTGAGGAGATAAGTGAGACACCTTGCCAATGGAACAAGACAATTTACATTTAAAATAAGAAAAAAACAATTGCTTTGTCTTATTTCAAGTGAATATTATCTAATTGTCTTATTTTAGGAGTAGAAATACACATTCCATTGGCAAATCGTCTTATTTACCTAGTAAAATTAAGGGTAAATGCACTTATTTTAGGAAATTTTGTACTTATTTCTAGATGGTTTTTGCAGTGCATATCCGTTTGCTTCTCCTCCAACTGATTTACACAGATGTCAGGAATTCTTAGTATTTACAGCACTAATGAAAAAATGTGTTATTTAAATGCACTGTCTAGGAGAAGATCAAACTACTAAAAGAAAAAGTGTATAAAGCTTGCATGTTTCAGCTCTTGTTTAAACACTCTTGTTGTTTTTTTCTTAGTTAAAACAGAATTTGGCTATATAAGTTAGATTTACTGAAGTGAGCAAAATGTTATATTTGCACAGACAAATAAATAGACTATCTATTGCTTCTATGTGGGATGATGGAATTTTGAACTTGCTGAGAAGGTAGGCTGTATTGTTCCATAAATGTCAATCTGATGCTAGAAACACAAGAATCACTGATGAAATAATATAACTGGACTAAAATATTGACAAAATCAAAAAAACATTTTAAACCTAGTCCATTGCTAATTGACTAAAAAAAGAAAGGAGTGATGTATATTTCCTGTAGAGCAAAGCCAAATTATGAATCTGTAACTGAATAATACCGTGAAGTGTGCGGCTCTCTGACAGCCCATGTCTCCTGCTCTTGTTTTGAAAGCCAATCTTGAATATTTTCAGGTTCACTAACAAGCAGAAATAAATTGTGTTCTGGCTCTGGCTCAGACTCGATTAATTAGTATTCTCTTTGACTGATTTCTTTTTTTTTTAGTTCAAAAAGGAAGTTTTGGATCCGACATAATTGGCCATGGCTCAGAACCTTTGAAGTAAAATTACTTGGGTGAAGTCAACCATTGTAAACTGGTTTAGGAGTCAAGGGGGCAATAAGTAATCAGTTTTTCTTTCTATATCCACTTTTTCTCTCAGACTTATTTGACTTCCATCTTGCCTTCTTTCTACTTGCGTCATCTTCTTTCAGTGGTTGTATGAATGCTACTTGTTCCTTTCTTCATTTGCATTATTCTTCCTAGTTAATAGCCATATTAAAGCCGGGGGCTCTCAGGGTCTACATTTCAATGTTTTTTTTTTCTAATGACTTAAGCACAATTTTTGTAACTAATGACTATTTTTGCAAAACTCTTCAAACAAATAAAAACGCATTTCACCAAATCAGTAAAACATTGGAGTTCTCTTGCAAAACCTTGTTTAACTTTGGTTAACTCTTCAAACCTTCTTAAAAATTTTATTTTTGTATCAGTTAACGGAGGTTATTATATTGATAAGCACACAATGTGCCACAACACACTGATCCTGGTATCTTCTTTTTACTTCATACACTGTTCGCAAGGT
>NW_015150509.1:849166-857871 GCF_000732505.1 Cyprinodon variegatus
CATAATTCCGGTTTGCGAGCGCAAATTACTGCACGCAAAATTGGATCTTGATAAATCCGGCCCTCTGTGTACAAAGTATGCTAAGTCAGTTTGAGGTCATACTTTTGTCATAGTTCTGTAAACGTACAGGGATCCAAACTTCAAGTATTGGTGTTTATCTGCACACATAAAAACAAACAGGTATTTTTTTTCCCAAGTCAGAATAACTGAGAAAAACAAAAACAAAAAAAACATTGTGTAGTCTCTCTGGGTCCATCCACAAGACTTTCATCCACACGACATGCAATTTCCTGTCCAGGGCACCGGGGAAAATATCTCCTAGTATTCAGGCCCAACATGATACCTGGTCAATATCCTCACATACGTCCAGCATTGCCTGTAAAAGGGCAGTATGTTGATGAGGATGACGTTCAAAGACTTATGGAAACTAACATTGCCTTATATAATGATGTATCTGGTCTCCTCTTTCTCCTATGCCTTCACGTTCTCTTCCTCGCCCTCCTCTACTTCTTACTTTTCTTGCTCACTCAATTGTACTCCACACACACAGCTCACCTGTGGCTTATTTATAATGCTTAGGCTGATTGCAAAGTGAACTAATTATCTAAAACAGTTTTACCTTAGGGCAAGGTAGACTGTTGGAAAAATAGTGTAAATAATAGCCATGTATATGTATAGATTTGCTAAGAGTGTGTTGAGTATTTGCAAATTCAGTGTAAAGCAATAAGTTGTGTTTACGGTTCTGCAAAAAGAGTGCTATGCAGTGGATTTCACCTACAGTTTTAAAAAAAGTGCGTGTCACAAAACTGCAAATTGAGAACAAAGCAGTGTTTGTGCTTTAAATTTGGCAAACTCAGTCAGTGGTTTTAGTATTAATAGTTTTAGAAAACATCAACGGTTATGGTTTAAGCATTTAGAAAAAAAACTTTAATCTTGTCTCCCTACACGGAAAAAAACAACACATAAGATTTACTTAAAAAATATATTGTAAGTATTTGCATGCAAATGATTTAAGTAAAATCTAATGCTGCAATATCAAGTAACACTCACTTCCCAGTATCAAGTGAATTTTACCTTCCATAAGACATAACAGCTGTGAGGATATTAAGTAACATTTACTTAATTACATCCAAGTTGTAAATTAGACAGATTATTCTTGTGAGTATTACTGCTACTACTGAAATACTGACAACTACATTAGCCTCGTTCAGAGGTAATGCCCTTTGCGAGTAAGATGTTTAAAAAAAAAACATGTATTTTAACAGTGTAATCTTATGATTATAATTCATTCAGGGAGGAAATATCTAATGTTGAGTAATAACTGTTTGGAGAATTGGTTCTATAATTAATGCAAAATCAGTCTGGTTACTCATGTTGGAACGTGCAATGCACTTCACCAAGTAGAGCAGCACAGTGTTTTATTTACAAAGCAAGAGCTTATACAGAAATGAAACAGATCTGAAGACTGAAAATGCCCTGACGGCTGACTGATTTTGAGTCTGGGAAACCATTTATTTAGAATGATATCCCTCTGAAAGGTCCAAGTGATGATTTATTTAATGATGGGATATTTCCTGGTATTTTAAAAGGTTCATGGTGTCACCATAAGACATGAATTACATTTCCTGGAATCCCTTGAAAACAAACAAGTTGATTGAGAGACCCCAATTTGCTGCTATATGCTGGGGTGAACTGTTGACATTTTTTTTTCCCTTTACCTCTTTGCTAGTTTTGCCTAATGTTAGCCCCCTTCATAGATTTTGAACTAGTTTGCTTTAATCCGTTTTTCTGATAGATAAATTCTAATTCATACTGTACTATACTAGCTATAACTCACTCTTCCCCTCTGTGTGGCTGCAACCCCACTTTAAGTGTATCACAGCCAGCTAAAGTACTGGACCGAGAAAGTAAGTGTCTTACACTCTTTAAACGTAATGTTTTTAAAAAGCCGGAGCCTCTGCAATTTGAAAATTTTATTCTCTAAAATTATGATCATATTGCAAATACAATTAGTTGCCCAGCCTTACTTTGTTCAAACATATTTTATAAGAATCACCAGTAAATGAGGCAGCTGTGAACTTCTTTTTTGTTTTTACATAAGGTTATTTTGTCCCTTTGAAGGAAATTGCTAATTGCTCTTCACTTGAAACAATTCTACTGAAAAGAATAGTTATGTAAATGCATTTTTCCATATTTCTTGGTTTCTTAATAAGATCAGAGAATGCTGCTTAAAAATCACAATTACATAAATTATCATCTGATTATATTATTCTGAAAAAATGCAAGATCAGGAGAAAAAGAGGCAACTTAAATTACTGTTTAGCAATGTTGTATAGATTATATAGATTGACACTTGAGAACAATGATATACTAAAGGATAGAGTCCTATGTTTTCATAAAGATTGAAATGAGGCAGTACAGTACATTTTAGGCATTTGTCAAAAGGATTTATTTTCGGGATGTAAATCATAACTTTACTTCAAAGTAGCCTTTTCTGCTCATGAACTCTACATTGCTTTTGCTGTCAGCACCCTAAAAAGACAGAAGATTGAATTATTGTAAGAATATAAATAACCAAAAAGTAAGGGCTTAAAACACAGAATTCATATAAAAATGAATACATATCAACACCAATTGTTTATTTCCAGAGTCACGTGATAAAAAAGGCATAGGGTTTACATCAGTGGGGACCAGAATCTTTTTATGGGGCCATGTTGATTAGTATGCAGTTTTAGTTCACTGGCCTCTTTCTCTTGTAATCCACTGAGGTTTATCTCACCTTTTTATTGCTTTTTGTCAAATGTTAATGAAGGGCTGGGGTTAAATTCAGTAGGCTACTAAAATATACATATGACTCAAAATGTTTTTTTAAGGAGCAGTGGTTAAATATAAAGTCAAAGACTGCTGTTAGCTATATTGAAAATCCAACTGATTGTATCACCAAAACATTCTGCAGGTGCTTTTCTGTATGGGAAATTATACTGGAACGATTTGCTCAAGATATCTAGAACAAGAAATCTAGAAAAATCTTTTAAAATTAAAAACATGTAAAACTCAAAGCCAAATATATATATAGATATATATATATATATATATATATATATACGTATAAACTGCTCAGAAAGATAAAGGGAACATGTAATCAACACAATATAACTTCAATTGTTATGTGAAATTTAATTTGATTTGAATAAAATCAATAACACATGCTGTTGGGCAAATGGAATGGACAACAGCTGAAAATTATTGACAATTAGCGAGACAAATTCAATAAAGGACTGGTTCTGCAGGTGAGGACCACAGACCGTTTCTCATTAACTATGCTTTCGGGCTCATGTTTTGGTTACTTTTGAATGCTGGTGGTGCTTTCATTTTCATGGTAGCATGAGACTTAAAAACTTGATGGTTCTTCACAGCATCGTACCTGTCCCTAGAACTGCCCATTCTGGACTGAGATCTCTGATGTTTCTCCAGGTATCTGTTGAAGCCACCTTTCCAGTATGGGGTTACTGCCCTGAGTGCTCCAATGACGATGGACACAATTGATGCCACTACCATTCAGGTTCTCTCTAATTCTTGCCTAAGGCCTTGATATTTTTCCAATTGCTCATGTTGTTTTTTCCTGATGTTTCCATCATTTAGGATGGCCACATCTTTAAGTACTGCTGCACTCTGCTGCCTATCAATAATCACAATATCTGGTTGGTTGACCACAACCATTTAGTCTGCTTGTATCTGGAAGTCCCATGGGATGTTAGCACTGTCATTCTGCATCCAACTTGGGAAGTGGCTTCCATTTTGACCTGGGGGTCTCTAGTTTGTATTCTGCACAGATGTTTCTGTACACTACACTATCCACATGGTAGTCATTTTCCATGTATTCCTTTCCTGCTAGTATCTTACACCCTGCTGTGAGATGGTTGATTGTGTCTGGGGCCTCTTTGCATAGCCTGCACCTGGGATCTTGCCTGGTATGGTGGATCTGATCCTCTCTTTCTCTGGTGCTCAAGGCCTACCACTGTGCTGCCATGATCTGTTGTGCTGTCCTTTAACCCGGCCCTCTCTCGCCATTGGTAGGATTTGTCACATCAGCCACTTCAGCTATCTGTCAGTGGTACATACAATACAATGGTTTTTATATCCATAGTGGTTCGTCCAGTTCCTTCATTTCAGGCGTCCACTCTCTGCCAAACTCCCTGAACAAGGTCCAGTGAACATCATGAAAGACCTCCAACAAAGACTCTTGGGCATGAAGAACTGGACAGCATCAGGCCCAGACATAATCCACAACTACTGGCTGAAAAAGTAAGTTTTCTCCATGAAAGCCTAGCAGCACAGATGACCTGCTTGTTGAAGAGCAGGACCCAGGCTGAATGGCTGACCGAGGGCCAAACAGTCCTGATAATAACACATCCCTGTACATATATATGTATATATCTTTAGATGATTTACTCTATTTTTTTCAGACTTCCATTTCACAAGTTGACACAAAAAGGTCTCTTTGCTTCTCCTTAGTCTTTTCATTAAGATCTGAGGGCAGGGGAGGACAACTGGAACATCTTAAAAAATGACTTTCGAGAAGATTTTAGACAAAGAAAACAACAGTTGTTCTACTTGTAGAAAATGAACGCTTCTGGTTGACTCAAATTTAAAAGAAGTGTAGCTTAATTTGGCTAACTGACTGAGCTAAAAGAGGCTACCCTGTTAGCTACTGAGCACAGCTAGCCACAGACCTACCCAGGTCTACCCTTTATACCATGGTCTTGCAGTTACTTTGCTAACCATTAATATATTTTTTTTCGCTTTTGTAATCAATCAGGTAAAACTTCTTTAGACACGTAGATGCATCCGACTCAGCACGCGGAAGCTGTATTATGGTACCATTGTCCCAGAAACAACGTTTTAAGTCATCAGGGCAACGTTGAACCAATCATAGAGCAAAACACTGCTGGCATGCTTAGGGCCCAGAGCAGATCTGACCTTCTAAGAAGATCTGGTATCCACACCAGTCAAATATGTGTGTATCTCTTTTTAATAACCTCAGGGAATAACATTACTCATTCTCTTAAAAACAGAACAAACTTACTTGCTTCATCTTTCCGTATAAGGATCTAATCTGTAGCCTATCTATACAGTATCTGTAAATATTCAGCAACATCTGTAGTTTGAAAACTGTCATAAAACACCCACTTGTATCAATGTCAGATAGACCCATCTGTAGGGGCCAGACTAATGGTGGGAGTAAAAGGTATCATATTAATATTTTAATCACCCACTGTTCTGGCTCTCTTGTGTGAGACGGGCTTAATGCGGTGACAGATGAGGGTTAGGAGTAAACAGGGATTTGGCTGTCCTCCATGGGAATTGAGAGGACACATTTGGTGGATTTAAACACTGTTTTGCCTGAATGATACCTTGCCTGCGAATATAAAGGCTGATTGGACCCTAGTTTATAAAATTTGCTTTTTCAGAGCAACAACTTAACAACATGTGTCTTGAATTCAGGATGAGCGAAGCAATAATCCAAACTGTCACTTTAAAGCTATATTTGCAATCTTCAGCCAACAGTATACAGGTGCTAATTAAGCTGTAGCATCAGACCCCAGTGGGTCACTGATTCGCTCTGTTGCCTCACAGCATGAGGATGCAGTTTCCTCAGAGGTGAAACTATGATTGTAAAAGTGTTAATCGGTTTCAGCCTTGTAATTGCCTGCTAGCCTGCCAAGTGCATGCTGGGATAAGCGCCTGCCCTCAGTGAGGTGAGTATAAAGCAGGTCATTGTCTTATTTTTGTCAACAATATGCCAACAAGGACATGCATGCATCTTAAAATTGTATCTGTTACAGAATTACTTATTGCTATTACTGACACTGGACAGAATTTTCTGATTACAAAATTTGTTTAATTACACGTGAGGGATTTGAACAAGCTTTATAGCAAATGCATATGCACTGTATGAAAATGCAGGCTCAATTTGTGCCCTGGCATGCACTATATTACACATAAAGCTGGATTTACTGCTGGCTCACATGAGATTAAAACAGCAGGATTTGACCACTAAATTAAATATAGCACCCCTCCTTAAATTCACTGTGGATCCTAAGACAGCAAGCAGAGCTGTGCATGGTTCTGAAAACTGGCAGATGTTTTTACCCAAAAAAAAAAAAAAAAACTTAATGCACTTTGTTCAACAGATGGGACAGTGCTTATTCACTTTGTGAGTGATTCTAACAGAGCAAATAGATAACGGTTTCCGCCTGGGTTGAGATTTGTGTTCATATCTCAGCATGAGACCAATTGTCATCTGACAGCAACATTGCGGTTTTCATTTAGAATCAGTCTCTTATTTTCATATTTCAAAGCATGTATGCAAGCCTGAAAAATTCATACCAAAAGACAAACTGGAGATATTTCTGACAGAATGATGAGCTACAGGATCTTTAAAGCTTTTGATGATGTTTTATATCCTAACCTCTACACTTAAATTCTCTAGAACATTTTTCCTGACCAATCAGCTGTGTTTTTGAGTTCATGATGCTGTTTGTTCTCTAATGATCTCTGAAGTCTTCAAAGAAAAGCCGTATTGGTATTAGGATTAAATTGGATGCATCTATTTATTGATGAGGTGACTACTGAAGGTAGCTTGTACCCTTCTTTCTTTTTTGTTCTTCTTTATTTTTTCAACAAAAAATACAGTGTATTTGTTATTTCTATCCGCAAGCTTGTGTCTTTGTGTTGGTTTATCATATAAAATCCCAATAACCTATGTGGATGTGGTTATATGTGAAAAAAATCATAACTAATAATAACAGTTAAAGACCCTCAGCATGGTCATGCTGTGTAAGAATTGCAAACAAACCTTTAGCCACTGAAAAACAAATATCGGGATCCTCATGTGATTTTTCCATGGCCAGGCCATATGTAAGGCGTGACTTATGGTAAGCTGATAAGAAAGATCTGCATGGTTGGCGCACAAAAGCCCCCAGCAATAGACTTGACTCCAATATCCATTAATCCACTGCAGTTTCCCACAGATTCAAAAGCTGTCTTGCAGCAGAGCTCTGCAACATCAAAGTGAGCTCTCTTTTAAAGAGTACCATTGAAATGTGGAGCTCTCAGCAGGGCTGTCTACCAAGCTGGAGAAGAGCATCTGGACTTTACCAATAGACACAACTGTAGTTGGATTGATTAAAGTGAGTTATGTGTGGATGAAATGCAAAAGGTTAAACAATTATCTGTCCTCCAGTTCTCTGATGGTATCATTAAAGAAATACAAAGACAGTGCATTTTGTTTTTGTAATACTGTACAATGTAACCAGCTATATCCTTTCATGCTATCCAAACACATTAAAGGACCTGATGTATTTGGGTTCTATGCACAACCCCACTACATCCTGAACTCAATGTAGCTCCTTTGCTTCTTTGACTTTCATTACTGAATGGACTGATTAACACAAGTGTTTCTGGCCATGTCATTATGGTTACTGAGGTAAAGCACACTTGGATTAATCAGCAAATTTTTCTAACGTTAAGTTTCACTGGTTAAAATTTGGTTTTATGATCTACAACATTTAAGTGTGACAAAAAGCAGTACCCAAAAAAATCATGGCAAATATTAGCATTTATGTGTATGAAGATATCTTGTATACAAGTTATGTTTGCAGTTTTGGTTAAAGCATATTTTTTTAGAGCTGTTAAGACAGCAAAGCAGTGGCTTTCTTTCTTTATTTCTTCTTCTAATCTGCAATCTTTTGTTATTTTCTTCTCATTTTTTCTTTTTCGTAAAGGTTTTAGTAGTTAAACCTGTAAGATTAAATTAGACTTTTCTAGGATGAATGGAAATACCTTGGTGAATATAGAGTATCAGCAGGCTTCTTTTCTGGGCATTTTAAAGCACACCTTGACTCGCTAGTGTCTTGTTTTCCTTTTCCTGGCTTCTTCATTGTTACTGCTATACTTACTGACTATAGCTCACATAGTTAGATTTAAACTATTTTTTTTTTAGATAGGTAGTTTTCAAATATTTTCTGTCCAAGTATTATATCTAATACAGTGTTGGCTTTCCTTCCTCTACTGGATAAACATTTTTCTTAGAACATTGTCTGTTTTGGTTTCCATCTCTCATGATATAATATTTGAATTATATCTGCCATATAGAATTTAACAATTAACTGTTTGTTTCCTCTATGATATTAAGTGGATAACTCATTTTTAACAAGCTGAAATAAAGAAAAGACAACCTGCTTGCATGCTGGGAAAAGAGATTTACTAATCAGCCTAGTTCTCACAGGAGAGCACTAGTGTGAAATAACACCTGATAAGGAAAATACCTAATTTAAGGTGAGAGCGATTTCTCTGTTAGAAAAGGGTTAGATATGTAAGCTGTACTCTGAAACAATGCATGATAGGGAAGACCTTGTGTAATGAGAAAGGAGAATTTTGGAGGCATCCATCCCTCTTGCATCCATCCTAGGTTTGAGTGCAGGCTCCCTCAGTACATGTCTTCCCCTTCTGTATTTTGCTACTAATGAATAAAGGTAATTAAAAGAAAAACCTTGCTGATTTTGCATTTGGATTTTAAATTACCATTCATTTACATTGTGTAAAGCACAATACTCAAGATAAGATATTCAGCGCAGTAATGGACTCTCTCTCCCTCTCTCTCTCTCTCTCTCTTTCTCTCTCTCTCTCTCTCTCTCTCTCTC
>NW_015150509.1:857883-865093 GCF_000732505.1 Cyprinodon variegatus
AGAGAGAGAGAGAGAGAGAGAGAGAGGTGAAAATTAGGCTCAGTGTTGTGTGTGGCCTCCATGTGCCATTATGACCTCTCTACAACACCTGGGCATGCTCCTGATGAGGTGGAGGTTGATCACCTGAGGGATCTCCTGCCAGACCTGGATCATCTGCTAACTACTGGACAATCTGTGGTACAATGTGACAATGGTGAATGGATCGAGACATATCCCAGATGTGCTCAATCAGATGGAGGTCTGGGAAACAAGATGGCCAGTCTATAGATTCAATGCCTTCATCTTACAGGAACTGCTGACACAATCCAGCCACATGAAATCTTGTGTTGTGCTGCATTAGAAGAAACCCAGGGCCAACTGCTCCAGCATAAGATCTCACAAGAGGTCTGAGGATCTCCTCTCTGTACCTAATGGCAGTCATGCTACCTCTGGCAAGCACATGGAGGGCAGTGCAGCCCTCCAAAGAAATGCCATCTCACACTATTACTGACCCACTGCACCCATCACACTAAAGGATGTTACAGTCAGCAAATCGCTCTACATGGTGTTCTCTGGCAAATGCCAAGTGTCCTGAATGGTGTTGGGCTGTAACACCTTTGGACATCTTTGGATGTCGGGCCCTCATACCATCTTTATGGAGTTTGGGTTTCTTACAGTTTTTGCAAACACATGCACATTTGTGGCGTGCTGGAGGTCATTTTGAAAGGCCCTGGCAGTACTCCTGTTCATGCAAAGGTAGCGGTCCTCCTGTTGTGTTGTTGGCAGGCCTCCTCCCCATTTCTTGGTAGCACCTCAAGCCTCTGGACACTAAGCTGACTGACACAGCAAACCTTCTTGCTACAGCTCACATTGATGTGCCTTCTTGGATAAGCTGCACTTCCTGAGCCACTTAGTGTCCAATACTTTCTCCCTGTGCCATTCCCCATTATTTCACATAACTTAATTTCTGGACATCTATGGTTTGATTTCTTTGTATGTGTGGATTGCATGGATTGTTACAGACATCTGGTTAAAATGTCAGGTCAATAGCAACGCTAGAAATATATTTACGGAGAAAAATGGTGTTCAATACTTATTTTAGCTGCTGTATAAAGTGACAACTAAGAGCAGATAAAGGTTAACTATTGTAAAACACAGTCAAAGCAAAGGATTTATCCTGCTATTGCCTCATTTATGTACTGCCACACAGTACAAACAGGGATCTCACTTAGTCAAGTATTATAAAATGAAAAGAGAGAGAATCGTCATCTATTACAGAGTAATGAATAAACCTAATTATCAGAGTGTAATCTGAACAGGGCTTGATTAAAAAAAAAAAAAAAAAAAAAAAAAAAGAAACTCTGTAATATGTTCCACTAACAGATAATGAGTAACCCGAGCAAGGGTCACAGTTACAGGAAATATTATTTAAAGAAGCCGGTCTTTCCTGCATACAGATTTTGTTTGGCGGCATAATAGAGGGAGGATTAACAAAGAATACCTCCTGTCATCTCTGGACAGTCGGATGAGCAGAGAGGGGATTGAAGGAGAGATGGTGATGAATAGAGGATTGAAGAACAGACAGAACTAGGCCAATTGTTTTAAATGCAGAGTTAACTTTTTTTTTTGGCTATACAAAGATGTTGATCTTTCTGCTTTATGTAAACAGTCAAAAAAACATTCCCTTTGAAAAGATACTTTACTCTGTAATTCTCATACTACCTCTCAATGCAAATGTATTTAAAAATACGTTATTAATCCCAAAGCGAAAAATTTTGAAGTAACTCATTGACTTCTCTTTAATGACTTATAGGAGTTAATAGCTGTTGGTAGAAAGGATCTTTAGGAGTGGTCTGTCTTGCACCAGATCTTGAGTAGCCTTTGACTCAAGACTTTGATGAGGATGCTCACTGTTGTCCACAAATGTGTTGATGACTCCCCCTTTTTGCTCCTTTTTATTCTGTTATTCTTTTTATTTATAGATTTCCATGAGCCCCGCAGGGAGTTCACCGCTATGCATTTTTGGTGGAGTTAACATCCTGGTCTGGGTCATCAAATAGGAGGAGCTTCTGCTGTATGAAGCTGACACCCCATCCACGTGAATAAAACTCCCAAAATATACTAAATGATTACTGACCCCTCAATGCAGTTACAAGTTTTTGTATTAATGAAGAAAAAAAATCTGTTCCACTTTGGTTTAACAGATAGTAAAGACTAGAGGTCCACGGAGGTACTGCATTGGGGTCGTGAAAGTTTTGGTTGATTAGACTTTTTTTTTTTCCACCTTGAAATTTTTTCCACTAATTGAAATGTCTTTAAATACACATTAACATGGATTCAACACACTGTAGTAAACAAATAAACTGAGGCAGAAAATGTCTTTCAGTCATCAATGCTCACATTCAGCAACACACAGGAGCTCTTTCAAGCTGGGCACTGTTTCATCCACAACACCTGCCCCATTGAAAAAGATATGAATAAATGTGCCGACTGAGTCTAATCCATCGATCTCCGTTTATTTAACTAGGATGAATAGTTGAATACTTTTTTCCCTCGACACCCATCAACGAGGAATCAGAATCAGAAATAGTTTAATAATCCAGGGCGACACAACTTTCATTACATTACCCCATCTGTAATAGAGTGACTATAGGACCAGTTTGATATAACACAATTTCATAAAAATATATTTATAATTAGGGGGTCCCCGCTCCATTTCACCATCAGTTTGGGGATCCTTGGCCTGGAAAACGTTAAAGACCTCTGTTATAGGTCATCCAGTAGTCAACCATCCTTCTATTATAGCAACACATTGATCAAAATTTTCATTAATGAAACCTCCATTAATGATCTTTGCTAGATTGCAGCCTTTACTCCTGTTTATTACATCTATGCTCAAACTTTTAAAGGTTTGCTTAAAATTCAAATTTCAGTTAGATGGAAACAGGGCTAGTGACACCATGGCGACACTTACTGTATGGATAACATTAAGTAAGCTTAAGTAAGAGTTATGTTCTAAAACTCTGTTTCGACATTTGTTAATGCAGTACATCATATTTCTATTTGATTAACACCAATTCAGTCTCCCCTGTTTCAGAGACCAGCAGCTGCCACTGGTTCAAAGCTTTCTTTGGTAGCTAGATCAATGATTGCAGAGGCATGCACTTTTGTTTAAACAGCAGCAAGCGCCCCCTGTAAGTCCCAACAGGACATTTTATGTTATTTGGATATTTCTCATGGGATCTTATGATCTGCTAACCATATAAATCTGCTTGGACAACCAGGCTGTGGCATGTTATCAGCTGTTTGAATGCTCTGTTGTTGTAGACTGTTACAAGTTGCGCACTCATTTTAAAATATTTTTAAGGCTTCTTTATATACATGATAGACTCTTGCCCTGTTATGACATGAGGGCCTCAAACAGTTGTTCGAATTTCAACATGTTCACACCCATCTCAACAATCAGTTGATCAATTAAGTGAGATTAATGTGTCTAAGTAATTGATGAACAGTCCAAGGATATTGAGGTTAGATTTATTGGATATTTGTTTTGAAGTAAGAAAATAAATTAGTAATCTAATTGCCTGCCTGTTTTAAATTAATCAAATAACAGAATCAAATAAGATACTGACCTCACATCTTTCCTTAGCATTCTTATTTTCTTCTCACTAAGCAATCTAAGAAGTTATAAAATCAGTTATGTGTGATCTCTTACATTTTTAAATACAAACTAAGCTCAGATTTTAACGTATCTTGTCAGCATTATATTCTAACTATATATTTTCCCATTTGAAATTCTGGTTAGAATTTTTGATTATTGGAGCTGAACTAGGATTCTTATACAGAGGAGGGATCTATCGTATGAACTACATAAAATAAAATTTAAAAAAATATCAATCAATGATATTGTGCTGGATATTTGGATGACACATTCTGAGATTTTTTCTTTAATTACAAGTCTAAGCCCAAACTATACCAAAATGTACCAGCAGTTTTGCCTCTTCTAAACCTAAAAATAATAGAAAGGTTTTAAATTATGTCTCTAAATGTATGTACCAGTGAGTTATCGCCAAATTAAGCCTGCAAATAATTTAGATAAATTTTTTTAGTTTTTGGCAAATCTGTAAACTGTTTAAAAAGGACAAACCCACTTTAAAATTTGGCTCACTAATTTTCTTTATTCTGTAATATTTTTCTATTTTCTATTCCCTAAATCTGTTTCTCAAAAAAAATGTATAATGAACTCTTCTACTGCTGCAATGACTAAACATGCATCAGATTCATTATGTTCAAGATGCGTTACACCGGTTTGGTCGTCTTATGGGCTGATGCCCGCTTGTCTCTGTGGCCATCTTCCTGGGACCTGGTGGCTGATTACGGACTAGGTTTAGGGGTATTTTCTGATTTCTTTGGATTGCTGGAGGGTGGGCTGTGTTCAGTGCCCCCCCTGCACCATAACACGTATACACACACAATCATTTACCCAGACTCATGCCCCTTTAAGCTATGGTACAGTTATTGCATAGTTCTGAGAAGCTCACTAATTTCCTGCTACCAGTGTTATTGCTTGTTTTGCTTATTTTTTCCTTTGTTGTCCCTGTGTCCATTTGCAGGAGCTCCTCTAGGTTCTTCATCCAGGTTGCCCACAAGAAACAGTTTATTTTAGGAGCTGGTTGTATGGTTGTGCAGTCTTTCTTTTTCTCTTTCTCCTTTGCAGGTTCTTTTTCTTTGCCCTTTTTTCCCCTGTCCCTCTGTCAGTTTTGGCATTATTGGACACAGGTAAAGTTTGGTAACAAAAATACAACAATAAAGCAGTTTTGGGTAAACAAGAGGGGCTCTTTGCCAACAAACTTCCCTTGGCAAAGCAAATGTGTTCAGTATAAACGGTACTCAGATTTCACTTGTGCTACCATAATGCTGAACAGGATGCAAAAAAGAAAAAAAAAAAACAGTAAAAAGATGCGTTACACCAAGCTGATATGTAATACTGTTGGCAACATAACAGTCTGATGAGTGGAATCAGCATATATTGCCTATTTCATCTCATTAAATGGATGGTTTCCTTCTACATCATTAGGAGATACGGTTCTTCATCACAGCCCATTTAAAGACATGCTAAGGTAAGACACAGCATTCCTGTGAGTGCATCTATTTGTATCATTAAATTACAGTTTTACCTAAAGCAATTTATGATTGAGGACTGCAGATGAGTAGTTATTGAACTAAATGAGCCTGTGGCGGGCTCATGGTCATTAGTCATACCTACAACATTCCAAACATGTGCACAAATAAGATGGTCATGATTTATGTTGTATTTTAATGTCTAGCAGCACCAAAGAAGTGAGCATGTTCACTGCTGAAACAGGAAGGTAAAGTAATATTTCTCTAACTGCTCTGTCTAATGTGTTGGCATGTTCCTGTGTTTTAGTTTGGCTTAACCAGACGCTTTGCAGATGAAATACTTAAAAGTTTCACATAGAATAAGAAAATGGTACTATGTTCCAAAAACAAACAAACAAAAAACATCAGCATTGAATTGTAATGTTCCATGTAATAGAAAAGTGCTATAAGGTGTGACAATGTGAATGTGAAATGACAGTAATGTTACATTAGAGTGTTTTCCCTGCCATATCTCACATACTAAACTGCATCTGGCTATATAATATATAATATGGCATTTGCTAGAGTGGAATAATGGATAAAGAGCTTATCCATTGTTAGGTGTAACATTTGTTTGTTATCAAGGACTTAGCGTTTGAATAAATCAGCAAAATGAGTCTCTACATTAAATTAAATTTTTTGCTGTCTGTCTGCAAAAAAAAGAGTTAATTTATTATTAAGTTACATTTGATTAAGTCCATTTTGATCCAGCAGCTTCACTTTTAGTTTGTGCATGGACATACAGTACAGTGTCATCAGCATATAATTGCATGTTTACAGTTTTACAGATATTGGGTAAATCATTTACATAAAGGCTGAATAAAATTGGTCTGAGTATTGATCCCCGTGGAACTCCAGCAGAGCAAGTGAGGAAGGTGGACTGTGAATGATCTATTTAAACTGCTTGTTTTCTGTTAGACAGATATGATTTCATCCAGCAGATGGTACTTTTAGAGAAATTAAACTGAGTTAACTTAGCCAGCAGAACCTTATAGTTGATCATATCAAAAGCACGTTTCAAATCAAGGAAAACAGCACCCACAAAGCTGCCCTTATCCAGCTGTTGTTTTAGATTTTCTAAGAAGTAACAAGTGGCTGTCTCTGTTGAGTGATGCTTCCTAAAACCAAACTGCATGGGATGGAGAGCATTTGAACAGTTATTTAAGTATTCCACTAGCTGTGCAACAACCAATTTCTCAGCAATTTTTGAGATGATTGGCAAAATACTTATAGGACGATAGTTTTCTGGTTTGGTTTTGTCTCCTGTCTTAAACGCTGGAGTAACTCTGGCTATCTTCCATGCTAAAGGCACTATTCCGTGATTAATTGATTAATTTATCATGTGCGCAATTGGCCTAGCAAGTGCCTCTTTGTGAAGCTTTATGAAATGACTTGTCAGACCAAATGTATATCTAGCCTTTGAGCCTTTTGGCGAAGCTATTATATTCGTAACGTCTGAAATAGAGACTTCTTTTATACTAAAAACTGGTTTATTGGGATCAACCTCCATACAGGGAATATCAAGGCTCTTAAAATGCATTGTTAATTCTTCAATTGATCTAATAAAAAAAAATATAAAAAATGTTAACAATTTTATCAGTATCATCGGTTAATGATGATTTAATTTAAGCTGAAAATTTGTGGCATTATCATGATTCTTGCGCCCTAATAGCTTATTCAAGTTTTCCCATATTAATTTTCCATTCCCATTTGCTCCTTTTATGACCTCAATATAGAAATCAGCTTTTGCTTTATGTATATACTTTACAACTTTGTTCCTAAGTGATGTAAAAATCTGACGATCAGATGTTATTCCTGTTTTCAGTGATTTCTTAAGTGCTCTGTCTCTTTCTTTAATTAGTGTCAGAATATCACAATTGAACCATGGAAGAATATTTTTATGTTTTCTAAGTTTGCCTTTTTTGGAGAACCGAGTTAAGATATCGTTGATAGTTTGAACGAAGTTATCCGTGCAAATCTCAGGGTCTGCATTTTCTAATATATTAGACCAATTCACTTGTTCAAGTTCTATCTTCAAATGCTGTTGCAGATATTTAGGGATGAAAAGATA
>NW_015150509.1:865419-890589 GCF_000732505.1 Cyprinodon variegatus
ATGGATGGATGGATGGATGGATGGATGGATGGATGGATGGATGGACGGACGGACGGATGGATGGATGGAGGTTTACTATAAACCCTCAAGTCTTACAAACTGACAAGTTTTGAAGTACAAAGTCCAAAACATTTACATAAACTGGTGGTGAATCATGTAAAACCTTGATGAAATTAGTTAAGCCAAGGGATCCTAGAACATTTAACAATCAGTGAAAACAGTGAGGTCATCAGGCATACAAAGTACCTTATAGGAATATTGAACACTATATCAATACTTGTTGGACTTAGGCAGGGGTTGCATTTTGGAAATGCGTAATGCCCTGTGCTCGTTTTCAGAGTTGATTCTCGCATGTAAGAATTCCTGGACATGTGTTGTTTTCTGCTGCACCCCAGATCAATTCACATAGAAATGATCTGACTTTTTTCGGTGGGGTAAAATACATCAGCAAACAGGTAATACATACGTATAGCCCTAGAGCAGTATACCCCATTCCAAAGCATATAAGCAAAGGAAAAACCAGAGGAAAAAAAACAACGACAAAAACATAGAGAGGTTTCCAATGCCACCCTGCCACCCACAACTGGTATGTAAATAAGATAAATTTAATTGTATATCAAATTATATGTAACTGGTTGGCATCCATCCAAACTGCATTTACTGTAGACTGGAACATTCCTTCTGGGTACTTAAATTGGCATTTGATATTCTCTAGGCTGCGAATGCTGAAAATTATAGTGTAGTATATGGAGTTTACAAAGGATATGAGAGAGGAAAAAAAATATTCATTAGGATTTTAAATAAAAATGATCCCACATTCATCTTTCAATGGCTTGCAGCATTTAAATAACATAAAGGATGTCTTCATTAACACCAAGCACATTTTACATTATCCATCCCCTTGGAAAAGGATGTGATGTCAATACTCTAAGCTTGCTGGTGGAATGAGTTATTTTTAACATAATAACTGTTAAATTAACTTTTAGGTGAAGACAGTTCATACATAGACTCATGACATAAATGTACTATTTTTTCTTACTTTTAATTTGATATCTGTTGTATTTTCTCCCCTTTTAAGAGGCTGTGTACAGAGATTCTGTGCAGCTAATGAGAATGCAGCACATACCCTGCATTGATCAAGTGTGCATTAAGGCAGGTTTGCATGTCTAAACTGAAATAATTCACATTGTGCAGGTATGGTGTGCTCATAATAGCCTTTGCTCATTTGGAGAAGTACAAAATGGTTTCATTCTTAATGTGTTCACTTGCTTTTGGTCAAAAATTTCATTAGAATGATGGAAACATTTCTTAACCTTGAGAGAGTCTAATGCCTGAAGAGTCCCTACTTAGCTTTCTTTTGGTGTAACTTGGCATATACTTGAGAGTAGAAAAAAATCAAGACAGAGAACAACTTTTGGCAATGTGCGTAATGCAATGTCCATTAGGAGATTGATTCTCAACCCAAAGTAAGAAGACAAGTGAGTGACTGGGGACGGTTAGTGAATGGTGGTGGGGAGGGGGAGCAAGTAGGGACGTCATTAGAGAGGGACAAAAAAAATGTCTTAACTGTTTTCACATCAATACAAATTAAATTCTCTCATCTGCGGGTCCCTCTTCAATGACCCCACAAACTCCTCGTCCTTCCGAAGACTGAATATCTGCTGTCACCTGCCAATCAGGTGTTGACAGCCAGTGACCTTGCTTGGCATTGTTAGGAGTTATTCTGAGTGACCTTGCATTCTTAAGTCAAGCCAAAAGCTAGTTTCACAGGAAATATGCTTGTAAAAGAGATCTGAAGCAACATAAAGAGAGATAATTTAGAGCTCTGTTAGACTGACTTATTGGGCTGTGCATTAGGGGTTGAACAAGAAGGTTTTGTTTTATGTTTAGATGCATATCAATTTCAATGACAAAGTACTTACATTTATATATAAGAATACCTGTTTGTTCATGACTATCTTCCAGTGTGGATAGTACAAAATGCTATAATACATTTTCATTTATTTGTCATTATAAAAAATAGCCCCTCTTTGTTGAAGACAGTGAAAAAAGCTTGGGTTAAACAGATCTTTTCAGATATAAAGAGTTT
This sequence comes from Cyprinodon variegatus, assembly GCF_000732505.1. Classification (NCBI taxonomy): domain Eukaryota; kingdom Metazoa; phylum Chordata; class Actinopteri; order Cyprinodontiformes; family Cyprinodontidae; genus Cyprinodon; species Cyprinodon variegatus. The sequence continues at coordinate 867,509 of NW_015150509.1, forward strand.
AGTTTAGTTTAGATTAATTTAGTTATTTGACAGGGATAATATACATTAATACAATTTGCTGTAAATGCACCAGAAATAACCAATTAGTCTGTTTTTCTTTTTTGTTCCCTGACAAAACTTGTCACACAATTTTGTGCTCAATATGAATTAATATAATGTCACAGCCATTTATTTTATTAACTGAACTATTCAGTGTTAAAGCAGACACGTCATATGCAGGGTCTTCAGTACTTGCCACAGCTTGGTTTTCTTCCCAACTAATGTAATTTGTTTTAAGTTATTAATAAAAAAAGGAGAAAAAAAATCCACAAATTAAAGTATAAAGTCATTAAAGGGTAGTGAAATAACACTGCCTTTCATTGGCGTTATGCCCTACTCACTCAATAAGATTTTAGACATTATACTTTATTTAATTAATTTGTTTTCAATGCTATTTTATAACCCAAAAAGAAATGGGAATATTTTTATTGCACTTTTTTATATAATAGGCAACTTGCATTGCATCATCTGTGGTCATTATGAGTTATTAGAGCAGAGCATACTGTATATGCTATTTCCGCTCGGAGTAATTGCCTTAGATTAAATAATTTTGGTATAAGAAGCAAGCTTTTTAAAAATTTCAAATGTACAATAATGTAAAAAAAAAAAAAAAAGTTCTTTAGATAACCTTTTTTCACACCAATGTATCAAGCAGTAATTTAAACAAGACATGCTTTACATGTACTGTTTTATTCACACTAGCTCCTTTTTTCCCTAATATTCAGGAGTTCCTCTTAAAATAACAACCCAAAGCAAATGTGACAATGTGATAAAATTGTCTTGATATATATGGTTTACTGGGTACAAATCTTTGGGTCTTTTTACAATTTTTTCCTGCTGCCTTAGCTTTGAGAACAAAAATATGCCAATTCCTTCCAAGAGCCATGCCTTGGGTGTTCTCCCTGTTTTTTCTTGACACTTCATCTGTACAGAACTTTTTTCTAATAGGGTGTCTGACAAATGTTGAGTAATTGGTTATGGTTTGGCAGTGTTAAGTAGGAAAAGTGTAGATAATATCCTTCTTCCTTTACAGGTGAGGAAATATGTAAAGTGAAATAAGGTCAATAGCGTAATTAATAGTTCTGAGAATGGGGTAACTGGGGTCAGCGAAAAAAAAGTCTTCCATGTAAATAGCTCTCCTCTTCCTTTTCCTTCTCATCAGTCTGAAAATGCCCACTTTGCTAATGTGTTGTGCTGTCTTTTGTAGGCAAAACATAAGCTAGTGGACAGGATTTTCTGAGTTTTGTGGCTGAGTTCCTCATAGAGTATTAGGTCAGAGGTAAAAATAAACTTTTTTGTAGTTCCACCTACTTTGAGAAAATAGGGCCGGACAGTATGTCACAATATAGTTTTATTCAATAATAGTTACATTTGAACACAATTTCAATATTTCGATATATGCTACAATCTGCACTTACAGTGTTTGAGAGGTGACTGACGGACCTGGCATAAACAATTCATGATGTCAACCACGTTCAGTAACTCGTGCTCAGTCTCAAGTTATCACCCACAAATAGCCGTCCTGTGACTTTATGGTATGTTTAAATAGAATAGTGCATGAGAAATGCAAAATAAACAAATCTTTTATTAAAAAAAAAAAACAAAAAAACACAACACTGTAAGCCAGAACTACGTGTTATATTGTAGGAGTTTCATGGGTTTTGCTTTATAATGTTCAGAAGCTTGTACAGGATTCTGTGGGCTTTCTTGGCGATTTTTCTGATTAATTTATATTGTTCATTTAGATCTAGTAATTATATCTTATCGACAGAAAGGAATCTAGATGCCAAGAGTGTAATGGCTCAAAAAGTAGAACCCAGGATTCAGGCTGACAGAAAAGATATCTTTTAAAATTAAACATTTTTATTGATTGCACAGAATATTGCTCCTCATCAGCTGGGACCGGCTTGCTGGAATCTCTGCAGACATAGGTGCTCAGGTTAGTGACGACAAAACTCACAAAACGGAGAACTATAACGAGCATGTGAGTCACTAACCTGGTTCTTAGTTCTGTCCATGCCCAGAGAAGGAAGTATAAACCTGTTGGATGACTTCTCCATAGCATGCGGCGTGAGCCACCCAGAGAGTTCCAGGAGTGAGGCCCAACAGACTGACAAGGGAAAGCCAGCAGAAGCAAAAGAGCAGAAGAATCCAAAGGGAAAATCCAAAGCAGGTCACAAAACAAAAAACAGATGTCCAGATCAGTAGGTCAGAGAGACGAAGAGAGACCAAAAGAGAATACAAGCCATCAAGGGACAGATCCAAGGTCGTTTACAGGCAGAATCCAAACAGCAGTCTGAAAACTGGAACAGAAAGAAACAGACCGGAACAGGGGTAAACCAAACTCAGAAGTCCAGAGCAGAAACAGGTAGGGATCAGATAATCAAACCTCAATAAGGTACGCTAGAGGGCTCTCACACTCAGCTTTCATAATCTGACCCTGATGGCTAGAAACATGAAATTTAAATAGAAGCTGGAAAAGCAGGTGGAAGAAAGGAATTAATAATCCAGAGAACAGATAAATAGGCTGATGGAACCTTGGAGTCTTTCTCCTGAATGGTGAACACCGATGACTAAAAACCAAACACAACAAAAACGGAGAGAGCCCATTGGTGCTAGACGGGGCAGAATTGATGGCATGTTCTGAACAATGTTAATGGTCTTGGAAACACTAGGGTGACAAAACAGACAAGAACCATGATAGAACTCTTAGACCCTCCTTCTCAGAACATCAGGGACAAATAAACTGTCACTAGGGCAGTCACTTGAAGAAGGTTGATTAAGGAGAGCTTGCCTGATTTCTTCTCAATATCAACCATAGTGATAGAACATCTTACAGACTCTGGTATCACAAACTCCTCTGCACCACCAGAATTCTCCGCGTCCATATCAAACACCCTGGAGAGCATCAGGTTTAACATTCTTGGTCCCAGGTCTGTAGACTGAGAAAAGTTAGAGTGTCCAAACAATAGTGCCCACCTTTCTGGTCTAGAATTAAGTCCTAGTCCCATTTTTCTCACTTGGTTCTGAGAACACTCCAGTGAGTTCCCTCCACAGTGACCATAGAAGTATATTCAATAAAGTGAAACCCTCTTTATTCACATTAGATAGTGAAATAAAGAAATACATACAAGCTGCAAATCATATCCACAATAAACACATTAACTCCATATTTAACATATAGTGGAAACTGTTCCTTCATTTACCTCAAATATCAAATTAATCTCAAATCTTAAAACCCTCACAACTTTATTCGCCCTCAAATGCACTTATCATCATTGCTTTTTCAAAATCTACTGCCTTTTATTATACACTTGAAATTACAACAATATGATTGTCTCTTCTTCTCTAAATATTGAGTAGATCTTTTCCTGTAAATTTTCCTGTATATTATGTATATATATAAAAGGAAAATTGCTTCGGTGTGTTTTCAGAGAAGAAATGTGCAAAACTGAAGATGGCTATTTTTCCCTTATTAATCTGTTTAATGTATGTTGAATCATTTATTAAGACCATAGGTTGCGTTTATGTTCACGTACTCCTTATGACAGTTACCGTGCATGCATGCTTAGCAGTAAACAAGAGCTATTACAATTAACCATCACATTATACCTTCTATGATAGAAACAGTGATGACGAGATTTTGTTAAACAAATGTAATGCATAATCATACTGCGGAGAAGGTGGTTGGAACCCCGACATCGGACATCCAAGCCCCGCGCAGCCAGCGGGAACCAGCCCGGGGCTGATCTGACCAAGGGACTCAGACCCCATCCAGCCCCTTCCAGAGCAGCTGAGAGACGCTGGCTAAAAACGGAGTCCCTCAATCAAATCCACCATGAGCTAGAGCCCATGGTGGATTTGACCCTTTCACTGAATGACTTCTGGGAACCACTCCATTCTGAAGTCAGCTCCCGACCTCCATCGGTCTGAAGGGATCATTTTAAGGGTTGGAGGGCACTTCCCCCTAGCTTTTATAACTATTGGGAACACTAACTTTATATATGAACGTGCCCAAAAGGCCTCACCAGGTACTCATAGTTATCCAGTGTGGGTGTTGAAAGCTCTCGCACTCGTCACCTTCTCTGATACGAACCAAATCGTAAGTAATCGTAAATGGTAACCATTGTGGAGGTCCAGCTGAGAGAAGATCTTGACCCCCTGATTCTGATCAAAAGCCAAATTAATCAGAGGAATGGAGTATCGATTTTTGACCGTAATTTCATTCAAACAAGAATATAATCTACCCCTAGGGGGTGTAGTTCCCTGCAGTAAGTTGATCCCACAATCATAAGACCTATGTGGAGGTCGAGCGGTGGACTTATTCTTATTAAAGACTTCTCTGAGGTCATGATGCTCCTCACAAACCTTAGTCAGATCAGGATAACAGTCATCCTCAGCACAAATAGCCGAGGTCTCAGGCTTAGCTGAACGCAAAGAAGAACCTAGGCAGGAAGTGGCCCAACCCAAAATCTCCACTTTCTGCCAGTCAGTATGTGGGTTGTGCTTCGTTAACCAACTCAGACTTAGAATAACAGGACAATGAGGTGACTGAATAATCAAAAATCATATTTGTTCAACATGGTTACCGCTCACCGCAAGTTCAACCAGTTCAGTCTTGAAAGAGGATCCATTCAGTTGATGACTATTCAACCTTGAGAGAGGGATATTGGCAGAATTTGATCAGGAGCTTTATTTTAGATTCGGTCCTCATTCATATTAGTCATTTGAAGTATAGGTGAGCAAAAAAATATTCCCAGTTTACTTTTTTGAACCATTTGCTGTATTTGACCTTGAAATCATTTAAATTTTTATGATCACCAAGCATGTCATTCTGTAGTAATGTTTGATTTTGAGGTAATAATTTGCTGCTGGCAGCTCACTAGAAGTAAGATGAGGGGGTGATGTGCTTTAAGTTTGTATGTATTTATTTTTACAGGCATTTGCTCTGCTGTCAGAGTGGGGGTAACCCCAGAGCCAATAACTAAGGCTCTGTATCGGGCAGTTAAGTCACTTGATTTAGCCTAAGACTGAAAGTACTTTGCAACCAGATTTAGAGCGAAGGGAAGGGTACTACTGTTGGACCACTGGTCTGACAATTTAGTAAAGGCGCTAAATGAAGATGGAAATTACATAAAAGGAAAAGCAATTAAATGATACTCTGCTTCAAGTTAGGGATATAGTAGAAAGGTATCTCAGGGTGAAACTGTCTTGAAGAGACAGAAAATTGTCACAATCTGCTCCTCTGTCCTCTCCTCCCCCCTTGTATATGCCCCACCCCCACTGTTTCAGTCTGGCAGTCAAAATGATTTAAGCCTTCTTTTAAGGGGACATTTCTGTAGAATAACAGAACTGTGGTCTATGCGCTGTTTGACGTCTTCCGTCCTCATTTTCATGCCTTTACTAAGCAAACTCTCTCATACACATCACAGCCTCCCTCATCCTTGCCTCACCCATGCCCCCCACAGCACCCCAACCCCCATCTCTCTCTCTTTCTCATGAATGTCACCTCTACTGATGGTGGCTGCCGAAATTCACACACACACACATATATACTCTCGGAAGCGCTCGCTGACTTTGAATGGGAGGAGGGAAAGAAGGAGGCGAGGGAGGGGAGGGGGGACTCGGTGAGGACTGTGGGAAAGGAGCTTGCCATCCGGAGGCAGAAGAGGAGTCTCTTGTCTGTCTGCGTTCATGTCTCCGCTTTGTTCTGACAAAGACCCCCAGCGTCCCGACTGCTGCTGTTCTTCCACCTCTGGATTTAAGTCAGCTGTAATACCAGTGGGACTCTTCGTGCTTAATTCCATATTGCCACATTTGAATGGGAGGCAAAGTTGGACCTCTGAGGACGGTACGATGGGTGACAAACACTTTGGCTTTTCTTGTTCTTTTAAGAGTTTCCTAGCATCCAGGATGACCTCACTTTTCTTCAGTAAAAGAGTTTTTATATGTAACATAAATTGAGCTCCTTCTCCTTTCTTTTGTCTGTTAAAAGTAGGTTAGCTTTTGGGAATGTAACATTTCGAACTTGGCTGGTAAGGAACCTCTTGATGTGAAAAATGAGTGGGGAAGAGGGTTGAAATTATGTCTCCATCTTTACCTTTTAAAATCAGTCTAACCTTGGTCAAAAAATGTGACTGTAACACATTTTTGTGCTCTTCAATACGTTTATATTTTTATTTTTGTCCTTGACTGGACTCTTTATAGTGGACTACATCTGATCTTACAGATCTTCCCTCTCCAAGGGAACCATCAAACTAAACTCTTCACTGTTAACCCACTTAGTTGCCCAATCTCCCCTTAGGGGGGTTCCTTAAACATCTGTCCTACTCCAGTTTTCTTGAGAAAAGCAAAAAGACAAGCCAGCAAAGGGAGCACAGGGAAGAAAGACACCCCCCTCTCAAAGGTGTGAGGGGGGGCAGAAGATGGCAGCTCTCGCCAGCTCTCTGATCAGACAGAAACGGGCTGTAAAGGACGACCAAGCCAACCGACCGGTCACCAACAAACGCAAGCCCTGTCCCAAGAGCAACAAGTCCTTGTGCCAGAAGCAGATCCTGGTGTTGATATCCAAGGTTCGACTATGCGGAGGTCGAAAAGTTCGCAACGAAAAAAGACCAGGTGAGTTACTTATGCTGTGGCTTTCTTACCAATCGTTTTAAACTTTTTTATGCTTTAAAATGTAATTTCTTTCTCAACATTGTTTAAAGTTACTTTAAAAATTCTGCTTTATAGGTCTATCTGTGGTGGCAATAGTTCAGCCCTGTTTGTATACATATTATGCATTAACATACATTACTTATATAATAATTTCCAACTAATCAAATGCCATATTGCTACTCAACCCGAACCGCATTCACACTGTGAAAATATTACAATAAACTAATCCATGTGAAATACTATAATACTGTGATATTATGTTGCAGACATTTTTCTTAGCTGTGTATTAGTATAAGCATGGGGCATCTGCTTTAGCCAAATCGAAAAATCCATGGTTTTCAGAAAACTCTGTTTACATAATCATACCAGATGTTGGCTTGCATTGCAGTGCCAATAGAGGCGGTATAGGGTGGGATAATGGGGGGTGGGGAGGGGGTCATGAATCTAATGGCTGTAAGCGCACACATAGTTACTTCATCATCAATGTAAACATTTCCTGGGTTGTCCTGTTCCTTGTGTTGCCTGCTGGGGTTATGTGAGGTACATTAGATTATTGAGGTATATATAGTGAGAAAGACTGAGGCAATTTGGATTCCTAATTGTGTATGGAATAAAGAATGAGTGGGTGCTTAGTACGATATATTTTGGCAATTGCTAATGTGTCAACTACCAATTTCTATTACATTTGATATTTTCTTTTGCAATTGATGGGAAAAATTACAAGGAAAAGTCACAAGAGAGGGCTGTATAGGGCTGCATACAGAATACTAATAAATTTAAACAATGATGAATTTTCAAATCTTTTAAGTGTGTAATTGATTCATGACTGTATGAAGATAACCACTTTTTTAACTTGTCTTCCAAAAAAGTTTATTTATAACCTGTAGAAGTCTAGATCCCTTGGGCTTTTCTTTATATTTCTAAAAGATGTAGCTAGACTATATATATATATATATTTTTTTTTTTTTTCTCAATATATAATCGGTAAATATGTAATAATTTATAGTTAGTAGGTTGTTCCCTTTTCTTTTTTGATAATATTACAGTTCAATTAAATATGTATGATAACATTTAAATGCCATATATGTTTTCAGTAAAAAATATTTAAATGACTTTGTCCCCAACATTCCACATAGTGTACACATCTAGATCAGTGGTGGCTGCTGCTCTATGAACCAGGGGAAGCTCAAAAGTGTTATTAAATCCTAACGTCACATATTGTGTTAAAGTGTTGAAACACATAAAACACATTAATACAATGGGTAAAAATAGCTGTTGTGAAGCATTCTGAAATAATAAGCCCCTCCAGATTTGGGTCTGCAGACTGTTATAGCCATATTAAACCATTTCTTTTTTTTTTTTTTTTTTTTTTTGCTGGTAAAGGTTCTCAGGTTCTTTAATTTTTTTGGAATTTATTTTTTTTCTGATGGATAGTTACTGTGTTGTTTTTACTAAAGTTCTTTAGATTAATACTCATAATTTTGTTTTCAGCTAGAGGCCATTTTTAATCATAAATTCTTTGTATTGTCTGCTGGGAAGAAAAAAAAAAGGGGGCATCACAGACAATCAACTATGTTGAACACTGGTGTTACATTATGCCATTAAAAAATCTTTATTACAGTATTTTTTTTTTTTAGGCAGTATCTCCCCTACATAGGGAGGACCTGGTATAAAATATCACCAGAGAAAGCTTGAAACCTTACAATAGTAAAAATAAAAAGAGATTAAATAATATTTTTCATCACTCTATGAACATCTTAAAATTTGAATAGAAGAAATGCATTCATGGGGGGATATGTTAATATTTCCGCTTATACAGAAAAAAAAAAACCTCACAAGGTTGAAAATTTTAAGTAGCTGATTTTCACTTGTCATATTATTTCCCCATCAGTAATGTGCTCTCCTGATATTTAGTAACAAAAATCCCCTCATATATTTGCTATTACCATAAAGCAACAGGCTTCCATAACAACCGCCATAATAACCGCCTTACAGTTTGCTGCATATATTTAAGTCTGGCACAAATCTATGATGGAATGAGATCAGTGACAAAGCACAACACCAACCTTATTTAAGAAGTTTCTGTCCTCTTCATCAACCTCAGCTAGGAGTCCTGTACAACTATGTAGTTTGCAAGGGACTCTTTGAAGGGGTGGCCCTTGCACTGTCAGTGATCTGCAGTGTTGCTCTCTTTTGAGATCAATTCAGCTCAATAATGTAATAATCAATAACCCACCTTAGTTTGGTCAAGGTGGAATCTAGCTTGTAAAGGTGGGCATACTGAACTACCTGCATGTCTGTATCACATTCAGTATCTTCCCTATAAGTAAACATAGTGTATTTATGCAGAAATGTTTTTGCGGTAAGCATTAAAACATCTCATAGTGTCAAAACCTGAAAAAGCTGAAACTATTTGCTGAATCATTCAAAACCGCAGCATGCAAGCGTTGTGCAAACCGAGACGTCTTGCAGCATTGAATGTGCTGTTTGGCATAGAGAGATGCAATAGTATGTTGTAGGAGTAAGCATCCGAGGGGCCAGTCGACTGTTGGAACACAAACGTAGGCCCCGACAGGCGGGCAACAGACCAGGTTACAAGGAGACATCCAGCGGAGGATAGGATTAAGCTGACCCCAAGAGATCAGACCGACAAACTCGCTTACTCAACAACACCTGATCAGACAATGCAGTGTTATGTAGCTTCCCATCCGAACTTTACTGACTGTGGTAGGGGTCAGAGATAGGTAGATACATGTAGATAGAGTTAGGGGGAGGGGGTGGGCACGAAGAGAGGCATTAATCTTTGAGGGGTAAATATGGACCTAAATAGAAAAAATGTAACTTATTTTTGACAATTCCTTATGCAATGTTACTGAAAGATTGTCAGGTGTCAGACGAGGCAAGTAAAGACCTTTTTTAAACCTGGAATGAGAAGCAGAGCTGGACAAATCAATCCAAAGTTAAAATACTCCTGAATCTTTTTTTAATATTACTGCAACAAGAGTCTGTAATTTGGGGTTGTTTTCAAATAAACATTCACAAAATAGTAAATAGTGTTTAAGTAGAATTATCATAAAAAACTGTCTTTTCAAATTTTGTTTAAGTCATTTTAATTAACTTATTTTAAAAGGTATGGTGTGCCTTTGTCCTTTAATTCCATATTACAATTTTGCATGTTTTAGGGTTGATGTTGTACATAAAATATGAACAAGAAACATGGCATATTCAGTTGCGAAAAACATTTATAGCTTCTGATTTTATGGTTCACTTTCTGATAGACTGTAAACTAGGCTTATACATAATAATTAGTGCTGAAAGCTCTATTTTTAGTAGATTGTTGTTGGAAATAATATTTTTTAAGGAGAAAAAAGCTATTAATCCCTGGGTAACGATCATCTGATTTTAAGAAGGACTTATACATCAAGAAAAGCAAAAGATTAGCACTTGATTGCTGTTGAACTCCTGCCACCAGCTTCTTCGGATTTTCCAGCTTCAACCAACCCTTCACTCACCACTAGGATCCAAACAGTCAAGAAACAGATCATGTTGAAGCAGCTGGTTTCAGCAAAAACAGATATAAGGATTGACCCATCACATCAAATTCACATTGAAACCTAAAGTTAAATTAATCCTTTTTACATAAGCAACAAAAATGAGGGATGAATTTGTCTCTTCATGCAAATTTAAGTTTTTTTTTACCTGTTCGCCTATAATATTTTCTCATAAAAATGCAAACTGGAAACAAATATATTCCAGAGCTGATCTGTAATGTTTTATCTGAGCAATCCTTGTTGACAAAACGGGTCCCAGTCAGAGTGATGCAGGTATGAGGGATGTGCATAAAACAAACACAATATTGTTTTGTTATTGTCCCATAGGTCCCACCTTAACCTCCCACACAAACCAACTAAATTAGATCTGTTGATTCTTTCATTAATGCTGACAAAGTTAGATTAAATTTACCTCCAACAAGGGAGAGACAAGGAAGACAGAGAACATCTGCTGGGGTAATGATTAAAGGATAAAGAAGGGGAGGCTTAAAGAGTATTTAGGTGAAAAGATGAACAATTACATTTGGAAGTCATTAGAGCATTAATGATTGCATTTGATGGAAGAGCATGAAAAATGCTTTTTTTTATTGAAATTAGGGGGGTAAACAAGAAATATTAACTTTAAGTCCATTACACTTGATTAACTGATTCTTTTTCTGGAGCTCCTCATAAATCAAAGAAGATTGGCTGGCTGACAACACAAAAGCATTAGTGAAGTCCAATATCAATTTTAATTCTTTGCATGGTAGTATTTTGGATATTAAGTACAAGAAATAATGAGTGACAGATTGACTGTCAGTTTTTAAGCCATTTTAGAACAAAGTGAGTTGCTAAACTTTAGTTGCTACGATGATGAATTTGAAATACACTTTGAGACTAATATATAGCGCAATTTCTGTAGTTTTTATTGAGCTTGGAGTACACATCAACCGCTTCAAATAGAATAACAAAGAAAAACTGTTAGTTAAACTAAACCGGGCAGTTATGCACAGAGTTTCTCAAAATAGATCTTAAAAACAGCACAAGTTCAATAAAAGTCCAAGCAAATTGTTAATAAATTGCAAAAACATTTCTAAAGGAACTAATTGGCATCATCAATTTTGAAGTTAAAGATGGAGCAGAAACAAGGTCAAATAAAGGTTTAGGTAGAACGTAAAAATATTCTGTCTCTTATAAAGCATAATAGCTATGGACATAGATTTAAAGTTGGGCATGTAGAAATAATAAATCCTTTGGTGCAACATCAATTAGAAGATAGTTTTTGCATGACACAGATAATGTAGCTGTTGGTTTCAAATCAGTTTGTTTCGGTGTTACATTTATACTCTTTTGATTGAGTAATTAGATGGATACAGATGAGCTGGTAGTGTGTAGAGGCTGCTACTGTGATCAGTACAATTTTTGACAGGGGTCTAAAGCCTTTAGCAATGCCAAGGATGCCTCTGTTTGTTCTACATACATTAAAGGTCCTATTTATATCCTGGCAGGAAGGAAGAATAAAAGAGACAGGTATGGTTTTAGGTTGGGGGGAAAGCTTATTTTGCTTCTGTAGTATTAAATTAACGTGAAAGAATGTCATTTTTAAGGCAAACATAAAGCTTCTATGTGATCTACTACTACATTTAATTAAAGCTTTAACTTCCTTAAAAAAAAATTAGCTGATTCAATCTCTCCAAGAAGATAAAAATCATTTTTTTGTGGCTGAAAGTCAAAATAATTTATGTTGGGATCAGAGGCTACAATAAAATGTATGTGTGAGGGAGCATAAGAAGTAAAACAGATTTTTTTTTTTCTAAAAAAAAAATTCTACAGTTTACTACAAATTTAACTTTCTATTAACACAGTGAGTCTAGTTAACTTGACATTGCATTGCTACTAAAATGTCAATATCCATGTGTGTATTACGAGGGTTAAAGCTTACCCTTACATCTGAGATTTCTAGAACACATCACTAGCTCCAAATGTGCAATGATGGTAAATGACCTGTATTTATATAGCACCTTTTTAAGTCCCCATTTACATCTCTCTTCCCTTAATAACAGTTGTAACACCATGGAATGCTTGACCAACCAATGCTCAGTGTGGTGGTGATCCCTAAATAAGAAAGAACCTTTCAAAGCAAATGAGGTTGCTTTGAAAGTCTTGCACAGTGTTGGTCTGAGGATACTATTAACTGTCTAACCACTGATCTGCTCCTGTCACAATGGTAATGAAGCACATATGTGATTATTGAATGTGTGTCAGAGAATTAGTGTGAGTCCTGTTTGGTCCTGTCTGTGTTTGACAAGCTCTTGTCAGCACCATAATAAGCTGCAATAACTCTGGCCCCAAGTTTGAAAACTGCTTCCACTGTCATATTAAATGATTCAAGAGGCCTTGAAATTATATTAGGGGGTCATTGTTGAAGCTGCTATCCAGTCTATTCACATTCTTCCTTTAACCTCGCTGCATCCCATTATTCCTCCTCTACTCCAGTGCATTATTTTTTCTGCCTTCTTTAGTGTGTCACATTGTGTGTCTTGATATCACTCAGGCACTCTATCACTGGCCTTTACACATGTCCTTTCCTCTTTTACTGCTGAAACAAACTCCGAACATTCCTCAAAGATGTTTGCTAGCTTCACTCCACCCATGCGCTATCTTCCCATAAGGTTGATAATTACCAGCAGCACAGAAGAGCTTGTGGCCCAGTTTAGACGAGAAAAAAAAGAGAGAGAAACTAGATCCTCATTTTATTTGACACAGAATCAAACATTACACCAGAGACAGTCATTTCATGTAGCATGCAGTACAAATTAGCATATGTACATACATGCACCTGATCAAACTTTCTCTTTACAGACATGTAGCTTAAGGAAAAGCAATGATGAAAACATAAATGGAGTTAGAGTGTCCTGATAACACAAATGGGGGAAAAAACCCTTCTTGTTTGATGCCGTCAATGTAAGAAGAGATGAAATACCCTTGGCTGCTCGGTCACCCCCACATTTCTTAACCCCAGCCTTAACAGGAGGAGCTCACTTGCTGAACCATTAGAAAAAAATAAACTGTACTCATCTTTATTAAGACAAGAACCAACATCGACTCATGTACTCTGCTGATCAGCTTTAAAAAACCCAAACACTGCCTTATTCTTTCAGCCCAATTACATTGCAGAGAGTGGTCTAAGTGTCCTTGATAGCAGCCGTGAGGCACACGGTGATTATATCGGCTTCTTATGTGCTCTGACCTCATTTAAACAGAGGCACACATAATTGCTGTGTGAAAGGGTCGTTTTGGAAGGCAAGGCACCGTCTCTCTCACTTCACCAATGGGAATTTCAAAATGATCAGTAATACTGAATGTAAATCTGATGAGGGGCATCCCTATACCTATATATAGATCTATATAGATCTATATATATGCATCCATCCATATATATAGATCTATATATCTATAGATATAATAGTATATTGGCCTGGATTCCATTAGTGGCCGGGACTCTAACAATGGCTGGTCTCGCTGTCAGCAGAGGTAAAAAAAGGTTCGTATACAGGCCGGGGCTATAATTAGAAGCTACGATGTTCCCGGGCAGTCCTCAACAACTTGTGACATACTTGTAACATACAAGTACCACAGGGGGCAATGTTTGCTAACAATTTCAAGAGTGATTATGTGATTACCAGTAGGTCTGGTGGTTACCAAGCAGCTTTACAATTACAGAATTTCCTTGGCTTTCGTTGTTCTCAATTTCCCTTGAAATATATGATACTGGTAGCCTACTTCCACTTAGCCTGTCTCAAATAAAGTTTTGCTGTGATGGCAGAACTGTTTCCAATATTTTTTTTAAAAACTTTGTTTCGGAAGTCTGTTTGGCCAAGATTGCATTCTGTGTCTTTTTTTTTTTTTTTTTGTATTGCCGTGCAGAAAAATTGCTGCTGCTGGAAGATGTCTGAAAAATGTTGTGTATACCATTATGGTAACTATACTTTTTCAATAAATGGACCTAATATTTTATAGGTTCAAAGAGACACAAAATCTAATTTTGATTCATTCCACTGGTAGTCTGTTTTGTTAAAATAGAAATAGAAGTCTGCCTCTAATTCTGGCCTCCTTCCAATAATGGCCTGGACCAAGATACACCTGAGTGAAATAAAAGCCCCGTCCTATATTAGAGGATTTACGGTATGTATATATATATTTTTTTTGTTCTTTTAGTTTTTTTTTTAACCATTTGATAAATTGTACATTTAAAGATGATAATTTACAAATAAAAACATTAACTGTATGGCAGCCTCTCTTCTGTCAGCCTTCTCCTATGGATCTATGGCCACAATGAAGCGGACAACTGTACATGTGTGACCACCATCAATGACTGACTGTAGTGTGAAGCAGTTTGAAGACCTTGGGCTTGATCAAGTGCTGTACAAGTATAGGTCATTCACTATGTATCCCATATGCTTAATTGCACGTGTTACTGCTGTAAGGGTGGTTCAACCATTTATTATCTGTATGGGGCAATCACTTTTTTACACAGGATGAAGTACTCTGGGATCTTTTTCTCTCCTAATATTTAAAGCACTCCTGTAATACTACATGTTGTCTTAACTTAAGTTGTCTTGGATTAATATTTAAATTTGTATAATCTGAAACATAGAACATTTTTGGAAAAGACATCAGGAAAGGGGCAGATATTTTTTCACATTAGTGTGACATCTGAGTTTTGGACTTTAAGTTTCCAGCTTATTCTAAATTGTTCCTATACAGCCACTATTGCCACTGTTACAACCATAGCAATGAAAAAACATTACTTAACACATATTGAAAATTACAGCTTTCAAATACAAATGGAAAACCAATTTAAATTTCTCACTGTTCCCCATCGTTTCATGTATTTCCATTTGTGGATATTTACAAACCTTTCCATATTGAAAGATTTTAAGATAAACTTTCATTATTTTTTTTTTTTTACACAAAACATTTGCATTGCTTTTTATTGTGCCTAACCTGATATCTCGAGTAGATTACACCAATGTCACCCCTAACCTTAAATGGCCCGGAGAACTGCACCCTGGTATGATAATAACTGCTGTGTTTCCAGTTATTACTGTTTTAATGCATGCCTTTCCTCCTGTATGTGACATAAGAACAGCATGTCTGAATAGAAGATGAATTGAAAAATTCAAAAGCACAAATTTGAAAACCAAAGAGTATGAAAATGCCTTGTGGAGCTTAAAAGACGTCAAATGATCGGACATCCTACATAGACACTGGCCTGGTGACTGAGTTCACTAAGGTGTAAGAACATAGAAAAAATATAAATGTGAAATAAAAATATATAGGAAATATAATTTCAGGGCTTCTCTTTCTGCCTTTGATATCAAGGTTGACAATACCCCCATTGCTGTAATTGTATTATATTACTCTGCTATACTTTGATTAAATTATTTTAAAAGGTTAGTATTGTTTAGTAGGCACTTACTATAAGAGGAAGTGTTATTTCAAGAGTTTTCGCTCCAGGCAATAAAGAACTGGGAATAAGCCCAAGGTGAGCCTCAAAACATTAAAAAAGGAAAAAAAAAACAAAATAAAAGACAAAATTGTAAGGACTAGATATGTCGGTTACAGCATTTCTTAACATATAACAATTTCACTGTTATATGTGAAAGTACATTTGCTGTACCATCCCACCTCATTTAATTGTTGCATAACTACCTGCATGAGACCGCACACTTCTGCATGTAAGCTGCAAATCACATTTTCCCTCATGTGGGAAGAGGTCACTTGGATACAAGCCTGCTGATGAGTCAACATGTTGTCGGAAGCTGCGACAACACCTGCGTGCAAATGCACATAAACAGACGTTGAGCTCACTTTGACCCACTCTCCGCTGACCTGGATCAGTGAATGTTTTCTGTCACTCAAGCCCACACACCTGTCCCTGAAGTGATGAACATAGTCATATGTATCTCCTTTCCATGGTAGATACAGAGGCTGATACAATGTGCTTCTGGCAAAACTTTTTTTTTTCCAAATTAAAATCACAAGTGTTCTATGTTAACTAGGAGAATAAGAATCAGGTGAGTGTAGAAAGCCAATAGTAGGCGAGCAAGTCCAAATCCTAAACATTCTTACAACATGATGGATTTGTAAAAAAAAAAAAAAGAAAGTTTAAACATAAACTGTAATAAATTCTTAATCCCTAACCAATGCATTTAAAAGTCAGAATGTGATAGTCTAACATGTTGATCTATAACATTTATAGTGGGAAAGACAATATGTAATACACTACCAGTTTTAAGACTTTTGTTTTCATCATATGTATTCTTAAACTGTGAGAGGTGCTATCTAAGACAAAAAAGTAATTTAAAATTAAAGTACCACATACTTGAAAAAACCTAACATCTACTCCAGCCAACCAACCACTGTTGAAAATGCCCAAAAGGCTGGACTGCCTGAGGGAGCTACTGCGGGGGATTTCCACTGATGGCTCACCGGCTGTGGGGGTCTGTGTAGCTCCGACAGAAAATTACATTTTAGGGCAGGATTGTAATCTTGATGAACTGACTGCACAGATTATATTTTAAGGTGTACTTTCTTGCTTAAAACATATTAAAACTACTTTTTATCCACTTATCACAGCAAATATAGCCTAGAAAAGTCACAATGCTATTGAACACAAGAGCAGCACAAGCATCAGATGCCTCTGCTCATGCTCTTCTTGATGCACCACAAGAGCATAGTTTGACCTTTATGTGTACAAACATAAAAAATGATGCAGCAGAGACTACTTTGCTGCTCCAATACTGTTTGGTGTGAATGTAGCATTACAGAGCCACTCTTTTATTGCCCTTGCGCTGTGCTGGGTCACTGTCAAGGTCATAACCTGTCTTTAACCACCTTCCTTATTGATAGAACAAGGTTATGGGCAAAGATCTCCCAATATATGGACCCATTCATTGTTATAATTAATACAGTGCAGCTGTCATCTGGCGTTTTAAGAACAGCATCTACAAAAAGCAGTTTTTACATCCATGCTTTACGGTTGAAATGGGTTCTTCAGGTTGCAACAATGCTTCTTCCTCCAAACATAGTGAATGAAGTTTGGATAAAAAAGCTCAATTTTTTCTCATCAGACCACATATTCTTCTACAATTCTTCATCTAGATCATTCAAACGGTCTATAATAAACTTCAGAAGGGTCTGGACATGCAATAACTTTTAGAGGATTTTAAGCCTTGCTGGAACACTGAGTTACTAACAGTCTTCTTTAGGACTGTGGTCCCAGCCTTCAGGTAATTCTTTCAGTCGGGGCCATTCCATCATCCTGCTCATGTTCAATGATGCCTCATTAGATGATATCTTCCATGGAGCCCCAAATCACGGGACATAGATCTTGCACTTTTTTCATTTTCTTATAATTGTGCGAACATCTGTTTCTTTCTCACCAATCTTCTTGCCAATCTTCCTTTGACCCAGGGCTGCCATAAATCAGCTTCTAGGGTTCGCTGTCCGGCAGGTTTGAGGATTTTCCCTATTCAGCACAGCTGATTCTGATGACTGCAGGTCAAAGAAGGACTGTTATTAGCTATCAATTGAAATCAGCTGTGCTAAAGCAAGGAAACCTTTAAAACCTCATGGGCTGACCTTGGGCAGCCCTGCATTTGCCTATCCAAGCTGTGAGCAGGTCTACTACTGTATTTTTTCCATGATGTCCCTACATAGATCTCTGATCTTGTCGACTGTGGAGAGGTAGGAGTTTTTTTGATTAAGTGTGGGACAGGTGTCTTTTTTTTAACAGATAACTAAGAGGTGCAGTTAATAAAGGTGAGTGAGAGTCAGAATTCCTACAAATCGGTTGATGTTCACATTATTATATTAGGTAATAAAATGAATTATGAAATTCAGTTTTTGAAGACAATGTGATTTCCTTGATTTTGATTTAGATTCCATAACTCATTGTTGAGTATTACCTATGTTTCAGCAGTTGAACACCTTCTCAGCAATAACCAGCTGTTTGATGTCTTTCATTCAAGATTTTTGGTTCTGATACTGTCCTTACCAAGTTGTTCAGTTACATCCATATGAATGGAGACTATGGAAGAACTACTGTGGTGGTATTATTGGACCTTGGTGTGGCATTCAACACTATTGATCACTCGTTGACATGTTATTAGAGTGCCTAGAAACTGGTTTGGCTTCTCTGATAGGGCACTTTACTGGTTTTAAATTTACTTCAAGGACAAGGACGGTTTACATCAAAGACTATAGAAATCACATGTGGCCTTCCTCGATCCATCTTAGGTCCTGACCTATTTAGTATTAACATCAGTGGCGGCTGGTGGAGTTTTTTCAAAGGGGGTTTATAAATTCAAAATAAACGTATACCAAAAACCAGTTAAACGTACTCTAAGTTATCACACTAGTATATTTATATGAATGCCAACAACAAAAAACATTATAAAAACACTTATAAAAAAACATAATTTCATCTACAAGTTTACTTTTGTACTTAAATCTTGCCCTGCTGAGGCTTTGTGAACATAATTTGTGTTTTGTATGGTCCAAAATTGTTTCACAAACCTCAAAGTCACAAAGTCTCGCCCGTAGACAGCTGGAGATAGGCACCAGCACCCCTCGCTACCGTTAATCCCCACTTGGGATTAAGCGTGTCAGAAAATTGATGGATAAAAACTTTCTGAGAATGTGTCTATTTAAGAGCAACTCTTCAAATTAACAAACATTTAGAAAAAGTACACTATAATAATGACGCTTAATGACCCGCCCACAAGGTCGAGTGAACTGTAACAACATCCGGTGTCGCAGTTCACAGGTCACCAGGAGCAGCTATGTCGTTGGTTTGGAAATATTATACTATTAAAGAAGGAGACGAAAAGCTCGCAATTTGCAATTCTTGTAAGTCCGAAATTAGTTGGGGTGGAACCAGTTCCAAAAGCTTTAATACTACAAACCTTGTTCGCCATTTAGGAAACCACCACGCCGCTGAATATGCAGCATTTGGAAAGAACAATCAAGCTAGGGCTAAAGCGAAAGCCACCGGAAGAAAACAGTCCGTCGGTGGCCCTCTGTTGGCTCTTATGAGCAATGAAAAAAAAACAAAGCTACTACGAGGAAACCTATCTCTCTGCCCCATGCACAAGCATTGAAAGTGAACGCCTGTTTAGCTTGGCTGGATGAGTAGTAGTAGATGAGAAAAGAAGTCGCCTGAGTGGTGAAAAAGCAGAAATGCTTTTATTCATCAAGAAAAACCTGCCACTAATGCTCAAGTGACTCCAATAAGACTGTGAGATCAAAGNAATCACGGGACATAGATCTTGCACTTTTTTCATTTTCTTATAATTGTGCGAACATCTGTTTCTTTCTCACCAGTCTTCTTGCCAATCTTCCTTTGACCCAGGGCTGCCATAAATCAGCTTCTAGGGTTCGCTGTCCGGCAGGTTTGAGGATTTTCCCTATTCAGCACAGCTGATTCTGATGACTGCAGGTCAAAGAAGGACTGTTATTAGCTATCAATTGAAATCAGCTGTGCTAAAGCAAGGAAACCTTTAAAACCTCATGGGCTGACCTTGGGCAGCCCTGCATTTGCCTATCCAAGCTGTGAGCAGGTCTACTACTGTATTTTTTCCATGATGTCCCTACATAGATCTCTGATCTTGTCGACTGTGGAGAGGTAGGAGTTTTTTTGATTAAGTGTGGGACAGGTGTCTTTTTTTTAACAGATAACTAAGAGGTGCAGTTAATAAAGGTGAGTGAGAGTCAGAATTCCTACAAATCGGTTGATGTTCACATTATTATATTAGGTAATAAAATGAATTATGAAATTCAGTTTTTGAAGACAATGTGATTTCCTTGATTTTGATTTAGATTCCATAACTCATTGTTGAGTATTACCTATGTTTCAGCAGTTGAACACCTTCTCAACAATAACCAGCTGTTTGATGTCTTTCATTCAAGATTTTTGGTTCTGATACTGTCCTTACCAAGTTGTTCAGTTACATCCATATGAATGGAGACTATGGAAGAACTACTGTGGTGGTATTATTGGACCTTGGTGTGGCATTCAACACTATTGATCACTCGTTGACATGTTATTAGAGTGCCTAGAAACTGGTTTGGCTTCTCTGATAGGGCACTTTACTGGTTTTAAATTTACTTCAAGGACAAGGACGGTTTACATCAAAGACTATAGAAATCACATGTGGCCTTCCTCGATCCATCTTAGGTCCTGACCTATTTAGTATTAACATCAGTGGCGGCTGGTGGAGTTTTTTCAAGGGGGGTTTATAAATTCAAAATAGACGTATACCAAAAACCAGTTAAACGTACACTAAGTTATCACACTAGTATATTTATATGAATGCCAACAACAAAAATCATTATAAAAACACTTATAAAAAAAACATAATTTCATCTACAAGTTTACTTTTGTACATAAATCTTGCCCTGCTGAGGCTTTGTGAACATAATTTGTGTTTTGTATGGTCAGAAATTTAATAATGGAGAAGCTGTTAGTCAGCTTTATATTTTTTTAATATTTAAAAACGTTCTGCTGCAATGGACTGGTGACCTGTCCAGGGTGTACCCCGCCTCTCGCCCGTAGACAGCTGGCACCAGCACCCCTCGCTACCCTTAATCCCCACTTGGGATTAAGCGTGTCAGAAAATGGATGGATAAAAACTTTCTGAGAATGTGTCTATTTAAGAGCAACTCTTCAAATTAACAAACATTTAGAAAAAGTACACTATATTATAATATTTTTTATGTGAATCCCAGATTGTTCGGTCTTATTTGCCTTTTCTAAAAGGTGCCTTGAATCAGTCCTACCTGTCTCTATCCATGCTGGTACCAGATCCCGATGTTTGAAAAAGGAGGCGACCTGACCTGTCAATCACCCACAAAACGTCTGCACTGTGGCGGGACAAGGTGAGCAAATACACTTCCTGTGATCTCAGGGCGCAGCTCTCCAGCGCCCTGAGCTCTCCTATACCTTTGTATTGCAGAGGAGCTACTGCGGATGTACAACTTTTAACGAGAGTCAATGGGCAAAGAATTTTTCACCCTAGGGCAGAAATACATCACTAATCGGACTAAAAATGGAATGACGCTTTACTAGTCATCAAGGATTAAATATGTATCTTGTACATCTAAAAAATACATATCAATATATTTTGAAAAATTTTAATGTTAATTTAAAATTAAGTTATAAAAAATATATATACATATTTTATGTCTTAATCAGGGTCATTGGATGGGTGGGGCAGCGCCCTAGCACCCTCTATTGGCCAGCCGCCTCTGATTAACGTGCTCTCCCTAAATCAAGTTAGGGGGAGCTTGTAGATATGTAGATGACACAAAGCTTATGTAACCCAATGACTATGAATCCAAATTAAAGGATAGGTGAACAAAAAATGTCTTGAGCTGAATTAAAACATTTTTGCAATACATCTGTAGTTATTTGATTGGTTCTTAACTGTTTCTGCTGACTCAGTTTGTGCCTGCTTTGTAATCAGTCTTACCTGCTACATGAAGTAAGTCAGTTTGGCTTGCCAGGCTGCATCAACCCAGTTCTAAAGTCCTTATACTGCCTTCTCACGTCTCTAGAGAATTATGGCATGCTGTTTTGACATTTATTAGAAGCACTGTCCTCTCTATTTTTCCATTTGTTGATCTCTAAAATAAGATTCTTCCTGGTCAAAAATAAATTCCTACTAGTCAAAACTGTACATATAGAAATCCTAAATTACAGCTTTGCCAGCAAAAATAAAATTTAAGGATGCAAAAAAATATAATTGTACTGGTAAGAATAAACTTTCAGATACCTTGAAATCTTNAAGGATGCAAAAAAATATAATTGTACTGGTAAGAATAAACTTTCAGATACCTTGAAATCTTAACACATTTTAAGTGGCCCTTTTGACATTTATTAGCTTAACTGAATATCTAATCCAGATGTCTCAAATGCATTTAGAATAACATTCTTCCTATCTAAAACTGACGAGGATGAACTCAGATGTCCATAATAGAGTTACTGCTGGTCAAAATTACTATTTCACATATCCAAAATGAATATAACATTCTAGATATCTAGAAATCCAAGTATTGACATCAAAAATATATTTCGACTTGAAGAAATATAATTACAGGTATCAACTGTTGATATACAGTATTACTAGTTAAATTGGAATTTCAGGTATCTATATTTTAATAATGTCGTACACAACCCGTGTGACCTGGCCTTTATTCTCTTCTTTTTTGGAAGAACTTTAGTTCCTCAGTTTGTGAATTAGTTTCTTTAAATGTTTTTTTTTTTTTTTTTTTACTCTGGTCTTGAATTCTGTATTTTTGCCAATAGAAGAGAGAGGAGCAGGAAATACAAGTTGTCTCTTCCATCAGTCATTATGGACAAGTTGGAGACCAGTTGGACGTTGTAGGTTTTTGAGAGCTGAAACCTAAGTCTACCCCCTCTTTTTAAGGTTGGCTTTTCTCACTGTCAGGTTTAAACACCTAAAACATCATACATACATACAGGGAAAGAAAGAAAGCACAGAGACAATTCATTTAGTTACTTGCGAGGAGAATAGGAAGGAGACTGCAGAGTTTACAAATCTCCAACCCGCTCTGCAGTCTTCAGCTTTCTCCTTGCTATTTATTGAAGAAAAGGGGATGTCCCTAATTACATCAGCTGAGGTTTAACTAAAGAGAAAGGGGAAACAAAAGGATATTACTTTAAACCTCAGCACATATGTTAAAACAAAGCATGAGGTTGTTTTACAATTGAATTGTTCCAAGAACACATGTTTAGAAGAAACATGTGATAGAGGATGTTCAGGCCTC
>NW_015150509.1:892158-895069 GCF_000732505.1 Cyprinodon variegatus
CTTGCAACTCTCCCCATATTGTTTATCTGTTTCCTGTGATTGCAACATATTTAATATATATGCTCTTTGTGTGTATATCTAAGTTCTGGATGTGTTTGTATTTTCTTGGTTTTGTTAAGCCTTATTTTTGTCTTTGCAGTACTTTTGGTATTTGCTAAGCGTTTATGTATTTGTAGGACATTTGCACCCCTCAGCCACCCTACCCATATCCCACAACATGGAATTCTAATTTTGGCTTCATGACATTTTAAATGTATTTTCCTTGCAATCAATATTCCATATGTCCTTTGCAAAAACCTGTATTGTATTTCCCATATTTTTAACCAATCAATCTGATTTTAAATATGTCTCTATTGAATGGAGCACTATTTCTTCTTACTGGTCTAAATTACTTAAAGCTGTTGAGGAAAATAGTTTCAGATGCTACAAATGCATCATCAAATATAAGAAAAAATATAATATTTGAAAATAAACTTATGAATTCCAATGACTTGAAGTATTATATAACTGTTGTCATGATTTATTTAAGGATCTGACCCAAAATGCAGAGAACCACTCAGAGAGCAAGGCAAACATTTAAACGGGTTTATTGTGGTTAGAGTTGAGGGGTTGGGTCTGATACTCAGAGGGCTGGTGAACGGGAACTGGAAGGGAGGAGGGAAGTTCAAAGAGGTGAGTTCAGGTACTGAGGGAATCTTGGATGCCGTGAGGATAATTCTAGTGAGGGACTCACGTTTGAGAGGGTTCTTCTCTCGCTTCGAATCCAGTCTGTGTGGGTTGACCTAGTAAAGGGGGGACTTGTTGGAGAGCGTACAGGTAGACCCAGAGGAGTATGAGAGGACTGTCACTCGGAAATCCAGGAGAACTTGAACAGAACTTGTGGAGGTTAATCCCCTGCTCAGTGTGAGACTCAAACAATTCTTCCAGGGGAAGAAGGCCAAAAATCCAGCTTGCAGGATGACTTCCTGCCGAAAAGGCAAAGACAAAAACAAGGTTAGGCTCAGTGAAACAAAGACTCAGTTAGAACTCAGCTAAACTCAGCTTGGCTAGAGTACCCAAAACTGGCAAACACTCTGACGTTGAGGTTGTGAAATGTCCACTGCTTAAGTACTCCTCCAGATAATGATCCAACGACCCGCAGGTGTGCAGGGAGGACCAACGAGGACAGGGCGCCAACTGGTGGTGGAGGTAGAGGCAAACACAAAAAAACAGACCACACAAACTGTATTCCTGACACTGATATATTAACAGCATTATATATCACATTAAATTACCTGTCTTTTAGAATTGTAACCTACAAATTACAAAGTCAGATAGGGATGGGCTACATAGAAAATTTGGAGTTGCAGAAAACTGGTATTATGTAGTAAAGTCTTCATTATTGCAGGTATTTTTGGTGCTTTGATAAAAATCAGATAAACACAGGCAATTTTGAAAGCAACACAAATTTTGTATAGGTCCCTTCTCACCACTCCTTTGCCTCTTGTAGTACACAACATTTACAACATGTATAAACAAATGTTTGCATTCTTTAACTAAATGCAAACATTTTAAACATTCATTAAAGGTAAAGTGGAGGATTTTCACGATTTTTTTGAAAAGACCCACCCTCCCCATTTAAAAAATGAAATGCTCATGCACAACCCAATACCTGCTCCCGAGAGGGAACACCTATTAAGCATGTGCAAGAGCATGCACAAGCTCATTTCTCCTTGTGCATGCCCTGTTTAAAAAAGCTGTTTTCATCACTCATACAAGCAATTTTTCACAATTTTTCCACTATGTCAGACTCACTCTAAGGGAAAATGGGGATGAGCACGTAGGACGGCCTTACATAAACCTATCACCAGAATGATTGACCATTAGGAGGACCAATTATTCTGATGATCCACCTAGAAAATGAAACGTCCTCCAAATACCTTTGAATTAATTTTAATCATTTGAAAAGGGGGGCCAAGGTGCTTAACAGTAACATTCACAAATACATTTCAAAGGATCTAAAAAAACAACAACATTCTATTAAAAAGTAGCATGCTAAGAAACAATGAAAGTCTTTCTGAACTAATGGAACCTTCATTTGTTTCTGAAAAGCTGCCAAACACCAAAACCACCACATATAACCTTTGACAAATCATCTTCATTACCATTTCTGTTTTCATCTTTGTAGCA
The DNA here is from genome assembly GCF_000732505.1 of Cyprinodon variegatus. Taxonomy (NCBI): domain Eukaryota; kingdom Metazoa; phylum Chordata; class Actinopteri; order Cyprinodontiformes; family Cyprinodontidae; genus Cyprinodon; species Cyprinodon variegatus. Next base: position 894,328 of record NW_015150509.1, read on the forward strand.
CACTCCAAGGACCCTTATGATGCAAACAGAGGGGTTTTGCTCATGCAAACAACATTATGTATTTGCTAATTCCGGCAGGGATCAACTGCTGCCAGAGTGTGTCACTATCTGACAGTTTGCTCCTTAAGCGTGCATAATGGAGAGAAAAGTTGACTTGCTGAATAAATTGTATAATTTCTACTCGGTTGGACACAAACCACTAAGATTCAAAAAGATTCTGCTTCAACATTTAACAGTCTGTAGAAACATGTTTCCCGGAGGCAGGAAGGGGATATGGCTAAAAATTTTTGCATTACTAAAAATGTACACAAGCTGTTATACTGTTCAACTTGTCATCATTTTCAGAAGATAAATATTCAAAGCTTTAGCTGTTGTTGTATATTCTAACCCCATATTAAAACTTTTCACAGCTTTATCCTTGACCTGCCTACTGTGTTCATTGGTCTTAATGATGCTTTTTGTTCTCTAATGTTCTCTTACAAACCTCTAAAGGCCTTCACAGAAAGGTTGGAATTATACTCAGATGAAATTACACATGGGTGAGCAGTGTTTACTAATGAGGTGACCTCTGAGGGCATATGGTTTCACAAAATGTTATTAATAATAATCTAAGTAAAATATGGTTGATTAATGTAGATATTACACATTTTTGATTTTAATTTAAAAAAATCATTTTTCTACTAGCTATACATTTATTGTTTTATATACATATATATATATATATATATATATATATATATAT
>NW_015150509.1:896087-897353 GCF_000732505.1 Cyprinodon variegatus
ATATATATATATATATATATATATATTTATATATATAATATTATATATGTTCTGGTTAGTAGTGAGGGCAGAATGCAGAGGGAGATGGATTGGTGCAACAACCGCCATAATGTGGACACTCCGCAAGTCTGTTGAGTTGAATAGATAGCTGAGGCAAAAGGCACCATTCTCCTAAGGGTGGCTGGGCACTTCCCTAGAGATAAGGTGAGGAGCTACTGTAGTCCATCTGAGATATGCGTGGTGTAGAGCCACTTCAAACACTTTCAATCAAAAAGTGTTAGCTGATGTGGCTCAGACATCTGTTGTAGCTACTGTACCTCCTGAGATGTTCCAGCCTCACCAAGAGGAGCCCTGCTGGAGGACTAACACTGATAACACTGATACTGTAAACAAAGGTTGTTGAAGCATAAATGTGGACATGCTGCTGTAGAGCCTACTTAGGGTAAACAAAGATTTCAATTTGATAGAGAAAGATATAAAGATTAAATTGAACACATTTTTTAATTGCAGCAGATTTGTAATTTTAACATTGATATTGTAAACAAAGGTTGTTGAAGCATAAATGTGGACATGCTGCTGTAGAGCCTACATACCATCATGCGTGCTGTACTCATGCTCCTCGTGGTCCGATGCTGCATCATCGTCCACTAAAATGGAAACAAAAAAATGAATGAAAAAGTGCAGCTAAAGACATTTCTTAGTAGATTAGTAGATCAACAGAATAAAAAACTAATGATTTTCGGTAACATACCTGTTGCTGCAGGGTTTAGAGAAGAGGTCTCTATAAGTACTGGAGGTCTCGACGATGCACGGAGGCCCAGCACTTCATCCATGGCACCGTAGAACTTCCACGTTTTTCTTCCTCTCCCCGACTTGTTATTGTAGTCGACAATCTTCTTATAATGTGTTCGAAGATTTTTTATCTTTTCTCGGCACTGCTTCGGGTCTCGGTCGTATCCCTTTACCCTCATTTCGTCCGAAATCTTTTTAAACACTTTGTGGTTGTGTTTCGCGCCCTCCAACATCGCCTGGATAGCGTCCTCTGCCCATATAGCAATAACGGCCTCAGTCTCGGCGTCATCCCAGGTCGCACCACGCTCTTTTGAAGCCATTATTGAAAATGTTGCGTGGAGAAGATCTCTGTTGTTTATACTTGTTCTTCTTCTTCTGTTTTGTGTTTGTTGGCAAGCAACTTCCGGTGGGGCATTACCGCCAACTACTGGAATGGAGTGTGAATCGGCACTTTCAGCCAGTCGGCGATGACGC
>NW_015150509.1:898036-902086 GCF_000732505.1 Cyprinodon variegatus
ACCAACCAACCAACCAACCATTCATTGTCTTTTGCTTATCTCAAATTAGGTAACAGTGGCAACAGGTCCCGTAGGAAAGCCCCCAGGCATCCCTCTGAAATCTTCTTATCCATCAGGGTTGTGGTGGGGCTGGTGCCTTTCCAGGGGGGTACATCCTGAACAGGTTGCTAGTATGTCGAAGGCGTCTTACACTACACTAATCAATCTAAATCCAGTTATTTGTTGTTTTGAATAATTGTTTTTATTTTATAGACTGAGAACCCTTGCTAGAACATTCCTGGGATTTTTTTACTGTCCCCCATATTGTCTCTCATGCAAAGATAGAGGAGCTATCCTGTCTGGAGAAACACTTGTTTTACCCTTAAAGTTATGCACGGAAGGCTTGATTAGCAGTCGATTTAATTTCCAATGTTTAATCTATTATATCTGAGTACCTGAAGCAACCACTCTTAATGACAGTAAGAACTCTTTATCTGCCCCTTCTGCTCCCCTCTCTCCACCCCGAACCTACCATTCCTCTTTCTGCCTCAATTTCTTATCTCTTTTTCTTGACTCTGTGGGGACAAGTAATGAACGGCTGCTGTGCTCTAATTGGATGATGTATTGTGTTATTAGGTGAGACGACAAGGAACATAATTCAAATGATATGGGTTGAAGAAAAACAACATGACCAGGGAAGTGAGAGATTACTGACATTTATTTGACATGCACTTTTAAAAGAAAGAGAATGAGGGGAGCTGTAGGTGTTCACAACAATGAGAGTAGGTCACACTTTCACTGATGTTTCAACCATGGCACAGTTCCTCTGAGAAATAGTGCTACAGATCTCATCATTTCCTCCCCTGCCACTCTTAGCCCCCCTGCGCTAGTCCAAAGAAGACTGGTAGATTGAGCTGCGCCCTGTAGGTATTTCTCCTGGGAGTGTGTGTGTGAGGGCATGGAGGAGTCTAATTGAAGGTAAACTCCTGGATGACTCACTGCAATTAACAATGTAACAACAATCTAAGCTTACAATCTAAGCTAAACAGCCTCTCATTGTTTTCATTTCCTTGTCAAAGCTGAAGTTGCAATGACTTATCATTTTGGTTACAAGACTAAATAAATGGCTGAGATTTGTCAGAAATCCTACAGGATTCTTCATAGCTTGCAGATGATGATGTTGTTTATCTCCACTGATCTGCTCAGTTTATTACGCAAGCTACATTAAACACACAAGTCCCTGCGTGAAGTGTTTTATTTTTATTAATTCATGCCTTTTTAGATATGGTTTTATATTTTACCCAAGCATCATCTGAAATATGATAGAATTCATGGAGAATTCAATGAAAAGACCATTTTCATTTGAAAACCCCAGAATTTAAATCATAGGATTTGTTTTTTCCAGGTAATACATCAGCAGTCTTTCCAATTAGCCAGGACATTCAGCCAAAGAGAAACTGCACTACCCTTTTTGTCCTGTGGATGGTGGTAATAAGAGGACACAACTGGTTCTCTATTTAATTCCAGTGCTGACAATCTATAAGTAAATGTCTAAGCCTAAAACGTTTATTTTAATGAACCTGCATATGGCTAGGGCGACGTTTTAGCTGCATGACTGATTTAGAATAGATATGATAACAACTAGCTAAATCTCAGATATTGACAACAAAAACAGAAAACTTTTATAGTCAAAATTTTGTTTTTTTGTAGTTAGTCCACATATGTCCATCTGTCTGTGTCTGTCTGTCTGTGTGTCCATTTGTTTGATATTAGGAAATCTATTAATATATTTATGACTAGGAATGCGATTTTGACCAGGAATAATCCTATTTTAGTGTTCTACAAATGGAACAACAAAGACAAGAGTGCTTTTAATAAATATCAAAACAGCATACCATACTGTATATATAAACTTATGCATTAACTTAAGCAATCTTCTCCTACAACATCTTCTTCTCATCTGTTTTTCATCCAAATAAAGCTTATGCAATACTTTTTTGATGGTAAAGACATACACTTTTCACATTACCAGCTTCAATTCCAATGCCTAATGAAGCCGCCTCCTTCCAAGGGCCACAAGAACTCAGGACGACAGGTTTTACCCAGTACAGTCTCTTTTTACCAACCTACGCTTAGCTCGAAACCAAGAAGCACACTTGTATACACATAGTCCCCCCCCACACACACATACATACAGACACTGCTACCTCGATCGTGGGATATATTATATGTGTATCTGCCTGAAAGCATTGCTACTTAAAGAGTGCTTTAAAAAAAAAAACTTAGGCTCCACCATATTATTATCATAACCCTTTAATAAATCGCTTACAGCAGGGGCACTCAAGTCCAGTCCTCAAGAGCTACCATTCTGTAACTTTTAGATGCATCTCTTCTCTAATACACCTGATTTCTCATTTGGCCCAGCAGAGCCACTGATTTGATTCAGGTGTGTTAAAAATGAGGTGCCTTAAAAATGTTGCGGGATAGTAGCTCTTGAGGACTGGACTTGAGCACCCCTGGTGCTCAAGACCATGTGTCCAACTGGACCATGGTCAATATTTCTCTGTTCAGGACAAAGGTTTCTTTTATAAAAGTGCATGTTCGAATGTACAATAGATATTTGAGTTTAATACCAAACTCCATATGAGTAACTACAGATCCTTACTTCGGAAAGGTGTGTGTAACAGGAGGAGAGGTAAATTTTTGGAGTATCTGCTTTAGAAAATACATTTAGATGATGATCTTCGATCCCAAGGGTCATATCTCAACTTACCTGTCTTGAATGATCCCGATCTAAATAAGAGAGCGAGATTGCTTAACTATGTTTCTATAATTGCTTGCTGGATACTTCAGCTTGTTCCTGAATTTGAAAGAGCTGGTAGGAACTTCATGCACAAGGTGTTGTCAAACATTCTTAGGCCAAATCATTTTTGGTTTTTACCTTAGGAACAGCATATCCTGAGATCTGAATATAGATCCACTGCATTTTGCATTGTGAGTGTATTTCTTTGGATTCACTACAATCAGCAGTACAAACCTGTTGTATATGAAGCTGATAGTCTACCAAATAATCTAAAAAGCTGTGATTGTTACTTCACAATGTAAAATCCAACTATAACAATCTTTTAATCAAGCAGACATTCAAGCCATTACCAGTTTTATTTATTGCAGTTTTAATTACTTTGTAAATGTTTATTTTCTGTCAACATATGGCTGCAGCATCTGCCTGATGTGTTGCTTTCTTTTGTTCCTTTGCAGAGCCTCAACTGAAAGGTATTGTAACTCGTCTGTACAGTCAACATGGATTCTACCTGCAGATGCAGCCTGATGGCACCTTGGGTAGTACAAAGGATGAAAGCAGTGCATTTTGTAAGTATGCTTTCAACGTAGTTTTGTTGTTTGCACCAGTTTTGATAACTAAATGTAAACATAGCACAAAAATGTGGGTAATTGTCTTTATAACTATATAATTGAAGAATAGAACAATTCATGCTCTCACTCAGAGTCTGCTTCACTGTGTGCATCAAATCAAACATAGCTACAGCAGCTGTCTGGTTGTGCAATAGGGACCTCGAGGCTAAAGAGCTTTGGAAAAACTTTGAATTTTCAAAGCTAGACTGACAAATGTGCTTAAATTAATACAGTTATTTTTGTCTTTGAATGTAACATCTTGCTAAAGTAGCTGTCAAATGTTGGTAAATGACTGTTACCTTTCTCTAAAATGCATGGATCACAGACAGTGCATCTCATTCGCTTTGAATGTCTTTTTCTGAATGCTACTAAAAATAAAAGGCAGTGGCATTGTCACTGCCAAGATTAAGCAAGCAGTGATCCTGACCTTTTCTGAAGAAAATGTTTTTTACAGATCAAAAACTGTGCAGAATTTATCTCATGTCAGGATGGCTTTTATCCAATTCCTGACCTCTGGGACTTATACTTAAACATTCACTATATAAAAACATATATTCTATTTCTCTCTCTGACAATTGTTTTAGTTCAGCTACACTAAATAAGAAAAACTTTTGCTAAGTGCCAAAAATAATGAGTAAAAAAATAAATAAATAAATAAAT
>NW_015150509.1:902161-906306 GCF_000732505.1 Cyprinodon variegatus
TAGGGCATGGAGCTTGAAATCCTGAGGTTCTGAGTTTGAGCCCCACCCCCACAGACTGCCACTCTGGGTTCCTGAGCAAAGACCCTTAACCCCACACTGCTTCCCGGGCGCAGCACAATGGCAGCCCACCACTCCCCAAGGGGATGGGTTAAATGCAGAGGTAAATTTCATTGCTCTGCACTTGTGACAGTGTAATGACAATAAAAATCTGGAAAACATGTCTTCCAGCAATAACACCCCTTTTGATGTCTTGAAAAGTTGCTTATTTAACAAATATTTTATCCTCATGATGCCATCTTTTTCATGGACTGTACTTGTTCCTGTTGCAGAAAAATAAACCCATATAGATGCTGCCACCCTCATACTTCAAAGTTGGGATGGTGTCCTATAGTGCAAAAGCCTGCCTACTTTTCCCTCATTATCTAACAATGATCATTATGTCAAACACTTTACTTTTACTTTATCAGATCTCTAAATCACTATCACTGAAGGTGGTATAACTGGTTGTTTGAGGTTTGAATGCCACTTACTTTTCCAAGCAGGGGTGGCTTGGATAATTTTGTTTAATTGAACAAATTAAACGATATTTGATCAACTGTGCTTTTATTCAATGTGATTATCGTTATGTATTATATTAAAAGGATCTAAAACATAAAAAAGGTTTGATGAAAAAAATAGAAAACCATAAATTTCTTAAGAGGAAATACTTTTTTATTTCCGCTATTCTATATTTTTGAAATAAATATGCATTCAAATACAGCCAGTGTAAGTGTCAAGGATTTCTGTTTGCTGTATTTTTAGTTGCTGCTATTTTTGTTGTTGTTCCAGGTTTAGAGGCTGTGAAAATCCCAATGAAGGTGACATAGTGTATTGTTTCCATAAACATGAACTCTGAGAGGTCACAGCCTTCAGGCTTATGAGAAATGTGGCAAAGAGTGGAGACACAGAATGTGTTCCTACACAATATTCCAGTTTGAATCCAACATCCTCTGTTATTCCTCTGACTTTCTGTTATGTCTTTTTGGCATTCTCTTTCTCTGTCTCATACTTTATTCTCCAATTTAGCACAGTTCAACTTAATTCCGGTGGGACTGCGGATTGTGGCAATTCAGGGGACAAAAACAGGGTTATACCTCGCCATGAACAGCGAAGGATACCTCTATACCTCGGTAAGCAGAATCTATACATTTCATAGCAAAAAACACCACTGCCAAAAAGGATTCCTAAGTGTGATCTTATGTCAATAAGAGCCATAAACAGGTTGTTTTGAATTTGTTTTCATACTTATATCTTGATTCCTTTAAAACATTAAGGAAGCCATAACAACATTGTAGTGACTCCTACACTTTAACAGCAATGAAAACATTTTTCCCTAACAAAAAAGACAGTAATGTGCATTGTTCACTGCTTGATAGATCACAGATGTTGAAAGAGATGGATATAAAAAGAACCTAAACACTTTCAATGCCAATAGCTTTTATGCTGTGGGTGTCCATGAGGCAGCCGCATAACGTTACTCAGTCAAAAGCCATAAAAACCAGTGAATGATAATATCAAACATGTCAGATAATGCATTACTGTTCAAAACAAAAAACAAAAATGAAGCAGCTGAGCTGAGCAGAATATCTTCACAAGTTTAACTGTCTTATTCTAGTATATTTTATTCCCCATAAACTACACCATTAAACCTGTCATGAACAAAAACACCCTTTCAGTAGGTGAAGGTATTTCTGTGTGTTTGAGGTACAGTAAATAGTGAATTATGGCCATTTCCCCTTATCTCCTGTAGAGCTGCTTAGCATGGATAGGCTGTAGTGTCTTGTTCCTGTGAGATGACAAGAAAAGGGATTTCCTCAGAATAAATAAGGAGGTAAACCGAATCTTCTAGTGACCTTTAATACTTGTGATATCCGATCTTGTAACAACACTCATTAATTTATATTTTAGGTGTGGAAGAACATTGTTTTTTTCTTATTTTGTAGATTCACTTTATGCGGCCTTATTTTTACCTCCACCAAAGAGGCTTTGTTTTTAGGATAAATTGTGTGTCTGCCAGTGTACAGGAGAACTTTAAAAGCTATGCATGGGTTGTATTGAAAAAACATTAAAATCCATAAAATTTTGCTGATGATCCAGAACAGAATCTGGATACTGGATTTATTTTTCATGTTTCTCTAACGTTGTTAGAGAGAGATAGATAGCACTAAATATTCCTAGTAGATAGGAATGTTTTGTGGAACAAGCAGTTCTTCACGAAACCAGAGGGTGGCCGCAGGGACTATTGACAGCCTCAGGATCAGACTGAAAAAGTCTGAAGGTATTTCACTGGAAAAAAGGGAACGTTGTTAGTCTGTTAGCAGGATCAGTTTGTTGAAAACTTACTCTTTTTAAAAGATGTGTACTGCATGCCAAGGAACAATTATTTTGAATTTGGTAATGATCCAGACCATATGCGAGTTTAGCTATAGGTATAAGTCACAATTTGGGGGAAAATGCATTACTTAGCAGAGGTCTGCTCCCTCAAAGTGCTTTTCTAGTTTTCCATGGTTTCGGTGATGAAGACATGCAGTTTGGGAAAAATGATTAAGGCTATAAAGATGTCTCCATATTTTTCCCTTTGTACTCATATTTTTTCCTTTTACGTCCCTATGGCATATTTTCAATGGTGTATTTTCTTATAATTATGATTAATTACGTCAGTTTTTTTTTTTTTTTCGTTGAGCCTATTGCTCACTGGTCCATCTTACAGCAGAGAAAATTAATTGTTGACTTGTCATAAATCTCAGCCTCCCTCTCCTAGTGTCCAACTCTTTATCCTCCCCATAAGGCTTAATATACTCAGACACCGTGTATAGGAGAAAATAAGAAGGGGTATTAACTAAAGGTGAAGATGAGCAGGTGCTCAGAGACTGCATCTGTTAGATGTGTTCACATGCACAGTATTATCAGATAGCCTAAAGCAGTCGTGAAAAACTCTGAAAAAGAACTTGAGAAGTTCAAAAAGTGTAAAATCCATGAAGAACTGAGTTGACACAATAACAGAGACATGCAAGATCAGAAACTCCAAGTTAAAAGGAAACTGATGAGGAAATCCTTGCAGTCATAAGATGTGCTTAATGAAGGACTGTATTATTCATTGGTTTATGACTTAGTAATATATCATTAGTTCCTCAACATTAATTTCCATCCCAGACATGCTGAGTTATCTGAACCTTCAGAATCTAATTAGGAAAAAATGAGAGCTATTTTGTTTTTGTTTTTCTTAAGCTCCAGATATTTTTCTTGGCACCTATGATCTTTAAAGAATGTCTACTCAGTTCGTACAGTATAAGTAATTTCCTAAATCACAAGGATTTTGAGCAACTTTCATCTGTTTGTTTTGTTTGCAGTCATCATCTTCTCTATCTTCAGCCATGTACGTTCAGCCCTTTTTTTCAGTTAAGTATTTCTAGCCCCTTCTCGAAGTGCAACCTTAACATGGTGGAGGGGTTTCTGCCAGCAATCGGGGTGAAGTTGCTTGAGGACCGAAAAGCAGATATGAGTGAAGCAGAGATGAGTTCTTGTTGATTTAATAGGGTAACTGAGGCAGACATCCAAAAATGCAAAACATAAAAATGCAAAGTACCAAAAAAACATCAGGGAAAACTAATGTGGGGAGCCAGAGACGGGGAAGCAACTAACAACAACAAGGAAACACTGAGTGACTGCAGAGTTGCAGAGCTGTTGTATATAAGGGGAACAAAACAAAGAATGGACTAATGACCTGAATATGGAGCAGGTGTGAGTGGAACTAACTAGAAGGAAGCCAGGGGGAAAGGAAACAAGCAAAGATCAACAAATCAGAGTAACTAAAACAAAATAAATAAAATAACTGAAAACGAAAAAAACCATAACAGTTTCAGTGCTTGGATGATCCCATAAGCTATGTTGTCGGAGCCTAAATGCCCTTGGTCAATTGTAGTGCCAGCAATTTGTTATAGGGTGGCCAGGCAGGGACTACTGTAGGAATAAAAGTAATAGGTGCCAAAACCAGTTCAGGGTCATTGTATGCACAACATTAATTTTTACAAATTTACATGAAATACCTTAATCTTTATCTTGATTCATTTAAAAGAACACTAGATGAATGCTGGCAACCCCCCCCC
>NW_015150509.1:906431-961845 GCF_000732505.1 Cyprinodon variegatus
AAATGTCAAAGTAAGACATTCTACATACAGGGGGAATGAAGAGGAGGGATGTGGAGGCCTCTGTGACCTCATCTACAGATGCTTAAACTGGCTCTTGGGATGTGTGATGTCACCTTGTTATGGGGGCAAGAGCCTGAGCTTGTACAGGACCTGGAGCTGTACTGTCATATAATCAGGCACACCTCGAGGCATAGCCTAGGTTCTGGAACCCAGCGTCTTAAGAGAGGCAGGACTCTCTTATTCTTTGGAGTGTCCAACAGGGAGAGGAGGAGGGCTGGGGACGCCAGCTTGTCCCTCCCTTTTAGCTGTCTCATGTTGGCATTTACCTCAGTACTTTTATCCTTTCACCTTCAGTGATTCCAACATTCTGCTAGGGGATTTCACAGACGATGTGGAAAACAACAGTGGCACCATGAGACGTATGATCTGGAGGAACGGACGCCCAGTTATGTACCCAAGTAGTATTTCTTGATTGGATTTCTTTGCAAGTCATGGCTTGTCCATAATAAACGCCATGTTCAAACGCTAAGATGTCTATCGGTGCATTAGTCACCAGGACACCCTAGGCCCAAGGTTGATGATTAATATAGTCGTAGCATTCGACCTCTTCCATTATATCTTTGTTTACTTTGGTGAATAGGGGGACCAAGTTGTCTACTGACCACCACCTGATAATGACTTGAATATGCTGGAACAGGTGGATGCAGGACAAAAAGTGTCTGCTGGGGAGCCCACTGCCAGGGATATTTTAAACTCCCAACTCCGGGAGAGCTGCTCTCAGATTCAAGTGGAGGCTGGGGACATGGAGGCTAGGGCACTGGGGCCAGAGCTGGTCTGCTATGAGGACAGGCAAATTTCCTCCTTGCTTTTGGCGGATGTTGTGGATCTGTTGGTTTACTCCTGCCAAGTTCTACAGCATAAACACGCCCCCCTTGCGGCTCCCTGGACCTTTTTAAACAATGTATGAAAATTTATTTTTTTGGTATGTTTATTTAACTCGTTGTGCAAGTCAAACAAACCTTCATTATGTTTTCCAATCATTGCCTGCATTTCTTTTTTGTAATGAGAGGTTGTCAAAAAATGAAAGTCATTTTGAAATGCATTTCCAGGGAAGATATGCTAAATATGCAGACGATCACCAAGATTGGAGTGAGAGAAAACATGCAATTGCAGAACTTCTGGATAAATTAGAAAAGAGCAAGGATAGTTTTGAGAGGTGGATTGCATCTCCAAACTCCACTACTGCTGCTAGTTTTGTTGCAAGCATGGAAAACCGTCCACGGATCGAACAGGTAATGCTCTGATACGCTTCCATTTTTCCCCAAAAAATTCTCAAAATAAAAGTAACACCATTGAAGGCTGGTGACAGAGGATATGGGATTTGGGGGATGGAAGTCAAGTCCTGCTTGGTTCCTCATGACTCAACCAACTCCTCCCAACAGAGACATGTTCTGCATTCATCAATGCAACAAAACCTAAACTGCATGGTGAAGCGGCGCGCAGTGATTTCCACGAGGTGAGAGTGTTCACTGCTCCTCCCTAACCTCATGCTACTATGTGGCATTTACTCCAGGCTAAACATTTAATTTGTATAGTGGGCTAATACACTTAGAGCCTGTATTGCCATACAAGGCTTATAGAAGACTTTTTTTTTTTCGGCTCCAGGCAGTATTTTTTTTTTTGTTTGTTTGTTTTTTTGGTCCAATATGGCTCTTTGAGCAGCTTGGGTTGCCGAACCCTGTTCTTGGTAGATCAAATTGGAGGAGGCCCAGACCACGGCCAAATACATGCCTGAGGGAATATGTTTTCAGCTGGCCTTGGAACACTTACGGTTGTTGGGGAGAGGGGACCAAGAGAATACCTTGCCAAGACTGATAAAGCCGCGACCTGGTGGTCCCAGACATAAGGAAGATCAGTACGAGTATTTTTCTAGAATATATTTTATTCTTCCCAAAAGTTTCCTGTTATTAATAATATCCTTTATTTGCTGATTCGTTACTTTGGTTCAGCTTTAACATTGCACTTGAGCCTTTAATCATGCTGTTGAGGACTTATTCCAAAAATGGCCACCCATCCTGTCAACAACTAAAAGATGACTTCAGAGTTCTAATGTTCCTTGTATAGGTTTTCCGTCGTACCATGTAATTAAGTTAACATTCAAAGGAATTGAGGTGTATCACCTGAATTTTGTCAATAAAAAAGTAAAATATACTTCTTCGATGTATACCAATAAAGTTAAAAAAAGTTAAAAAAAAAAAAAAAAAAAAAGGGAAGAGAGAGCTCCAAGGACTTAAAGAGAAATGAGTTCATTATCTTGCCAAATGTTTTCTTAGTAGCTAAAAAGCTACCTGGCTACAGAGCCACAGCAATAAATGAGCGTTGCCTGGAGATGATGTAGACTTAGAACATCAAAAGGTTATCTCGATGTGAATACCTCTTCAATGTCACATGCACATTGAAAAAAGAGTGGCAGGCTGGGTTAGATAATAGAGTTTATGTTAATTATTGAATTTATCAGCCCTACTGGTAAAATGTATTGAGAGAATCAGGTGAAGATCGTTTTACCAGTACTGGTGATCAGTTGAGGATATTAAGAGGTCTAATGAGGATGCCTTTTTCATTCATATTTTCAAGTTTTTTGTGACATGTTTTGTTAAAAATACACACTTCGCTTCCTGGATGAATTATATAAAGTATGATGCTGTAGAGAATATCCTGAGTTTTTAGTATTGATGAGTCTGGTTGATTTGTTTCAAAACTTTCACCCTCACAACTCATCCTGGATGGATATCTGAAAAAAGTTATATCAAGAGGGGAAAAAGCAACGTGCTTTAATTATGCTCTGAGAAATAAGAAAATATCAAAACATGTTCTTATATTGCTGAAGATAAGGGTGACGAGTTTTGAAAGCATTAAAAGAAAAAATTGTTTGATTTTCAAAGAATTTCGTTTTTTTCGCTTTTCCGGTTTTAAATAACTAAAATGTTAGAATATGAATAATAAAAATGCAGATGCCAGTTAGTGACCAGAGTAACAATAGAAATCCAATTAGTATCTATAACATTTACAGTCTTTCCTATATTAGCTTTAGAATCACTTTGGGCTATATCGAAAAGTGATTAATGTAATTTGCGCACATTCAAAATAACTGATTATCCAAAAACAGCCAGATTCCTTCAAGTTTGAGAAACTTCAATGTCAAAGTGTTTTTGGTTTGCAATAACATCAGTTACTATGAGCTCTGAACAGAACTGTATCAATAAGTGATTCATTCATCAGTCTCCAGAGCAATAACATGCCTCTGCACATAATCATCATTTCTGTTCATGTCTTGACAGAATCATTTGTTTTGCAGAGGGACAGAGAAAACATGTGTAGAAAGCATTAACTCCAGTCTTATACACTGCAAGGAGCTCATAATAAGCACATCTCAGCCCCACTGACTTATGTAACGTAGCATGTCACTGTGCATCTACATCTGGCTCAACAGCAACATCATAAACATGCCTTTCTGATGGTTTCTCTGTCAGTACAGTCTTTGTCTGCATAACAGGGGATTGTTCTCAATAAAGATTTACGTGAAACGTCGTGCGAAGAGGTCGTCACAGTAGACGCACAACATCTTGATGCAGCTGGGAAGATTTTCCCAGCAGCTCACAGATTACTTGAGGGGCTGACGGGACAGTCAACACACACAGAAAGCCTGTGACCCCTGCTGTCTGCACAGGGGACTGCAAATAACTGCATATCACGAAGCAGAAGCATGTTTTGAATTCTGGAAGCAGACCTGCATTTTTCAGGGGCATTTACATTTATTTCATGCTGGTATGTGCATGGTGAAATAAAAGTGAACAAGAACATCAGCCCCCTATAAAATTCACGGCTGTTCATTACACACTAATTAGGAAGTTGTTAGATTAGTGAATGTCTGCCTTGACCTTTCCTTAAAATGGCACTTTGTTGTTAACTAAACTTACCATTATGCAGCACGGAGAGAATAGCTTTCTAAAGCAGAATAGATCTAATCAGACACAAGGGATGATAAGGGAGGTGGTGTGTGTGGGCAGAGGAGGGGATAGAGTCAGGACAATACTCCGCATCACAAAAAGGTTCTTTTCATCTGATGGGTTCTTAGTCTGTACACTGGATGTTCTTTTTTCAATTGCACCCAAAGAAGTTTATTTATAGCTTGAGGGTCACATCAGAAAACACGATGGCTTAATCACTTTCAAGACAGATGTTTTTGTTTAAGCTCCATTCAAAGCAACTACTATTTATTTTTACATTTTTCGTCATTCCTGACAATGTAAATAGTGCGAACTTTAACACGCTATTAGGGAACTTTCATCTAAGCAGGCAGAGTTTGAGAGAGTCCCTCATCCTGAATTTTATATGAGTTTATAAGGGGTGTAATTGTGTACATGATGAGAAAAAGATGCTAAGGATGGAGTAGAAGGGGTAAATAATGTACTCTCTCATCATGCAGGTGGATAAGTGGGAATTGCTTCATTCCTTTTTTATTATCTTAACTTGTTTATTTATAAGGGGTATTGAGGGTCGGATGTGACAATCAATAGCGGTCACTGAGTGAGAGACAGTACACCTTGGGTAGGGAGCCGGTTCATCATAGGGCAACACAGAGACACACAGGACAAAGACATATTCCATATTCTATATTTCACAGAGTTTTAAAGAAATTAATCCCTTTCCTATTGAAAAAAGTGTAAGATGTACACGATTTAAGACATGTATTATTGACTTAATTGACTAAAACTAAAATGAATTGAATTGGCTAATGTGCAATTAAAAGTCAGCTTTAGCTTAAACGAAGCCAAAGTTAAAATGGATTTAAGTTTAAAACTATTAAATCTGTATATAGATATAGTCTTAGAATTGACACAATTTGTTTAAAGTCAAATGTGTGAATCATGTAGTGAATGTATGCATGTAGATGATTCGATTAACATCATTCCGACCCCTTCAGAGTCCAGCAAACCCAGCTTCCCCAAAGAGTTCTTTGAAATTGTTTTAATTGTTTTTGTCTGATAGAACTACCTCTGTGAAGTGCCTAGAAATGGTTTGCTATATTGGTACTATATTGGGGTAACAGTGGTGTTATGTGCAGGAGTTTGCCTTGCAATCGGAGGGTTGCTGGTTTGTGCCCCTGCTCTGGCTTTCAGTGTTGTTGTGTCCTTGGGCAAGACACTACAACTGCATTACTACTGATGGTGGTCTTAGGCAGCTCGCTTCTGTTAGTGAGCCCCAGGGTAGCTGTGGCTACAATGTAGCTTGCCATCATCAGTGAATAGTTGAATGACTGAATGTAATGTAAAGCACTGGTCAAGTCTCCTGACTTGAAAAAGTGCTATATAAGTATAGGCCATTTATTTATAAACTAAAAAGAATATAATTTATAATAATAAATACATTTTCCATGAGGCTTATACTGTATATGGTTAAAAGTCAGCTTTCTTAACAGTAGCTTTGAAAGGTTTCTGACTTCTGGTTGGACCTGAAAGTGAATTAGGTTCAAGATACCTGTGTTTTTTTTAGCTTATGTTCAGAATTGTACAGAATTTACATTAGTAGGAAAAGCTGCCTGTGAACATCAGTAACTTGCGTAAAATACCAATACCTACAGATCCAGCAACAACAAACAATTATGTTGGGGAAATAAGTGTTTGCTTTGGTTATAGACAGTCTTTACTCATTTGGAGTAAGACTTTACATTACCGAATAACAAAGTGAATCTCACTCTGTCTGGAGTGACCATTTCCTTCTGCACAGAGTCATGGCCCAAACATATTCAAAATGTAGTCCTGGTTTAATTCCAAAGTCTAAAATACAACAAAATCTAATGTTTTGTGCCTTTAGGTCTTTGAAAGTTCACCTCTTTACTGCAATTGGCCTCTGATTGTCTGCTTCTACATCTTTGAGACACTAAAAGTCTTCAGGACCATGGTAAACCAAAGAAATGTTTGTTGATGGAAATCATTTTGGAATTAATAACTGATTTTTATTGCAGTAAACACTAAACCGATTAATTGTTTCATCGTTAGTTCCCAGTTTTTTTGTTATTTTTTTTATCTCAAGACCTTTTAAAAGTAAACATAGCATTTAGATGAATTAATTGGCAGACAGTGTTTTCTTTATCATTGACCTAAATGAAGTAAAGAAGCTCTAGAACTATAGAAGCTCGGTAGATGTCTGAAATGTATCTGGTTTGACTGTAAACACAAACCTATTTAAACGTGTTGAAAATCAGCGATAGTCCCTGCACAGCACAGTAGCAGCATTCTGTGCTTTGGAACTATTTATCTTAAACTGCAGAAAGAACAGATTGTAAAGCATTAAAACAAAATGTCCTGTGAGATAAGTTAAAACTGATGCTATTCCAAGATGAAAGGAATTTTGTTTGAATACTCTTTTTTTAAAGATCTGCATAACTCTACATCCAGGGGTGCTGGTGACTAGACTGCATTATACCAACGCCTTTAAATTTCAGTCCTAGTATAGAATCACATCTTCCTTTACTTTGATCCACTTCCTTATCCAGAAAACCCCCCTCAGTCCCCTTTGAGTGATCTTCTGCTCTCCTTCCTCCTACCTTTCCCCTCTGGCTCCTGCGCTTCCTAATCCTCTTTCTCGCGCTGGGTTGATTAATAATAAATGAAGCGGATCATCTATCGATTCCATCCTCTGTGTTAGCACAGTAGAAGATATCAAACCTGTCAGTGGATCTTAATATAGCTCTGCCATTTGAGGACAATGGTAGCATTTGTTGGGTTAAGTTCTTTTTAAGCAAAGGAGAGTGGACCTAAGAAGGATGTTCCCTTTATGAAGGAGGAGGGGGTGATCTGTGATAGGTGTGAAACCAGCATCTCACCTTCCTTCTGGCTCTTTATTAAAGTTTGTCTAAGCCAAGCTGTGAGCCTTTAGGCTTCTTGTGTTGCCCCGATGCAGAGAATTTCTCTACGCAGCCATTTTTGGCCTGCTGCTCTCACTTAATCAATCTGGCAGATTGGCTTTGCTCCCTGACAGAGGAAGGACCCTGTCGAGACCATGATTGAGCATAAGAGAGATGTATGTCTGTCTCTCTTGGTTAATATCACCAGTCAACATTATGCAGGGTTCAGTAGCCGTTACACTGAGGACAGAAAGGGAGGGGTATAGCTGCTGGAACAGGATCAGTTACTCTGACTGGACTTTGGCCAAGTTCTGCTAACTTGATTTTATTTTGCCTCCTCAGATTTGGCCAGTCACAAAAAAGAAAAAAAAACTAACAGCACCCAGGAGTGTTTTCCATCAATTCTCTTTTGGGTGACCGGAAAATGATGGATTTCAGCTGTGTGGACTCGGACTGTTCATCGAGGTGGTGCAATCTAAAGACGTGCGGTGTATTCTAAAGTGGCCATGAGTGTGACGATGCATTCAGCGCTGGTCCAAAACAGAGTCTGTCATTTAGCCCAACAGCACTTTGTATCTTTCCTCCTCACGATGGATGAGCTATATAGTGGACTAAAATTTGTTTCTAAATACTGACAGAAACAGAGTGTCTCACAGTCTTGTTGTTTTAAAGTCTCAAATCACAAGTCAACAGACTGTGTTTTATACAAACCTGCCAAGTGTTTTAATTTTAGTCATTTACATCAACATTTACTGTTGTGGCGTTTGTCCAAAGCTACTTAAAAAGGCACAATCCAAGCCAAGACCAATCGAGGATACAGCTTAGAATATGATTCACGGATCATCCTAATCAGCGAATTGAATTGGCAACAACTTTTACAACCAAATGATTATGTCAAAATAAGTAAATCATGATTGTTCAAGAAACGTTCTCCCAACCTCTATTATTTACTTGTTTTCTCTTTTAGAACTACTATAAAATACATTCAAGTAATGAAGCTTTTATGATCATAATGAATGATAATTGGGCTGCATAGCACTGGTAGCTCTGCTGCCTTGCAGCAAGAAGGTTCCTGCATGGAGTTCGCATATTCTCCCTGAGAATGCGTGGGTTCTCTCCGGGTACTCCGGCTCATGATCTCTCCGAGTACTCTGGCTCATGTCAACCTAACGGTTATGTCCAAAAACTAGACTGTTAGGTTAATTGGCTTCTCTTTAGGCGTGAGTGTGTGTATGAATGGTTGTATGTCCTGTTTTTCTCTGTGTTATCCTGCGAAGGACTGGTGACCTGTCCAGGGTGTACCTCGCCTCTCGCCCGAGGACAGCTGGAGATAGGCAGCAGCATCGCTTGGGATAAGTGTGACAAAAAATCGATGGAATGGATAATTCATAATCAATTTAAACCTTTTTCAGAAATACTTTTCTATGCCTCCTGTGGGTTTTCACTAGGTGGAGTTCGGAGCACAGTAGTTTTGAACAATATAAAACTTGTCCTAAGGTGCACACTGGTGTACAATGTTACTCCAGCTAATTACCTAAAACAGTAACATTAAAGGTCCACTGTGTAACTTTTGGCCACTAGGGGCACCAGACCTGTAACTGCCCGTATTTTGCTTCTACTAAAGATCGAAAATAATAAAAAAGATTATGACTTTAGACTACGAGCAAACTGTTAACTTACCCGTCTAAAAATAAAGTTGAAAAAAGAGAATTGGTTTTACATCAGCCTGCCCCAACGTACAAACTCCCTTCCAAGATCTACTCTCGTTTTTCCTCGCACACGATCCCTTTCACGCTTTCTCTTTAAAGCTTCCTTAGAAGGTTTAAATTTCTCCTTGCCTCAGGGATGAGCAGTAGTCGAGAAGGTGCAAAAATACTGGAGCAAAAGTCTTAGCTCCATGACTATATAAGAGCCTGTGACCGTAAAACGGTACATTCTTCCAGGTCACATGACCTGGCTAATGACTGTGCGTCTTCTCCCAATGGTATTTCAAGAGGAGAGACCCACTCGTAGCATTGATAGTGTCTAGCACTGTATTGGCCTGAGGCATCATTTAAAATAACTCATATGTGTCAATTATTTAGGTCACAAACTCCACAGTGTGCCTTCAATAACTAAAAAACATATATAAGCACTAAATCTATTACTTTGTGCAAAAATATTGAGCGAGTCCTCATTTCTTTATATATGGTTTTCTTGTGTTGATGAGTCGATGAAATCAGCTGGTTTTCCTTAGATAGAAAACTCTGAATCAGTCTGAGTGTATGATCTGGTTGAATTGTCTCAGCAAAGTGCCTTGAGATGACATGTGTTGTGGATTGGCGCTATATAAATAAACTGAATTGTATTGTGATCCTCTCAAGTTACCTCAAATAACTCCCACTTTTCTGAAGGCCTTAAAGCATTCTCATCCTACTCATTTTCTGAGAGATATTTTGTTGTTATTGTTTGTTTGCTTGGTATTCAGGTCAGTAAAAACTATTACTATCTAACCCTCAATAACATCTAATTAGTCTTTATTTACATAAAATTTAAAAATAACAATGATAATCTGTATTTTGTAAATTTACATTCCAAATAAAATGTTTATTTAACCTATCACATTTAAGAAACTGCGCGCACCAGAGGAGCAATCTGGGGCTGAAGGATTTGCTCAGGAGCCTGAGTGGCAGTCTATGGGGTACATTAAAAATAATGTATTGTTCCCAAAGCTTTGTTGTAACTGATATTATAGATGTTTCATTAAAGTATTTGTTAATACTGAAGGCTGTAGACAGAAAGAATCTCATGTAGTGCTCTGTCTTGCAGTGGATCCAGAAAAGCCTCTGACTGCTGACACTACTAGTAAAGGGCAGTTGGATGAAGGAGAGAGTATTGAAGAATACTTGAAGTGCTTGCAGCCGTGTTTGGATAGCAAACACTCTGCTCTAAGCAATAGGCCAACCCCGACTTTTTTTAAAATAATCTTTATTCTGAAAAAAATAAACAGTTGGAAAACTGACATTTGAATCAATAGTAGGCTAGAGAGTACAGCACGGTCTTTAAGCAGTGAAAAAATAACTACTCTCAAAAATTTCATAGCCTTTTCGTAACAACAGATGTAGGATGTGGTGAACTGTCATTGATCTTCCTCTGTGAAACTTATAATGAATATAGAACATGCAGGGTGCTTCCCATCAAAGTATATGATATGGAAGTAAAGTAATGTAAAAATGAATAAATACTTTAATAAATTTAATGAACTCTGTTTTATGGATTTTTACAAAGACCGTGTCTCTCAACAGAAATGCCGTACATGTCCTTTCTAAGTATGGTTCCATACATGAAGGTCTTTGGGGATTTATTGTCCCTCGCCTACATTTCATGTTTAAATAGTTAAAAGCCTCTGTGTGAATAATCAGCATATGCAAACATGATGCTAACAGAGGTTCATAGAACATACAATCTGCATTGGTTTTGGCACAAGTTAGACAAATCCTTAGCTTCTGCCTCTGGGTTCATATAATCATAATCTGTACTAAATAAAGATGCTATGACAGTTAGCTATACTACATATATTATATTAAATACTTGTATTTTTCAAGGAGACCCCGCTTTGAACATTCTGAACTCCCCTTTTGCTCTGATCTACAATCATAAAGTCATTTAAACTGTTTTTACTGTTTTAATCTAGATTTGTGTGNACTTTGTGCAAAAATATTGAGCGAGTCCTCATTTCTTTATATATGGTTTTCTTGTGTTGATGAGTCGATGAAATCAGCTGGTTTTCCTTAGATAGAAAACTCTGAATCAGTCTGAGTGTATGATCTGGTTGAATTGTCTCAGCAAAGTGCCTTGAGATGACATGTGTTGTGGATTGGCGCTATATAAATAAACTGAATTGTATTGTGATCCTCTCAAGTTACCTCAAATAACTCCCACTTTTCTGAAGGCCTTAAAGCATTCTCATCCTACTCATTTTCTGAGAGATATTTTGTTGTTATTGTTTGTTTGCTTGGTATTCAGGTCAGTAAAAACTATTACTATCTAACCCTCAATAACATCTAATTAGTCTTTATTTACATAAAATTTAAAAATAACAATGATAATCTGTATTTTGTAAATTTACATTCCAAATAAAATGTTTATTTAACCTATCACATTTAAGAAACTGCGCGCACCAGAGGAGCAATCTGGGGCTGAAGGATTTGCTCAGGAGCCTGAGTGGCAGTCTATGGGGTACATTAAAAATAATGTATTGTTCCCAAAGCTTTGTTGTAACTGATATTATAGATGTTTCATTAAAGTATTTGTTAATACTGAAGGCTGTAGACAGAAAGAATCTCATGTAGTGCTCTGTCTTGCAGTGGATCCAGAAAAGCCTCTGACTGCTGACACTACTAGTAAAGGGCAGTTGGATGAAGGAGAGAGTATTGAAGAATACTTGAAGTGCTTGCAGCCGTGTTTGGATAGCAAACACTCTGCTCTAAGCAATAGGCCAACCCCGACTTTTTTTAAAATAATCTTTATTCTGAAAAAAATAAACAGTTGGAAAACTGACATTTGAATCAATAGTAGGCTAGAGAGTACAGCACGGTCTTTAAGCAGTGAAAAAATAACTACTCTCAAAAATTTCATAGCCTTTTCGTAACAACAGATGTAGGATGTGGTGAACTGTCATTGATCTTCCTCTGTGAAACTTATAATGAATATAGAACATGCAGGGTGCTTCCCATCAAAGTATATGATATGGAAGTAAAGTAATGTAAAAATGAATAAATTCTTTTAAATTTAATGAACTCTGTTTTATGGATTTTTACAAAGACCGTGTCTCTCAACAGAAATGCCGTACATGTCCTTTCTAAGTATGGTTCCATACATGAAGGTCTTTGGGGATTTATTGTCCCTCGCCTACATTTCATGTTTAAATAGTTAAAAGCCTCTGTGTGAATAATCAGCATATGCAAACATGATGCTAACAGAGGTTCATAGAACATACAATCTGCATTGGTTTTGGCACAAGTTAGACAAATCCTTAGCTTCTGCCTCTGGGTTCATATAATCATAATCTGTACTAAATAAAGATGCTATGACAGTTAGCTATACTACATATATTATATTAAATACTTGTATTTTTCAAGGAGACCCCACTTTGAACATTCTGAACTCCCCTTTTGCTCTGATCTACAATCATAAAGTCATTTAAACTGTTTTTACTGTTTTAATCTAGATTTGTGTGTACTTTATAACAAGTGCTCCTGCACAAGGATAGTAACAACAAACATTGATTTTATTAAATCCACAAACTATACCAATGATAACATAGTTTGGAAAGCATAAAAGAGCACTTTAGCATCAACATTATGTTTCTAAAAAGCCATTAGCTTAAAACTTGGCACAAGGTAGATGACCATCCCTCAAACTCTGCATCATCTTTTTGCTGGGTTTCATCCAACTTACAGAAATGTAACTTTAAGATATTTTGTCATTTGCTGCAGATAGTTTTTTGTGCTTGATTTTTTTCTTTTATCTTTTTCACATACCTAATTCTTAAAACAGACACTGTGCACATAAATGGACAGAAAACAAGGTCCAATGGGGTTTGTTAGAAGTGAACAGCTTGCAAATAAAGAAGATTCAGTCCCCAATAGACACAGCTTTCTCATGCCACATATTGATTAGCCCCTCTGCAAGGCACTTGCATATGCATGAAATGCACGTAATGTTAACATTACTAGAAAAGCACAATATAAGCTTTGTGATAACATTCAGGACACATGGATCACATTAAAAACATTTAAAGCAGAGTTAGATAAAAAAAAAAAAATCACAAATTAAAGACACCTTTTAAAGCATATCTTCATTCTTCACATGAAAACAGGAAAACGACACATCCGCATAGCCATATACCAGTATATGGCTCTGATTTGTGCATTAAAACTGACAGGCCATGCAAGGTGAGTAATGACTGAAGAAGCAGCCAAGATGCCTCAGTTTCTCTCAAAGGGAGCTTAAGACATCCACAGCTTAGGTGGGTGAACCTGTTGACAGGTCAGCTATCAATTGCGCACTTCACATGACTGGTTGTTATGGAGGAGAGGCTAGAGAGTCATTGTTCAAAGAGGTTCCGCTTAAAGTTTGCCACAAACTTAGAGGAGCAACAACAAAATGTGTAAGAAGGTTCTCTGTCTTGGATTTATCGGCACACAAAGAAAATACTGTGTGGCAGAAAACTGCCCAGTGCTTCTTATTTCTAATAAAATACTATTCCTACCATGAAACATCGCTGTAGCATCAGTTTTGCTATGTAAACTTTGCTGCTGTTTTAATTGCAGCAGAAGCTGGTTGCACAGAATATTGACTTGATTGCATCATAAACTGCCTAGCACACGTTACAGTTTTCAGATTTTTATTCATTTAAAAAGTATTTAAAACTTTGTTTTATCTGAATTCATTTACTCTAAAACTGTGCTGTTGTTTTTTTTGGTTTATCAACATGCTTTAGAGGACTTCTTCAAAGAGAATAACCATGGTTTTCATGCTCTCTGCACATTATCTTTTTTTCTTGCATTTTCTTTTAGGAGCACTTCACTCCTGAGTGTAAGTTCAAGGAAAGCGTGTTTGAGAACTACTATGTTACGTACTCGTCCATGCTTTACCGCCAGACCCAATCTGGACGCTCCTGGTATATTGGCATCAACCGGGATGGTCACATCATGAAGGGCAATCGGGTGAAGAAGACCAAAGGAGCCGCACATTTCCTGCCGAAAGTCATAGAAGGTTTGTGTCTTCAATGTTTTTGCCTCTCTCAATTTAAAAACATAACTATCTACATGTGCTTTGAACAAAATCACTTTTTATCACAGTCGCCATGTATAAGGAGCCATCGCTCCATGAGCTTGCCAGCGAACCGGTAAGTCCTCCACGGAAGACAGCGAAGACGTCAGACTCGCCAACGCTCAAAAATGGACGGAAGGAGTCTCCCCAGGCTGATGCCTCATAGCACAGGAGATCGAGGGTGGGACAAAAGAACAGAAGTGACACTGGGATCTCAGTTGCTCCTAATGCACTGAGTGTGGCTGAAAAAACAGCACTCACTGGCCACTATGTTCCATAATTGCATTTCCAGATGCCGGGATAAAAGGACCACAATTTTAAGGCCAAAAAGGCCTGAAAGAGGAGTCTCCACCCTCACCTGAAGTCACAGAACGAGAACCCAGGGTCTGCAATACCACCTCAACTTCCCCATGTGTGTCTCCCTCCCTCACACTGTGTCTCCTGTGACTTCTTAATGCATGGGTTTCTTTATTTTCCCACCAATTCATTATTTTATATTTGCTCTGTTTTACTTAATGTTCAGCCTGCACAAATTTCCCTTCTGACTCAGCAACATAATCCTAACCCATGTTGAGCTCCTTTTGAGCCTCCATGTTGGCGACAGCATGGTTCTTCCTAACCCTGTTCTCCATCAACCGATTGCCCACCAGCTAAACTAATAACAGGGTCTTCTAAAGCTTAAATCAAGATGAAACGGATCAGAGGAAAGCAATAAGTAGGAAGCCTGAGTCAGGTTATCCCAGCAGGCAAAGAGGAGCAAAGCAAGTTTTTTAGATTAAAAGAAATTATCTGTTTGTTTTTTTGTTTTTTTAATTCTTTTAATATAAGATTTTCAATTGATGATGTTTGCCTGTCAAATATAAGGTGATAATATTAGATAATTTATGAGTAAAAATGGTGATATAACAATGCTAAAAGTTAGACGGAAAAAAAACAATAAAAAATGAAAATAAGATCAAACAAAATATAAAAATATAAAATTATATGTAAAATTATGAGGGTACTTTATTCATTTATAATAAAAAATACATTTTTTATAATAATCTTTTTTTTTTACAAAAAATAAGGCATACCCTTCATACTTCCTGATTGCTACCACATGGTCAGTAATTACTGCACAGATCCATCAAAAGCTACAAATGAGCAACCAGGACACAAAGTTAAACCAGGGTGCATCGGAGTTCAGACGTATGGAAAAAGGTGCAGTAATGTATACTTCAGTCAGCATCTGCTGTCAGCATAAAACCGGGTTTGAAGCCCAACATCAAAGCCAGAGAGCCTATGAGCTGGAGCACTTGTTATTCCGAGGACGTCTGGCAGCTAATCCACTCCCTCGCGTTATAAAATCACCTTGGAAGAATTGCCCCTCCTCTCCAAAACAAAAAAAGAAAGAAAAAAATGGAGTGGTCTAAAGAAATGTCTCGGCGTGACAATGTTTTAACCCCATTGAGTGGGTGTGTGCAGATGGACCATAAGGTTTTTTTGTGCCTGTGTGTGACTGAGAGCCTGAGCATGCGATAGACGGTGCAAACGTGGGTAACATCCTCTGTGTCCTTCACACCCAGCTCACCATTGTGTCTTTGATACATCGGCTCCTGTGAGTAAGTGATACTCCATCCGTCTTGTGAACCATTCACAGTGACTCTCATCTCATGTAGGTTTGATAATAGTATGATTTCATGGCCACCGTTTAGGGATTATGTTTCAGACGGAAAAATTGGAAAAAGGGTTAGATCATCATTGGCATATGCTTTTATTGTTCTCTCTGCTAAAATCCATGATGGAATGGCAATGCCAGCATAATGTTCTCATGACAAACCTTTGCTTTGTCTGGCAAACAGCGGTAGATCTTAAGGGCAAGTAAAAAATATATTTTTTTGTGAGTCTAAGTCAAGTGGTAACATAATTCGAGGAAGGGTCCTAGAATGTGATTTTGGGAGTTAATGAATGTACACTAATGAAAGTGAAAGCAAGTCAGAAATAAAGAATGAAACTGTGAAAGAGGTTAAGTCACATGGAGGTGGTTAGTTAGGAAGAGTGAAAGATTAGCAGGTGTGTTCTTGGAAAGTGTCGATAAGGATTTTTAAGCAGCAAAGGAAACAGGATGGGTTCAGCTGTGTGGTATGCAGCATGTTGATATGGTAATGAATGAGAGACAAAGCGGCAACTTGAGGCACTGTATTCAGTATATGACAGTGGGAAAGAAGAGAATCAGTTGGACAGCTTTGCTCAACCAGCCCCAGCTTACTGAGTCTTTGAATTTTGGGGGAGTTTCTGCAAGAGGAAAATCCCTCAGTTTCTTTAAAAATATTCATTCATGTGGGAGATACAGTATCATAGACCTTTGGTTCTCTATTTGTTTCGTCTCCCAGGGAAATTCAGCATACTCATTTTCATTTCTATCATTAACCACAGTATAATTTTAAACCAACTGTGCAGCAGTTAGCTCTCAACTGCGCATTTATAAGATGCCCGTAAGCCTTAGATGTGGAAGTATTTGAATCCACAAAGCAGTGACACCAAAATGTTACTCTAAGTCTACTTAAAATGTATTCAGCTATGATAATTATTTAAAAGGGCGAGGTGGGGGTGGTCATTCAAGAAGAAACGAGCATCGAGCTAAGTTTAATCTGCTCTCTTAAGGTTAACTCTTCAGTTTATTCAGGATTTTGTGAAAGGATGATTAAACAGATTGGAGCAATGTCTTATATAATATACCTTTAAATAACTTCCAGGCCAAGAGTTTTGATGCGTAGCTGCAAGGGTAACAGTCACTTTGCTCTCTTCATCAATTGGTTTCAAATCAAACTTTCTGGCGCATGTCAAAAATTTGGCCATTTGTAACCACTGGAAGTATGTTTAGTACTCGGTGGCCCACTGAATATCTATAGAGATTTTATTTTCTATATTACTAGTTAACTGTGCAGATATATGGTTATATGACATAAATAATCTTTATTTTTTTGTTTTTGGGGGGAGTTTAGATGGCACTTGTGGCTTGTTTTTTCAACAGTAGGTTTGAGAGAGGGGGAGAGACATGAGGCAAAGGACCACAGGTTGGATTTGAACCCTGGTCGGCCACGTTGAGGACTATGGTCTCCGTACATGGGTACATGGATAATTTACCTTGATTCGGTTTAATGTAACTAGGCATGTTAAATTATTATTATGTTGCTAGAATTTGTCATTCATATTTAATGATACCAAATTTTATTATTAATAAAAGGTTTAAGGTGATTTCAAAGCCAAACCTTTATTTTGTCTAAATACTTTAATTTGTCGACATTAGTACAAAATCAAGTGAAAAGACAGTACATAATTGTGCAAGTGTATATCAATAAACAAAGGAAAAAGACAGGAAAATGACTCTTTTTCTACTCAGTAATAGGCTAACTTTGGCAGTCTTGTTGGATTTTGGGAACAAAGTTTGATAAAAACATACTAACAAACAACACTTTCTTGAAGCCTGAAAATTTAGAACACCATGTAGAAATTATAAATAGTATTTGCTTTTTAGTGCTTGAATATCTGCCCCACCTCACATACTGTCTGTGCCAACAGCACATGTGCAGTGAAAAAGAAAACCTGCCTCAATGGTGGCACCTTACAGAACAAAGAATTTGTATCATTCAAAAATAATGAGTTTGGAGTTTCCTGATTCCTACAGTTAGACAGTTTTTAAATTAGAGAACATAATACCCACATTTTCCATAATGCTTGTATGAAACATTTTTCCCCTTTTTAAATTCTTTTAAATCAGCACATTACCACCTCCTATTGGGGAGAAAAAATTGCAAACATTTGAATAGAGCTATTGGGGGCAGCTGATCTGAAAGCTGGTTAATCAAACTGTGAGGAGGAACTTGAACCTCAGTCGGCCTCGGCAGATGGCCGCTCATACTGAGCCTGGTTCTGCTGGAGGTTTCTTCCTGTTAAAAGGGAGTTTTTCCTCTCCACTGTCACTACAAGCATGCTTAGTGGCAGGGATTGCCTTCAAGTCAATGCAATCAACTGTTTTTTTCTTAAATAGAAAACTGTGAATCAATTTGACTGTATGATCTTGTTGAACTGTAAAGGGCTTGGGATGACTTGTTGTGAATTGGCACTATATAAATAAACTAAATTGAATTGAACTGATTCTAAGCTGGGCAATTGGAAGGAATGTTGCAGTAGGTTGCTTGTTGGGGATTATGCAAGTAAGCAAGATGGAACAAAGAATGTTAGGAAGTAGAAAAGAAAGGCACTGAGTATAAGACTAGAAGATTATTGTAGGTTTAGAATGGAAAATCTTGATTGGATACCTTTGTATGTGATCATTTGTAAAGGTTTGAGAGATCTGATTGTGTTTTACAAGCGAAAATACATTAACTGGACAAAAGCTAACAGTGAGGTGATAACAAGGAAAACAAAAACAGGTTAGTTTGTGTGCCCACACATGAGCTTTTCATCTCCCGAACAGCAGCATCTACACCCCATTAACTCTCTCTTCAACATTATGTTGGCTGTGGAGGCGTATACTTACAGCGTCTTTATAAAGCTCTGTGTGGTTGCATGCTTATGTGCGTCAATGAGTAATAGGAGGGCAAACAAAAAGACGAGGGAAAAGAGTGACAGTCATCAACAGACTTAATAAAGAAAAATAATAATAAACTCCAACTCAAAAAAAAAGAGAGAAATGTATGTTGCAAATAGAAAGGGATAGAAACAAAGTTATATTTTACTGCATTTAAATACTTCTTGTTTATATTTTAGATTCAACTCATCATCTTAAAAGACTCCTTCAAATTTACTTTATTACAATACTGTAGGAAAAACAGATATTATTGAACACCATACAGCATTGATTTATCATAAGTGTTTATCCAAAGCTATATTGCACTGAAAATCTATAAACATCCAGGGAACATTCTGGAAAACAGACAGGTACTTAATTTGAAGTTCATTGTAAACACCAGCCAGACATCCTTATCACATAATAATGCATCAGAATACTCTGATGCACTTGGTGCACATACTTAAACTGGCCTGAGCTATGCATGTTATTTGTGTTCTTTTACTGAAAAAATTCGTACTCTTCTTTTTAAGCTGTTGGATGAATTGTCCAAAATGAACGAATGGACTGAATTGGAAAGCAGATATGATTAAACAGCCTTACATCCCTTACATGGCCCCATATATAGTTTTATTGTATTTTTACAAGAACTTCTGTCTTATTTTTAATCTAGAATCCTCAAGTTAGCCAGTGTGTAAAAGTATGTATGAGTAGCTCCCTCTGTTGGTCGGAAATGGCTGTAAGTAACAAAAAAGGCCACACTAGTTTTACATTTCGAGTGTTGAGAAAAATGTAATCAGAATTTCACACAATCCGAGCAAACATGATTGCGTAACATAATAGCAGCTTCTATGATGTTTTGTGTTCAGAAACTTGTCCTGCAGCTTCCCTGTGGATTTAAACCTGTTTTATGAATCCACTTTATATTACCTTAAAAAAATACTAACGCAAGATTGCAGTTGCAACTAAAGTAGTTATTTACTAAAGCACCAAAGAAACATTTCTGAAATTAAAGAAAGAACTTAATACAACATCAAATAAAGTTCAGCAAAAATTGAGCATTTTAAGGTAACTAAAAGACCTAAATATAAAACAAATCAAACTGGGAATATTCAAGACAAATTGTTCCAGGGTTGCTTCTGATTGTTCTTGTAAGTGTACTTAGGAACTCTCACAATGTGTGGAATCTTTGTTTGCGATAACAATTTCCTTCTAGGCAACAATACCTGTTATAGTGTCTGAAATGAATGGAATGCTGCTTATTCTGTCACTAATACAGTATTCATGGGCTACCTTTTCACTGTCTTCTCTAATTCTGTGAAATGAGCTTATCTGTGTTGTTATTTTATTCTGTTAAAAGGTTATATTTGTTAGAAAAGCCTTTTTCAGTGGGGTGTTTTTTATCATTTAATTTTTTTTTTTTTAAGTGTCAGCACTGTTGTATCCAGAATTGTATGAAATCCTAAGAGAAATTCAATCAGAATGAATTCAGCTGTGTAGAAAAGATGTGTGTAAAATCTGCCTCTGGGTGTTTGTCCAAATGCACCCATTTACCCCACAACTCTCTCAACCCCAAACAAACTATTACAGACTTTGAACTTGTTTCCTGCTTCCTTAGACCAATCATACTGTCTTCCAAAATAAAACGAAAGAAAGAAAAAATAAACACTACTTCTTTCTTATTCGACGAACTGACAAAAAAGCCATGACTTTAGAGAAAAAGGCCTTGGCTGTGGCAATAGACCAGGCCAACTTCCTAAAATGCTTTCTGAGTGTAAGCAGGGATTAAGCCACATGTTGGACTCCTCTCACCAAGAGCCCAAAGATACACCACGATCCTCATGTACTGGCTTTCTTGAACACTCCAAGTGGAAGAGAAGCAGAAATGAAGACCAGCAATATGCAAAGAGAACTACCAGCCTGCATTAAAGGAGACCAAACAAACGCAAAAGGCTGTCTATCATCAGTGGTGTGCAATAATGAACTTTCAGACTTACTGTTTTTGTTTTGTTTTCTTAAAGCATGCATACATCAGCTCTTTAAGGATGACTCCCTCTCAATATCTACAGAGACAAGCCGACAATTCACCCTCTCTCCATTTTGACTGGTTTGCATTTCTACAACCTCCTCATAAATTAAAAGGAAATGTCTTATACTGATATAATAATCAATAAAATAACATATATTTGTATGATTGTAACCATTTCTGATCATTTTTCGTGACTTTTCCATATTAGTTTAAATGTATGATAAGTTCCGTCTGCAGGCTCTTCTGGTCATTTTTACTTCTACCCATCATTGAATTCATCCTCTGGGTTCCATTTTGCTATAAATCAAAGCCTGAGTAATGTAAAGGGGTTAAAAAGATATGATATTGTCAAACCTTTTCACTCACCCATCCAATTAATTGCCATTAGGTTTTCCAATCACCTCCACAGCTACAGGGCAATAATAAAATCAAACGCTGTGGCATGCAGACAACATTAGTGAATTTTTTATTTTTGCTCTGGGAACTCTGTGAACTCCAGTATGGTACTATGAAAAGATAACACCTGTGCAGTCGAGAAATGTTTTTGCTCCAAAATATTGTGCTATCTCCTGTCCGTTGCATTACAAGGAAGTGTAGGAACAACAGCAACTAAGCAACAACATACAGTAACAGGGCAAGCAGATGTCTAGGCCCATAGCGCTTAGTGGGCCTCAATGAGAGTGAATCACCAGAGCTCTAAACTTCATGCAGCCTTTAGATTAGCACAGGAACAGTGGATAGAGTGTTTCATGTAGTGGTTATTCCATGATACTGCATCTACAATGCAAAGTGTTGGATACAGGGATATATAGCAGAGGTTTCCAAAGTGCCGTGGGCCCCAAACATGCATTAATGTCCAGATAGGGACCCCCCTCTGGACGGTGGCTGGAAAACATTCTACAAAATATGTAGAGAAAAATCAACTTTTAAAATGTTTTTCTTACGTCTATTCAATCACTTTCACATTTGTTAATCATAGGAACTGGTTGATTGATTGTCTTTATCGATCTCAGAGTGGAGAAATGTAGTCGTTACATCAGCTCAATAGCCAAAGAAGAAGAATGCGCCAAAGGAAGAAAAAGGTGCATGGCATATACATACAGTAAATACAGTCCACATATAAGAGCTTTTTTTTCCTTTATAGTAGGATCATTATACAGGGTTATTGCACATGGCGTTGGCATGGGTATTTATATATATATACCGGTAGATGGATATTTATGTGTATATACATATATATATATATATATATATATATATATATATATAGTTATTACACAGGGTATTAAATAGTAATTGCACATTATATATTGAACAAGTTATTGCCGTTGTAGTATCATATTGTAGAGTCTGGTTGCAGCAGGAATGAATGACCTGTAGTAGCGCTCCTTTTTACAAACAGAGTGTAAAAGTCTTTCACTAAAGGAGCTGCTCAGCTCCTCTACAGACTGGTGCAAAGGGTGGAAGGTGTTGTCCATGATGGATATAAGCTTGGACAGCACCCTCCTCTCAGGCACTTCCTCCACTGAGTCCAGAGCGCAGAGTGCAGCCTAGGACAGAAGCGGCCTTTCCCACTAGTTTCTTAAATCTCATCCTACTGAGCAAAAATTGGTTGAAAAGACATTGAAAAGATGACATGATTAACATCCAAAGGATGTCTACATTTGGTTGAAAAGTGAAAGGTGAAAAGGTGTAATTTACAGCTCATTGAAACGACGTTGCAAACTGGTTTTACAATGTCTTCTCAACATCTATTATTGAACTTAAGTGGGACAAAATCAGACTGAACAAAACAAAGCCCAATTTTCATCAACTCTTTCTTGACTAAATCAAGACTATGATAGAAAGACCAGATTTAGACCAAAAACCAATGTCTAAATTATGTCTGATGTTTAGGGGGATTAATTAATTTTTTTTATCACTGTATTATTTCAGTTTTAATAACAAGAATTCTAAACAAAAAGTTGATGATAAGAAAAGAACAACAACAAAAACTTCTCAAATGTGTGTATTGAGGGTTGACTGGACTTAATGCAGATATCATTTAACACTTGTGATTAATGTTTTAACCTGAGTATCAAGTAAGCTTTTGCAAAAGGGAAAAGGCTTTTCAGTCCCTTCCCTGTCGAGGTGGTATAGTCCTTTCTTAGACATTGTTTGACAGGAAAATTCTAGCTTGAAATGCCTGAGAATTTCATGTTAATATGACATATTATCACAAACTATACATTATATAATAGTTTATTATTTTTGAGGCGCCCTTAGCAACCCCTGGCAGTCCCCATTTTGCAAACCACTGGTTTAAAGCATGCTGCCACTGAACTCTGGAGTAGCAAAGGTGTGTTCTCTAGAGTAATTAATTGTAATTCTCCATCAGACACTTATCGAACAATCTGGTTTTGGGAGTTGCCAGGAGAATGGTTCATGTCTGACTCTATTCCATCAGGGTTTATTTTTATCAGAGCTGGATTTTCCACCTTATTCCGGTTGAAGCTCTTGGTCTCTAAATTGTTCAGCAGAAAATTAGACAATGCCATCCCCCAAACTTTCTGGGAACAGTTTCAAGATGGTCACTTCCTCCTCCAATATGGCCATGCAGGAGTGCACAAGGAAAGATCCACAAAGAGTTTGGTGTGGATGAACTTGCACAGAGTCCAGGACCTCAACTGAAATTATATCAGAGACTGATCGCAAGGGCAAGCCAGGAAAAATAGCCAACTAATCCTGTAAAAACACCTCTTAACCTTGTGGACAGCCTTCCCAGCACAGTTAAAGCTGTTATAACTGGGACATATTGAACTAAATGGATTTAAAATGGTCATTGGTCACAAATCAACTAAATTGAGATAAGTCAAAGCAGTTGACTGTCTACTAATGTAATTGAAGAATCAAAATATTTCATTTAGAGCCTAATATTTTTCTTGGGAAGCAATAAGGAGATGTGGCATATGTGCAACTGAAGTGATGGAAGATCCCTGCTACCCATTGACAGGCAGGTGAAACACCGGGGTTGGCCAATTCATGCCATTTGGATCAGTTGTATTATTTACTGTCCTGGTTTCAGGAGACAGACACCTCTATTGTTTGTTGCAAATTTCAGAGAGTTTCACAAATTGCCCATTTTGTGTGATTCTGGTACATTCTATGGATTGAAAGTACTGGCTAAGTTTGTTTCTGAAGGGTTTAACAGTGGTAGCTTCTAAACAATAAGCGACAATAAGTGGACACAGAAACCAAAGTATTTGCACGATGCACAGTACTGTAGTTTGAAATTATTGCATTGGAGCGTGTAACACTTTAAACTGCCTTTTTGTTAATAATAATTTACCAGAGTGGACACAGGAAACAATTGAAATGGAGTTTCATATTTTTTAGTCTATATGTATAATGCTGACAGTAATTCTGTCAGGGAGCGTTTTCTTTGGTGGGGACAGGAAAGCTGATCAATACTGATTAGAAAAAGGAGTGAGCTAAATGTAGGAAAATCACCCGCCATCACCAATTCCCTCCCTTAACCTGCAAAAACTGGTTTTCCACCATACAGCTCAGCTGAGTTGGATAATGGAGTCGCCCTGTATCTGTGTCTCTTGAAAAATCAGGGGAATAACAGAGGTAGGGTGATGTCAATCTCTCTCACCACATCAGTTCTTTCTTAGGTCTAATGGAAATGACTAAAAAGGCTCCTTAATTCTGTTTGAATTTTTTTTTTTTTAATCGGCTAAAGTCTTGCAAAATGTATTTATCAGTTGGTTCCTCGAAAGAAAAGATATTTTCAGTATTAATCTCTGTGACCTAGCTTTGATAATAAAACTCCTGTAATCTTTTTTAGTAAGCATCCCAAAAAACTAAATGGTCGTTCACATCCCTCCGGGTTATTCCTCAAAAAAAAAGGACAGCTGGTACACATTAAAGCAGAACAAAAATGAATAAAACCTACTATGATAAAAAATAAATAAATAAATAAAGACAAAGCATTTTCTTTTTACAAACGTTACCATTTCCTTTCAATCCATTATCCTTTCCAGCACATTATAAAAATATTTCTCTACTGTCAAAAAATAAATAAATAGAAAGATGTAAAAAGGCTTGGGAAATCTTCTGTCATAAAACATTTCTCTAAGACCATTAAGAAATATTCAGTATCAAATCAAATCCATTTGAGGCAACTTTAGCATAAACAGTAAATCATGGACTCTATCCCTATACTTAAAAACTTTGCTTCTAAGAAATGTGCATAGTGATTCTATCTCAAACTTTATATTTAAAGGATGTAAACATTATATGGGAAGGAGCAAAACGTGCAAAGTTAGTCAGTAAATGTTTAGAACTGTTTGAAATCTGTGGATTATTTGCAGCTCCTCAGTGACTCTCACTCTATATGTGCCAACAAGCAATCCAAAGAAGAAGAGTAAACATCAGCATGCCAGCATAACTTCCACCTGTTAAAACCACAACTGCTGTGAGAGGTTAGGTAGAGATTAAGGGGGATTATTGCATAAACCTAACTAATGATGTGGCTGTTTAAACAAACTGCTACAACATGGGTGATCAACTGCAAACATGTTCTAACGTAATCACAACATAGCGTCTAGTTAATGTAACACTGGATAGCATTTCTTTTTTATATTCTAAGCCATCATTTTTGCACAGTTTGAATTAAATTAGTTAAACAGATGAAGCAACAATGGAATAGTTTTATAAAAGCACACGAATGACTGAGCAAATTCAGCTTAGGGCATTGTTTGGATAATATTGAACTACCTGGTTTTTGTTTAAAGCTAACTGCATTTTCAAGCTCAAACACAGTTAATCCGTTGTAAAACCACTTTGTCCTATAAGGGGGTGCAAACTCTGGTTATTTTAACACCTTAAACCGTACAGAAGAAAATGCTTTTTTTTGCATCCAAATACTACCAATTAAATTTGTTTATTGGTTGGATTGTTTTCTTAATGTGTTCTGGTTTACTTTGCCCCTATTACCTAGAAAAATCATAAACCTTTAACCAATACTAATGTAAAATAAACCCTGCAAAAAATGTCTGCTTCCTTCAGATTGAGACACAACATCATTTGGATTAAGGCTGATTCAGAGCAGTTGTGAGATTCCAATTTAAACTATATACTGATGGGAAATAAGGGGTGAACATTTATAACCAAGTATAGCATTCTAGAAAGATCTTTATTCTCTATAGAAAAGTTACCTTTAGTCAAAGACTTTGATTTAATGCAAGCATTTATATGGAAATCTTTCTATTAATTATTGATTATGATAATCTTCTATATATGCCTTCCCATTTCCTTCACATGCAGGACAGTTGTGAAAGATTAATTTCTTTGTATTTTATTATTTTCTGTTACTGTTTATGTGTTTTTATGGTAGAAAGTCAGCCAAAGGGACATTCCAATGCTTGACCGATGATGACATGAAAGGGTCTACCATCACCTTATATGGTAATGCTGCGGTCTGGGGGAGAACTCATAAAGCCCTGGTAACATAGGACGTTTTAATATCTGATCCGATTTATTTCCATGTCACACTGGCTGTGTGTAGAGTGAGTGAGATTATGCAGGGTAAGCAGATCTGTGTAGTTTTGTTTTTTTCTTCTGTTTCTGTGTCACAGAAAAATTTATACAATTTCCCACATTTGACTTGAACAAATCATAAAAATTTTAGAATAAATAAATTAAAAAAAAAAACAGCACAGCTATAAAGCAAAATCTCACTAAATGAGTCTGTGTAGCGTCTCTAACCAGAACAGATAAATAATTTTCTAGGCCTACTGTATTTTAAAAACATGATGAGAAATCAAATTGGATCACTATTTTTATATATTGCAATAGTATATATTTAGTACAAAGCAGTGAAACAAAAAGAAAATCACATCTTTGTTTCAGGTTAATCGGAGCAGGTTACACTTTTGAGGAATCTGTTCATGTTAATAAACAAATGCAATAAATGCAATGTGATAAGAAGATATCAATGAGCACAAAGTGAAATAAATAGATAAATCCATAAATAAGATAGAATTAGAATGAGCCTAAGCAGACACTACATCAATACTTTGATTTACTCTGGATGCTGAGGGCACAATTTACAGCATTATTAAGCACTAGTTTCCATAGAACCACCACAGAAGAGAAGAGAAGAGAAGAGAAGAGAAGAGAAGAGAAGAGAAGAGAAGAGAAGAGAAGAGAAGAGAAGAGAAGAGAAGAGAAGAGAAGAGAAAGCATGCTTTGGTATTGTTACTTCGACTCATTTGATTCCTCCAGACATATTGAGAAATATCACATCATAAATTGTAAGAGTCCAGATGGGACTCTTGGCTGCTTGTTGACTAACACTCTCTATGCTCGGCCTGTCAGTAATGGTCGACTGATTAGTCAAGCTAGATCTACAGCTGGCCACATTCTTTCTATTTCTTGATGTTCTAATGTTTTATGTTCCAACCTTAATTTAAACTTTCCCACATATTTGGCTTTCCCTGGTCTCCATAATGCTGTTTGTTCACTAATGTTGTATACAAAACTTAGGCTTTCACTGAACACTGGGATTTATTGAATTGCCCAGAAATGGTCTCCTTGTACTTTCTTTAGAGGTATCAGAGTCAAGAGTGTTGAATACAACTAAAGGCTGCACTTTTAAGATTTTTTTTTTTTTTTTACAGATATTTGGTAAGTTTATCACTATTTTTGTCTATCTTTTACCAAAAAAACAAGACACTGAATTTAAGTATTCAAAAAAGACTTAGACTTAACTTTATTAATCCCTTGGGATTATTCCTTCAGGGAAATTCTGGTTCCAGTAGCTTATATAGAGTGCAAAGGGCAGAGTTAAAACAAGATGCCATTAAATATAAAAATACAACTGACAATATAGAAAGAATGTGTATAGTAGAAAAGAGCAAAAGAAAAGTTGTAATGTCCTGGAATATTTCATGTAGATTTTGAAATATCTGCCTTTAGCTAAGGGAAGACTGCACAGTAGTTGACTTGGGTTATAGCACATGAACTGCAGAGATGTACTGACCTTATTATTAAGCAAAGGGGGATCATTTAAAAAAGGTATGAATGTTAAGTTTACCTGATATTGACTTAATACAGCAAGATAAACATGCCAGAATTGAAAATTAAAGAGGTATGCAGAATATGTCTTTCTTTAAAGATCACAATTCCTTTCAAAACTGCCCATCTCTATCTCTCAGTTTTAAATGTTTACTTAACATTTTTTAACAATATTTACATCTGCTGGATGCAATTTTGCTTCAATAAGAATTCAGAAATTTCTGGTAAGAAATAAAAAGGAGGGTAAGATTCAGTCTGGACTGCGAATTTGTTATTTTTTGGAATTATTAAGGAGTAACGAACTAACATCAACGTCGTCTACCAATGAGCCGTTAATCTCTCAAAACTATTTAAGCACAAAGTATAAGATGGATGAATGGCTCCATTTACATCTTCATTTTGCAGCCCAGCAGGCGATTAGATGTTACAATCTCTCAGTGACAACGATGGCAAATCGATGTTTGACAGGCAGGATAATTATGCTTCAAGTCTTTCAGCAGAACGAGGTGAAATTGAGCCGCATGTGATGTGACAGATTATCGCGAGCTCTGGGCTGTTGCTGCTTTTTACAGAGACTTCCCCTTCTGAGACGTGACCTCAGTAGGGGTCAGACAGCCCTCTTTTTACTCGTCTGATCCTCCTTATACTTTCCTATGCCATCTCAAATCTCGTGGAACCATGACGTTTGCATTTGTATGAGATTATTCGCAGTAAACCCACACAGTGTGAAGCAGTCCATGCTCAGACTGAATGGAGCTTTATGTTTCCTAATGCTACAAATAAGGATTACAGTGTTAAACCAAATATAGTTCTATGAAAAGCCGAAGGAACCAATTACTCCCAGTGTTTTCATGTTCTTTTATAGCAATCTAGATGCTAAATTTGACTAGATGTGGGGAAAATCTAATCTGTGTGTTAATTATGATTTGCAAAGCACCAGAAACCAGTAATCTTCTGTCTTCACCTAATTTATGTTTTAGAAATACCTACATGAATCACAGCACTAACATTTAATGTTTGGGGTTCATGTGCTTGAAGGTACTAAGTGCCATAACTACAACCGCATGTCAGCATTTGTGATGATGAAAGGACTGTGACTAAAAAGGACATTTCTAAAGATAGGATGGGGCTTTGGTACATAATTCTTCCCTTGCAACGTCAAAGCAGATTCCAGAAATTAAAATTGGTTTTAGAGAGAGGCATTCATAAATCAGTGTTTTGATGACTGAACATAAATTAGCTTTTTGTTAAAGCTAAAGAAACATGTTGCGTCTGTATTTTTGTAAAGTACTTGTAATTTTTAAAACAGAGCATTGATCGTACAACTGTTGGTAACCCTTCTGTTAATACTGGCTTGACTTCTTTCTTTAAAAAGATATCATTTCATGAGTTTAGAGATCTTCTCTTATGCTCTATTCTTCAGTTTCACTCCATGGTAGTGTCCACAGTTTTCAGGTGTGGCTACAGAGATGGCTGTGGAGAATTAGATTTGGTGTATTATTTCTTTGAATTGTCAACATTATTATTCTTTAAAAAGCCCCAGTGATTATCAACTTTCTGCTTCTAGTCATTTCTAGTTTCCTCATAAGACGTTGCCATTGGGAGACGGAGACGATAAATCCATCATAAAGATCAGTTTTTGACCTGGCCAATACGAAGACAAACTTGCTAGCTCCTTCTAAAAGCCATAATTTGTACCTCCTACCTCCTGTTCCTACATCCTTTTGACTCAATGTCTGTGGGTTCAACAACAAGAACACTATCAAGGTTAGGAAAGGAAGATGTCATAACTCCAAACTAATGTTTGATGTTGACTGAAACTTTTATCATCTTAAAGTTAATCATACATTAAAGTTTTTAAATACATTTTAAAGGGATTGTTATGTTTACCTATAATTGTGCAATCCGTAAATTTTGCTTAAGAAGATGTAATTTTGTTTTGCATGAGATTTGTGATGTTATACACCATTCTTCTCCTTATTTGCATCTCAAAAATAAAGCCATATTTAATACTGTCAAAAATCACTTTAACTGTGTAAGTCATACAACTACTAATTAAACATATTCATATTAAACACTTGATAACAGGAAAAAAAAGTCTGACTTGTTATAACTAATAAGCTCCACGTGTTTGACCCCAAAACGTTTTTGTACTCTGATATGAAAGTAATATTTTCCATCTATCATGGGGTTTTGCTGGTTTCATTATCTTGAATGCTGTATTTTCCATATATTTTACTCTCTGACACATTAAATAACAGTCACAAAAACACAAACCATACTATTAATAGAGAATATTTGTAGAATAAATACCAACAAGACAATGAACAAGACATATAGATGACACTAAGGACATCAGCTGCAGCCAATATTTTGCTCTCTGTTCGTTCGTCTCTAAACATTCATCAGATAAATATGCATTACTGTCATCCAGTTTTGATTTAATTATCTCAAGGATCTCTGTAATCTAGTGGTGTCTAACCCAAACTTCTAGCACCATTAATCTATGCATCTTCTACAGCTGGTAGAAGGGTCTTAAAAGGTCAAGAAGGCAGTAAATGCTGGTACAAGGTGTGGTATATAGAGCTGTTAATGAGGACTTTCCTGTTAATTTTGTGTATCATTAAATTCCTCTTAATATATATATATATTTTTTTGTTACAGCTTTGCCAATGAATGGAACAAAATGTGTTTATCTCTCAAAAAAGTATAGTCTACAGATAATAATAAAAAAAAAAAACACTATTGCAAACCTTAAAAGAGACATTAAATAATGTCTCAAGGTCTGTTTGTCTTGTGTAATACCTCTAGAAACGTCTAGGTGGCGATCTTGTGCACCAGACTTTCCTTGTGTAATCCATTGTTTCCTGACATGCAGTTTGATGGTACTAAATGTAATTAAAGAGGCCAAGGATTAGTCAAAAATTGTGAGATTAATCAGTCAGGTTTTAAGGTTTAATCCAAACTAAAGCCATAGTCCTTAAAAAGCAATTAAATGTTAAATGTAAATTTTAATATATCAAAGAAACTTAAGAGAAAAATAATTTAAGGAGGATTTTAATTTGGAATTAACATTTCAAAACTCAATCATGATGTTGCGCCATTCCTAAATTTCTACTGCTAAAATGATCAAACATAAAAGCTACTTTACTAATCTATAGAGGAGGAGCTTCTTCTCCAGAGCCAGTTAAAAATGAGCTCACCGCTTAATTCAAATGAGCTTCTTTTGGTATTACCGAAACAGCACACACCCTAAAGATGGACAAGTATATTTAAATTGTTTCGTCCACCATCACCTGTGTCACCTGAGATGAGTCATGCCCTGTTACACGGGGAAAATGTTTGCCACATTCTTTGTGTGTCTACAGTATGCTGCGTAATGACTCAGAGAGTATCTCTAGTATCAGCCAGAAGCTGAAACCCAATAAAAAAATGTTCTAAAGATGCAACCAGTGGTTTGATCTAAGAAAAGAGAAAAACAATTTTTACAAGCCTGCACATGTTGTTGTTGCATGTGCTGAGAATAGGATTTGTACAACAGGTTCTATGATTTCTAAGAATAGTTTAGGGACATGTGTGAGCCTGATGAAACCAGTTTGACCAGGGAAGTAACTGAATAAACCAGCGGTGAGTTTGAAGCGACTGTTTCTGTACCATGCAGTTGGTAGAAACAGAAAGAGAGATTATTCTGGTGGTTTCAGACAGGCACATTTTCTGAACTAAGGTAATTAATGTTAGAATCAAGGAATAAAACATACATTAAAAGCCTAACAATGAAGGATCAATAGATCAAAATAATTTTTAAAATATATTAGGTCTGTGCAAGTGGTGATACGTTTTTGATTGTCAAAACTGATTGACCGTCTTTCCCAGTTCCATGGGATCTAATGCTATACAAGAGGAAAATGTCATTGGCCAAAAAAAGAATGAGCTTCTTTTGGAAACATTAGCACAGCACAAAACCAATTGTTTTAATTTTTGTTATTTAAAAACGTTGGATAGCTTAACAAATTTCGATCCCTCCAACTCATTAGAGGGTTGACTTGATTTCAACGGAACTCCATTTCATTGCTTTTTTGCTTATTTACCATTTAAAACGTCACTTTGATTTTTTTATTACAAACTGTCAAAAATATTACCTAGATCCCTATTCTACAGCAGTCATAAGAAGACCATTCTATGCAAGATAGGAAGAAAAAGTCATTTAAATATCCTAATTGTTTTTTCAACATTTTATCATAATACAACTCTACAATTCAGTGTATTTTTATCACCAACAGGACATCCACTATATTGCCAAAAATGTTAACTTACTTTCTGTCATTCACATATGAGTTTAAGTGGCATCTCAGTCCCAATCCATGGGGTTCTATACACTCTTGTTATGTTTCCTATTTGTTGTTACTCTGAGTTTTCTGTTATCAGTTGTTTTGTTTTTATTTTCCATTATCTTCAAGCATTCTTTAGTTACTCTCTGTTGCCCCCTTGTGATTGTTTTCTTTTCCCTTGGATTCCCTCTTGCCAGTTCCACCCACACCTGCTCCCCATTCAGCTCGTTAGTCCATCCTTTGTTTGGTTGTCCTTAAATACTCCACCTCTGCAGTCACTCAGTGCTGGTTCCTTCTCGTTGCTGTGTTTTCTACTCTGCTCGTCTCTCCCTGGCTCCTCAGACTCGTCTTTACCCTGATGTCTCCATGATTTTGGTTTGTTTTATATTTTGAGTTGGATTTCTGGATTTCTGCCTCTGCTGCTTTTTGGTCAACAATTAAACCTCTCAGAACTCATCCCTGCTTCACTTGTCTCTGCATC
Organism: Cyprinodon variegatus; assembly: GCF_000732505.1. Classification (NCBI taxonomy): domain Eukaryota; kingdom Metazoa; phylum Chordata; class Actinopteri; order Cyprinodontiformes; family Cyprinodontidae; genus Cyprinodon; species Cyprinodon variegatus. The sequence goes on from NW_015150509.1 coordinate 938,607, forward strand.
TGGGTCCTCAAGCAACCTCACCACCCATTGTTGACAACTCTAAGTCCACTCTTTGCAACTAGAACAGTTTTAGTTTTCTCGGAAGGCTTTCCATAAGGTTTAGAAGTGCTTTTGGGAATTTTAGACCATTCTTCCAGAAGTGCATTAGTGAGGTCACACACTGATGTTGGACGAGAAGGCCTTTCTCTCAGGCTTCTCTCTAATTTATCCCAAAAGTGTTCAATCAGGTTAAGATCAGGACTCTGTGCTGACCAGTCAGGTTTATCCACACCGGCCTCTGCCATCCACATGTTTTAGGGCCTTGCTTTGTACTCTGGTGCACAGTCACGTTGGAAGAGGAACTGGCCAGTTCCAAACTGTTTCCACAAAGTTGAGGGCATGGAATTGTCCAAAATGTCTAGATAAGCTAAAGTCTTCAGAGCTCCTTTTACTGGAACTAAGAGGCCAAGCCCAGCTCCTGAAAAACAATCTCACACCATAAAAACCCCCCTCCACCAAACTTTACACTTTGCACAATGGAGCCAGACAAGAACCATTCTCCTGGCAACCACCAAACCCAGACTTGTCCATCAGATTACCAGATGGAGAAACATGATCTGTCATTCCAGATAACAGGTCTTCCACTGCTCTGGAATCCAGTGGCAACATGCTTTACCCCACTGCATCTGATGTATTTGCATAGTTCTTGGTGATGTACGACTTGGATGCAGCTGTTTGACCATGGAAACCAACTCCATGAAGCTCTTTGCCCATATTTGGAGATATCTAATGATCGACTCTGCAGAAAGTTGGGGGCCTCTTCACACTAGCATCCGCTGGCCCCGCCGCATCAGTTTACGTGGCCTACTACTTCGTGGCTTAGTTGCTGTCATTCCCAAACACTTCCATTTACTTAGGATACAGCTAACTGTTAACTATTCAGAAGTGAGGTATTTTATAACTGGATTTGTGGCACAGGTGGCCTCCTAACACAGAGCTCCTGAGAGCCACCCCTTCTTTCACAAAGGTTTGTAAAAACAGTTGGCCTGTTGAGCTGCTTGATTTTATGCACCTGTGGTCATGAAAGTGATCGGAATACCTGATTCCAATTATACTGATGGGAAAGCAAATACTAATTGTTAAATGTGAAACAAAGGGAACTTTTTTAAAGGTAAGTCATACATATGTTTGATAGAACAAAGCAATGGTTAGGTTATTGTCTCGTAAACTCGCCCTGCCGTAAACTTCTCCATAACTGACTAAAAAAATGAGGACTCACAGCAATCATTTACAGAGTGAAGTTCTGTTTTGTTCTCGCTTCTGCTTCATTTGCATTTAAAGCAAAATTGCAGAGAATTCTCTAAAGGGGAAGTTAAACAGTGTTCCCTTATGTGAGGGATTAGTGAGCTGATCAGAAAAGGTCCCCACTGCCATAAAGTAACTACCAAACAGGCTTAAGTCTAAAGTTAAATATATATTTTTCATGATTTCCATCAGAAATGTGATGTGTTTTATTGATGGATTGAGTTAATTGATATAATAGTGTTAATATAAATGAGTTTCTTTACTAGTGGGAGCCTGGCTTCCGTTTGCTTTTTGTCTATACATTCAAATAGGCCAAAGTCAGGACCATTCAACTAGCTTTATTTTTATTTCTTATTGTTCTGTTTTTGTGTTTGATTGTTTGTTTTTACTTGTTTTTGTTTTTATTTTAAATTTCTATGTGTGTTTTGGGCTACTAGTAGAACACTAGGTGTGCATAATTTGTTAACATGTACCTGCTGATTTTAAAGTCCAAAAATCTTGAAGTAGTTATTATCCTTCATTATTTAATAAATAATACATCATCGCCACTGGAAGCAAAACATTACTGCAGATTAATGCTTCCACCACTATGCTTCAGAGTTGCTGCTATAATCTTTGGTGAAAAAGTCTTGCACTGACTTGACATATTTGGTCAAACAGCTCACTCTTTAATTTATCTGATTATAAAACTGTTCTCAGTCAGGATTAGGCTTCTGCAAATGTGTAAATGCAAGTTTTCACTACGAAAGACAGTGGCTTGTTGATTTATGTCCAGGATGACTTGGTTGTTAATCTGCTGAGCTGTTCCGGGACATGTTTACTTCCCTTCATTCAGGGCAGTGACGGACTTAACATACAGACAAGGTAGGAAAACGCCTGGGGCTCCAAACCGGCAAAGGGCTGTGCCCACGAGGTGCCCTGCTGGTTGCCTACACCTCTAACAGCATCCTTTAGATATTCATGCATGTTTAAAAAGGAAATAATTACAAAATACAATATATACTTCTGCTATTAGATTTATATTTATTTTATTTCATATGATTGCTACCCATTACACCATAACAATGAAAGGGAAGTTTGTCCATCTTTAATGTGCAGAAAGACGGTTTCTTCCATGGATGCTGACCTGCCTTGCTTAGTAAACGAAAATGTTTGATTTTATAGCAGCCACAGTGCCAACCACAGAGTCAGTTTGATGCGTCTTTGCACACAGGAACAGGAAGAGGTGAACCGACTGTAAGATTCAGCTAATTATCTATCAGCCAGCATGATATGAGGTGGAGGTTCAATAAGCATCACTGCACTCCTCATAAAAACAAAAAACAGAAAGCAGATGGACGTCACCTGAGCTTAAAGCTAATGGAAAACAGTAGGTTCCCTCTCTGATAGTTTCTAACTGGAAAAATATCTGGCCCCTAGTTCAGTGAACATTCAATCAGTTTTTCCCTAAAGTGTCTTAACACCTTAGAAGTTCCTCAATCACATATCTGCAGTCCGGGCAATTATACATGTAGACAAAATCACATGTAAATCATATACCGGTCTTATTTTTACATTTGATTACCATGTTTACATTTTTATCACTGCTGCACTTTAGAAATTAAAATTTCCTGAGAGCTGTACTGAAACAAATTTTGTTTTGTATACACTCTGTGTGAACAAAATGACAATAAAGTTTGTCTAAGTCTAAGAATAAGTTTTTAAACTGTTGCCACATTTTTTGTACATTCAACCATGGGTTGTTAAAAATGCAGTATTAAAAATAAATAAGTTTAATTAATAAATAAGTAATTTATCACAAATGTTCCATAAAGTATTTATTCATTTATATTTCTGAAAATATGTGTAATATTTTATTTGATATAAACTAATTAATTAACTAACAAATTAAACAGATATAGTTTTACTCAAAGAAAAACATAAACACTATCATATGTATATATTTCTTAACTCTGAAATATTAAGGCTGAAGGTTTGGAAAGCTTGTAATAAAATTTGTTTTCAGGCTCTTACTATGATTCAAGAGAATTATTCTTTTATCATACATTTCTGAGATTAAAGTTTAGGATCTCTGAGTAAAAAAAATGGTGTTCAGTAAATTGATCAACAATTCAGATTAAGTTTCTAAATATCCCAAAAGCTTGATGATCCTTAGCGAAATGCTTTTTATTTAATCAATAGTAAAGTCTGTCTTCATTCCGTAGCTATTTATAGAAAGTCCTTATTGATTAAAAAAATGATTGTGTTTTTTATATATATATCTTTTAAAATGTTACAACTTTTAAGTATCATCAGTCTGCATAATGTGCTCTTTGTAGGATTAGATTACAATTCTTTAGCTGGGAAGGCCAGCGGTGGGGCTACAATAAAAGCTACAGCTGTGTTGCTATCTGGTTCACAATATTGCTATGAAGAGTGTTGCAGCTCTAATGAATCTGTAACTCAGAGAGCAGCCTGGGTCATTAAAGCTGAGCTGCAGCTAAGTCAAACACTGACCAGTTATGGTCAGATACTTCTTAACACATTTATGATAAAACAAAAAAAAAGATCACAAAAAACATCAAAACTGGCTTTAAAAAAATTATATAGGCTTAAATAAAATCATCAAAATGTTCTCACTAAAGTAATATCTTCTTCCCTGATTAAACTTTTTGGATGTTGCTTAAAAGCAAAGTTTATACCAATAATAATAAAGTAGATAATAATAATGTGACTAATAATTTTAGTCACATTTGTAATATTTGGTCATACACCTTTTTCTAGTCTTTTTAATATTTTTAACAGGCAGACATTAAAGTAAAATTGATGTTTGAAGTTCACTTGCTTAAGTTATCATGAGATGTTAGATTACAAAACAATAAAAGTTGAGAAGTTAAATTTTTTTTAGAAAAAAAAAACTCATTTAGGATTGACTCTTGATATGATTTTTTTTCTTAAGACAAGTAATTGAAAACCCTATTTGTTTTGCAATCCAAAAAAAAGAGTAATCTACAGAACAAAGGCTCTTTTAATAATTATTATAATTATAGCTTATTTATTTACACACGTACACGTCACAACAGCAGGAAATAAAAAAATGTGAATCAATGCAATAGAATATGGCTAGTAGGATCATTTTGGCTCTAGTATTTATTTACATCAAGGCTTCCTGTGGTTTCTGCTTTAGGGTCATGTGTAAATGTTGCTTGTTAAATTATAAAGATTCAGCTTACTAATTACAGTAACGTTCTTCCATAATTTAATTGAATATTAACACAAATATATTCCATTGATTATTTTTCTTCATAACATTAAAAATAGTTCACCACGAAAAATGTTTTGATATTAAATTTTATGTCATTTTCAGAGGTCAGTATCCTGTATAAATAAAAAATTGAAGTTTTATTTGACTGTTTTGTTTCAGACTTTCTGTTTGAAAAACATGCAACTATGTAAAGTTTAGTCGGAGGTCTGTTCAACGGAAACGCTTTCGTCACGAAACTTCAGGTGTGCGCTCTTTACGCTGATGGGTCGAAACTGCGTGCGCGTCTCCGCCCACCTGCTCTAGAAACCGCCTAAAAAAGCTCGCTCCCGCTGTCCACTCCCCAGTCAAGGTGCGGCAGAGGAACAGGTGCGCAACAACGGAGAGACTTTTTAAACTTTGTGCTATTATTCAGCTTTCAAAACGCAAAGGACATTTTAAATACAATCAAAGAAGGACCTAACTTTGTAAAGAAGCGTCAGATTTAATTTGCTGGGTTTTAAAGGAGTAAATTCAGTTTCGCAGCAGGTGGAAGTCGTTTTTTTTGTTGTTGCTGTTGTTCATCTAAAGCCGGTGGGAGATAAAAAAAAGAGAAAAACGAGATGGCCAACTCGAGTCTACAGATGCTGGGCTTCGCTCTGGCTCTCCTGGGTGTCATTGGATTGATAATTGGCACCATTCTGCCTCAGTGGAAGATGTCCGCTTTTGTAGGCTCTAACATCATCACAGCGGTGTCCATGTATGAAGGACTGTGGATGTCCTGCGCGTTTCAGAGCACAGGCCAGATCCAGTGCAAAGTCTACGACTCTATGCTGGAGCTCAACAGTAAGTCCAATTCTATTTATTTTTACTGAGTTTATTCACAATATATGCATTCTAAAGAGGGATTCTAGATCAATTGGTCTAAATATATTATGCACCCTTTAAATCATATGAAAACTGCTGTTGGATAAGTGATTTTTATGATTACTTCTTCCCTTGATGTTTAACCTCACCCTTCCTTTTACTTTTGCTCATGAAAGGTCTTTTTCCTTTCCTAACAATGCACCTGTTGCACCTCCCTTCCCCCCGCTGCTTTGTCATTTGTTCAGTTTGTTGCCTGCAGTGCTTCCCTGTTGGCTTTTGAGGCCTTGACAAACTGGTTACCCTTTTGAATAAGTTTTTTTTTGTTTGTTTTTTTTTAGGAATGTTTAGTTGTTTGGTTCACATAGCTCCTGCTGTGGAGGGGAATTGTTTCTAGAAATCTGTTTGAAATAAATTTTTCATTCAAAAAGCAGGAAGTTGTGCACAGTGGCCTTGACAGTGATTGTCCTTCAGGGCATTATTGTCCTGTGAGCCTCTTCCTCCCCCACCCACCCACCTTGGGAGGAAATCATAATGTCTTTACACAGCAGATTTAGTTAAAGGTTAACTGTCTGGGCAAACTGTTTTTTAGTTAATAGATCCTGTAGGACACTTGCCCAAATGGTAAAAACCTACTTAAAGGCCTGTTTTAACAATTTATTTTAACTATGTCAACTACTTCCATTTTTCTTTGTCTTAAAAGTGTGATAATGTGACTCCGTCGCCCCTTCTAAAACGAAAAGCAACAGTTTTACATTTTAGTTGGTTCTAAGAAATAAAGAATAAATCTTGATGTAGAAATGCTGTTTCCAGACACCTGCAGAGATGAAAATTTGCTCAAAAGAAGGCTGTGTAGCTGGAACTGGGAGTGCCTTCCTTGTAAAGAAATCTGAAACCTGGTCAGACCTGTTTTGAGTCTCACGCATGCACACCCGCTCAATCCCCCCCTCCCCTCTTGATTTTCAAATAGTTTCCGCCTTCAGCCAGTTTCTGTTGTTGCTGCCGTTGCGGCAAAGGCTGACAACCTTACCATCCCAAATGAGTTTTACTCTACCCTTTCCTGAACAGTATAATTGTAGGAACTGTAGCCCACTCCCCCTACAACAATCTCATTACTTTGTTTGCACCACACCCTTGTCAATAAGTGTTGGCTTTGACACCAACGGATGAACTAACAGACTTCTTTTATTCTTTTTGAACTAGGTGCCCTTCAAGCAGCACGAGCTCTCATGATTGTGAGCATAATTGTTGTCCTAGCTGGGCTGGGTGCATCCACTATGGGAATGAAATGCACAAACTGCGGTGGAGATGACAAGAGCAAGAAGGCGCGCACCGCTATGATTGGTGGCATTATTATCTTGATTGGAGGTAAGACTTTCCATTATCTAAAACATTGATTTTTTTTATTTATTTTTTTTTTCTAAGCCTAATGTCAGTTAAGTGAAACTTTAATAAACAAATCTTGTTTTCTCCCTCAGCTTTGTGTAGCATGGTCGCCTGTTCCTGGTATGCTCACGACATTGTCCGAGCTTTCTATGATCCTTTCACTCCCGTCAACACAAGGTGAGCTGCTTAGGTCTTTAGGTCGCAAATTGTCTTTTACTGGCACAAAAAAGGTGGAAAAATTAATAATCTTTCTCTTCCTCTTTCTGAAGGTATGAGTTTGGCTCTGCTATCTTCATCGCCTGGGCTGGATGCTTTTTGGCTATAATCGGAGGTGCTATGCTGGCAGCATCATGCCCAAAATCGGAAAAAATGTCTCCAAAGTATCCCATGACAAGTAGGGCCACAAGCAGCAACAGAGATTATGTTTGAACAGAAGAAACTGTTACTGTGTGAAGGAACATTTTAATATTCACCCTGAATCCATCTGGAAAAATACAAAAACATATTGATTAACAGCTTTTTATTATATTGCCTTTTAGTTTCTGCAGGACTACCTTATTGTTACTATATTTGATCAAACCCTGAAGGTTTGTCTTTTTTTATAAGCCGGCTGTTCACTTCAGAGTATACTGGTCTTGCCCTGTTTAAAACTGCAGTCTGTGCTTTACGTGTACCTTGTGTATATGTTGACAGATTTAAAGCATTAAGTTATGGAGAGGCTTATTAAAGGCAGTACTTTTAATATGCAGTACATTTGAATAGACTGTTGGGCAACAGCTATTCTTCAGTAAGGTGTTCCTTTTTTTTTTTTTCTTTTTTTTTTTAGATCAGTAATACTTGATCGTTTTATATGCATTAGTTGAGATTTTAATAAAACACATCAGACTCATTGTACCTGTATTGCCAATTTGTTGTGAAACATGGAAACTTTTGTGCTCATGGTTCAGTCTTCTTGAGTGGATGGCTTGTACTTTTTCTTTTTTTTGGTAATCTTTTTAAAGTTTTTATGTTGTAAATAAAGTAAAAAACTTGAAATATCTCAACTTGCGTAATATTTTTCCATCTGATCCACTAGATGGGAATTGCATGACAAATGTTTCTTTTTAGAAGTCGTCACTTTTAAAACCCATAAAAGGTAGGACTATAATGTAATGAGTGTTCCCTTAACACCATAGCTTTAAATGGGCTCCAATGAGATTTTCTCCTTTGGCAGGAAGTCTCCCTTTATGTCCATCCAGCAGTTTTGTCTGTAAATTTGTTTGCTTATAGCACCATCTTGTGATCTGCATAAATAGTACACTGTATAAAACCCATAAATATTTAGCCCAGTTTATGACAGTAAATCTACAGTGTAGCTGTAATGCTTTCTAAGAATTATCAAGGGCATATTCCTAGAAGGTAACGGGACATTAGATTCACACCCAGTACTGTTTCAGGTCATGAGTCCATCTAAAGAGTGTTTCTCTGGTTCATGCATTTCCTTGCTCTAGTTTGTACAATCTGTCCTTGTTCTAGCTATCAGAGTAGTGATTAGTCTCTATTACTGGCCGTAACATTAAAATTGGTGAAACCCTTTGACCACAGTGCTCCACTTTTTGAAAGTTCAATATCCAATCTATGATGTAGTGAACATCTTTAATAATTGATTTACTCCTGTGCTGTAATTTAGTCTCTTTTCAGAAATGGGCTTATGCATCAATTTCTGCCTTGTCTGTAGTTTCCTCCAATCAGCAGAGTAAGACAGTCACACCATGGCCTATATTATCCATTTCCAGTAGTTGAGTGCTCCTGAAGGGAAACTATATTGCAACAGCTCTTGGATTATATTATGGGGAAATTTTCTGAATCATTGGAGCACATGTTTATCTTTCTCATCGCAAGGCAGTATCAGCTTTTAGTGACTGAAATTATCAAGAGCACTTCCTCATAAAGACCTTGTTAAACCTGAATTAAGTAGATCTTTCAGCAGTCTTTGTAATGACTAACTGCATTTCCATAAAACATCTTACTGTATTTTCATTGGTCAGATGGTTGTACAAAAAACTATAAAAAAAAAAAACATGACCAAGGGTCAGAAAAACAGCTTTTACACCCTATATCAGCAAGTTTGACATACAGGACCGTAGTTCAACCCTTTTAGCAGACAAGTTTTAATAGTCTTATGAAAAGTGGCCAAAACTAATATAACTCATGTTATTGTTTTAGATTAGCTTGATATTTTTCATCTGTCTCTTTAGGTAATTTGGCCTCACTGATACTCGGATGTTACAACACAGAGCAATATAACTGTAGCTTTATCTGTTTACCATGTAATACTAAATACAATCATTTAACAAAAGCTACGCTGTAAAAACAGCTGACTTGTTCAATCAAATTAGTTTTAGCTATAATAAAAAAAAATATACATACACTGCTGAAATAAATAAAGGGAACAAGTAACTTCAGTTTATCTATTTCTGCTAAAGCAAATTATTGGCAATAAGCAAGAAACACATGAGTGGTTCTGTAGGTGGGGACGACATTTAACTTCTCAGGACTTATGCCTTATGGGTGATGTTTTGATTACTTAAATGCTGGTGGTGCTTTCACACTCGTGATAGCATGAGACGGACTCTACAACCCACACAAGTGGCTCAGGTAGTCCAGCTCATCCAGGATGGCACATCAATGAGAGCTGTGGCAAGAAGGTTTGCTATGTCTGTCAGATTAGTGTTTAGAAGCTGGAGGTGCTACCAGGAGAACGGACAGTACATCAGGAGGTCATAGGAGGACAACAATGCACTGTTAACTCCTACTGCTATCTGCTAGCAGAAGGAGTTAATTGCTAACTCCGCCTTTGTGCAAGGAGGAACGGGAGGAGCACTGCCAGAGCCCTGCAAAATTACCTCTAGAAGGCCACAAATGTGTATGCGTCTGCACAAACTGTTAGAAGTCGACTCCATGAGGATGGTATGAGGGCCCGACGTCCACAGATGGGAGTTATCTACATGTATCTAAAAATACATATAAATAACAGGTCAATATACCATAAAGATTATGGTTTTTAGATTGTGTTTGTAAGATCTCAAAAGGCATGGTGAAATTACATTAAATATTACATATGGATTAAACAAAATAGTAGGTATTTGAACTTTGGGATGCATGAGATAAATTACTTTCCAAAAATGTTAAATGTTCAATAATATATCACCTTTTTGACCTGCAGTATCAAATATGATGCACATATTTTAATACAATTCAACAGTAAGAATTAATGAAAGAATTGATTTCCAGGTAAATGTGCATTGTCTAAAATTATAAAGTATGCATTTACAAATATTAATAAAAATATAAAAGTAAATTTTACTCTAACTTCCTTAAAAAGTGTAAAAACTTTCCTGCAAAAAACGTGACTGATCTCATGGGATCAGTAGACATTTGAAAAGAGAAAAAAAGGGTGTTTCACTGCTTGCAATAGTAATCAACCAGAGGGCAGAATACATGTCTCAAGTTGTATGGAACAGGATCTTAGGGTAAATACTGATGAAGTTGAAAATAAGGTCACCAAAACTTACGTAGCAAATGTGATGTAAATGGCGATAAAGGGTTAAGGATATTACATTGAAGTTCAATCAGTCTGTAGGGACCTTTTCCAATTTCATTTCTGTGTGACTCCAAATCCAGGCTTCGATTGGTTAATACATTAGATTTTCATTCATGTTTTTGTGTGATTTGTCAGAACCTTCAACTTTGCACATAAAGAATTCAATGAGAACATGTTATTTATTCATGTGAAGGATGTGTTGAGTGTTTCCTGTTTCTGAGCAGTATGTATAAAACAAGAGATGCAGAATACTCTATAACTTCCAGCTGAAACTGGAAATGGTGAATCAGGATCAAATACTGGCGACTACTTCACTGCATTCAACATCTGTCTGAAATCACACTTTAGTTTGTTAAACTGTATTTTCTGACAGGTGTTAATCTTTCAGGACTCCATAGAAACAGTCGTTGGAATTCAGCTACATCTTTTTATATTAAGCTTGGGTTATACATTAAAACATAAAACATGTTGACATTAAATAATGGTTGATTTAAGCCAAAAAACAAAACAAAACATGGAAATTATTCTGCATTACTAATGAGGCTCAGTATAAGGAGGTAGTGAAAGTGCAAAAGTGCTTATTTTAATAGCAGTTGTATTAAGACTATACTCTGAACCTAAAATATAAGTCGAAACACCTGTTCCATGTGTTGGGTCTAGAGGACGGGTGGGCAATTCGTTCCTGTAGGTCCAGATCCTTCAACTTTTTTATTCATTCGTGGTCCAACACACCTAAATCAAACAGCTGAACCAAGTATGCAGTTTTCAATGATCCGATTATGTGATGAGGTGAGTTGAACCAAAAGACATCTTTAAGTTGATGTATGCCACACTCGCAACTGGAATTGCCCCTGGTGCCCTTTATACTGGTATAAGGATGGAAGTAAACGTACTCAGTGATTTCTGAAGACATCAATTGTTCATAGAATTTTGTACTTTAAAACGTTAGGATGTTTCCTTTGTACATAAAACCACCAGAGATGGTCACAGCAAATGGTCACCATATTTAAGTCACAGGTGCAAAGGTGTCAACTGGGAAAGGCTTCCCAGATATAACCCAGGAGTGTGTTCTTGATCGACAACTAAAAGCAGCCAGTCTGCAACTTATTTCCCATAAGCGATCATTATGGCCTTTGCCTCAAAGGTTCTTTAGGCCTGATCTTAAACCTGTTAATTATGCACTCTGAAAAACTTATGACTTAACTTTTTTTATGACTTTCCTGTGTTCGGTGTCAAAGGCATTAAAGTTGTAATGCTCTCCTGTGTAAGAGTTTGTACTGAAACCTAACTGGTAGTGTTCATAAAACTACAACCATCATAATACAAGGGATACATGTGTGTTCAAAGCTACCACTTCTTCATGAAGGTTAATTTGAGATTTTTCAGTTGGGCTTTAAAAAAAAAAAAAAAAAGAAATGCTAACAGGATGAAGTATATTCACAGTCTACATGCTTTAAGTTTGTCAAATGTAGCTGCAAGAACATAAGGTCTATCACAAAGCAGACTTAAATTGGATGCAACAGGTCTTTCGGTACCTATTTCAAAATCTTTGATAGGAGTCGGCACAGGCCGAGGCGTTGAGACGTCTTTAGAAAAGAAATTAGCCAAAGTCTGGTCTCCTTTTAATTTAACCCTTTTGTGGTTGACATTAATAGGATGACTGAGGACTTGCATAGATCAACAACAGCTATAATGAAAGTACCGACCATAGTAAAAACAGATTAGAGGGGATTACATGAGGCCTGTTATGGAAAATGCATGCAGCAGCCAACATAAAGCAGGTATGGGAAAGTCTTCATAATCACAGCATGATAGGATTAATAGTGCAGAGGTTGGCATAAGAGGTATACTGCAAATAATGTCTAACAGTAAGCACACCTTAAAAGTAACTCAAGAGACAAAGAATCCTTTTTTCCTTTTAATAGCAAGTTGTTTCAGAAAAAGAAAAAAAAAAACCTTTACAACAATGCAAACATCCATTAACCAGGGTAAATCAGTCAACCCAACAGAAATGGAAAACAGAGCCACACCTTACGGTTTTAAACAGTTCTGAGACATTCAAATCCAGAGCAAAAGGTTATAACCATAAACAGATACCCGTTTGACTGCATGGAATGGTCTCATTTACCAGTCATCCCATTCTTTCCTAATCTCAGTGTAACTAGGCAAATTTGCACCTTTGAAACTTGAGTACATATGGGAATTTCTAAGAAAGATTACGCAATTTGCAGACTCCCTAAGGCATGAAACACCTAAAGTGACACAACCTTTGGCCTACGAGCTGTCGGTTTTAGAGCAGACCGGGGATCTCTGAGCTGAAATGCAGCGGACACTTTATTGTATTCAACTTGTTTAAAAAAAGAAAAAAAAAAGGGGGGGGAGGGTTAATTGGACGGTAAAACGAACAACTTGGACATCATGGTATGAAGAAAAAAAAAAAAAAAATCTGGCATATTGTGATCATGAGCTGATGGAACTTATATTTTAACAACATTGCAGCCGACAAACTGTCAATCTAGTCTGATGTAATGTGCTTTTTACAGCTTCTAATTTAGATCAAATAAATCTTAACTACAAACAAAAAATGCATAAAAATGTCCTTTCAATGCAGCAATTTTCATCCACAATAATTTCTGAAAAGACTCCGGATTATTTAACAAACAGGTTTATTCATGTAAAGGAGAAGTGATACAACGCACCAGCAGCTCATCGCCACCATAATCTCTACATTCAGGAAGGCAGGGTGACTTCATGGAAAACTGTGGCAAAGACTTGGACGTACAGATCATGAGAGAGGGTATGGGGAAAAAATAATTCATAAAATTGTTAAAACTACAGAGCCAATTACTTTTCCTCCTTCACCGTCTGTCGCCACTTCCACAGCTCAGCAACAACCTAGAGAGAAAAACAAAATTAAGTCACCATGAAAAGCCACACCCACGAAACAACCCCAGGGTAAACTTTGTACAAGAGCTCTGTGGACTAAATGTGATCAATAAAATAATGTGGCAACAGCGTCCCCATGTGGCCCAAACAACAAATAGCATAAAGTGTAAAACTGTTCTATCATGCCAAAAAAAGTAAAAAACACTGGACTTTGTTTTCCCCAAGTTTGAAGACGTTTCGCTTCCCATCCAGGGAAAGGCTACTCTATAAAGCCTGGAACTCAACGCTACTCCAGATATTTTGGAATATAAGAAGCTTCCTGGATGGGAAGCAGATTTTCAAGCTTGGAAAACAAAGTCCATTGGTTTGTTTTTTAACCTTTTTGGAATGACTATGACCTGAATGTTAGAATCTTCACCGCCATGGTGTCTCATGCTTTGAAAGGCTCTTATGTGTAAAACAAATCTTTAAATAATTTGCATTTCATAGAAAAACGGTTTCAGTTAATAAGTTTTACCTTGGGGTCTGTCACTTTGTGGCAATTCTTCACAAAGTTCTCAAACTTGGGTTGGGCTTTAGGTAGTGAGACTCCCTAAAAAAGGCAAAAGACCAAAGGCATCAATCAGCAAAGGGACATCTCTGGTCATCTCCTCTAATCAATCTTAAATAAGTATCTTTTTTTTTTTTAAACACCAACCTTCTTCATGGCCTCCATTATTTTGGCTTTAATCTCTGGGATGGTCAGATTCACTTTGGGTGTTCCTGGAGTCTTAGGAGTCTTCTCACCTTTTCCTTTTGGGGTCTGCTCCAGTAAAACAAAACAAACGTTAGCCATAACCTTGGAAAATTGATGCTCAATGCTCTTGTTGACTCCCTTAATAATTTGTGAGTCATCTAACCTGCTTGGAGGCAGGTGTGCTCGGTGCAGAGTTCTTGCCGTTCTGAGCCTTGCCTTTTTGTTTGGTTGGGGTTGGCTTAGCCTGTGAGAAACGGACTTCTATTAGAATGAGCACAATTAACCCCTCCACCACACATACACAACTTCTGAACCTCCGCTTGCCTTAACAGGAGTCTCTTCAGCTTCACTCTCCTCTTCTGCATCATCTTCATCATCCCTTAAGGGAAAAAAAAAAACAAATTGAGTTTCAGACAATGATTAACAACTAAAGTGGTTTTGGACAAAATTAAATAAGACAAAAAAAAAAAAAACATCTGACTGAAAGGAATATTGAAATAAAAAATTCATATGCTTGCAACATAATATGGACAAACAGTAAATCTCGATCTTGGTAGTCTTTACCTCTTGCTATGGTAAAACACTTATATTCCAGACCTTGACTAATCAAAAATAACGCACTTAATTATTCCTGAGTTCACCTGAAATGATCAAACCACTCAAAGGAGATTTTGTAAAGTCAGGCATTACTGAACAGTTTTGATACTCACTCTTCAGCCTCATCCTCCTCGTCATCATCCTCCTCTTCCTCCTCCATTTTCCTTTTCTTCTGTAAAGGAGATCAGATGTGTTTTTGTCAATTAAAACGCAGTTTTCAAACAGACATTTAAGGACATTTATTAAATTAAACCTACCTGGGACTTTGTAGCAGGGGATGTGGCGGGTCTTTTCTTTGAGACTTTAACATCTTCCTCTACCTCCTCCTCCTCCTCTTCTTCTTCACTGTCTTCACCAAAACTCTCATCACCCCCCATCACTTTTGGAAAATATTCAGTAAATAACCATGAGCCAATTTCAACTCCTAAATACTACACCAAGTATTTCATTCTGGACCAAGTAACGTTTACTTTAACGAACAGATGTGACAAATACTCACTGATAAGGTGCTGTCCACTGATGTGGACGGGACCTGAACCCGCCTTGAGACGAAACACTGCTGGGGGTGTGATTGTGAACCCACCAAGGCACACCTGTTGAACACCACCAATTCAGTCAACAACTACAGGAAAAATGTATCCAACAAAAAGAATATGTCTACTTACACTCGGCAGGGTAGATGGCTTAAGTGAAGCTAGTGTTGCTTTAACTTGCTCTTCCTCTGAATTCTGTCCTTCTACCTCCACCACCTGAAGCTCATCTTTTGTGCTTGGGTCAACACATGCCTGCAGGGGTAAGAGGAAAAGTGAGTTTATGAAGATTACAAAGATGGAGACTTTAATTTGATTTGACTTTTGGCTCGGGTCTGCAAAGATCAACCAACGATTTACCAGCAACCTGTTAGAGACTTTTTTCCAAGAACAATACAGCTTAAGGTAAGCCTCCTGTAAAGTTGTCAGCATTTTATCTCACCATCTGACAATAGTTTCTTTCAGCCTAACACTCATTCAAACTCTGAAACATAACACATTTTTTTTTTACAACATAAAGGTATAATTAATGACCAACTATACTAATTTGTCAAAAATACATTGAGCAATAGTTTATAAATAACAGTGGAATATATTTTACAAGCTTTAAAGGTGGTATCGAGATAATTCTGGTTAATAAATCTTCATGGATCAGTCCTGTTTGGACACTTAGAAATCTTTGGCTCTAAACCACAGAAACAGTTATGCATCTAAGGCACACAAACAGAAGATGTGCTCTTAGATTGTTAATAGGCAGCACATCAGGTGCTGAATAAAACTTTTAGACCAGCAGTGTTCATCTGCCCCAATGAACTGGAGGGCTGTCTGCTTTAGAGTTTCATTCCATTCTCAACAGTTCTGCAGTAACCAGCTGAAAATGCATTGATTTATTTAGAAGAGCAGGACTAGCATCACATTTCCAACATACAAGACCCAAATTTTTCTTATTTAATTGTGTAGATAAGTATATCTAAAACATCAAGTTAAAGATTTAATTAATCCCAATGTCAGTCTTTGTCAATAAATCTGTTTTATCATATGAAGATTTCAAACTTGTGTCCCTGCAATGAAAAAATTAAATAACTTGCACATCAACAAGTCAAAAAATTGACTGACCAAAAAAAAAACAAAAAAAAAAAATAGTCTTAGTGCTACCTTTTCCAGCCAACGACATTCATCCTGTGACCTTGCAACAATCAATAGATTCCACCGTCTGGATGCTGCCAGCTAAATAATGCATATCTGGTTACAGCTGAGCTATTGCTGCAGAGGGATTGCACGCTGTGCAAGTTTTGTCTACAAGAATTAATTAAATTAGAGCTACGCGATTACTCTTCTATGAACTGGTACAACTTTCTAATTCCCTAAACCAGCATTTAAACCTGCACTGAAGCTACAGACCAACAGTTTAATATTTATGCGAGGTGCATGTTGTTGATTTACATCTGCAATAAACACCTGTATTTCACAAAGTTTAGGTCAAGGAGAGTCTTAATTCTGGGCTTTGGGTTTACATTTAAGTACCATCACCCTCACAATTAACACTATAAAAATTTTCTATCACCCAGGTCATGGCAGCCACAAAGCAGGCTATAATCAGAGCCAACCAGACCTATCCAGGAATCTTTCAATGTGATTTAAGTAAATTGTCAAAAACTGCAGGGACATGTTTGCAGGGTTTATACAGAAATTAGCAAATCTAATTTAATGCTTTTTAATTATCTTAAAAATAATTTTTATGCAACAAGTACCCATGACTCTCATATATACACAGCAAATTCCTTCATCTTTACTGTCGGCAGGCTGCAATTCCTCGATTTCCAGCCACCTTTGTTGAAATTAGCATTTTCCCCCCACTCTACAGCCTTTTCTCCGACTTGAGCTTCTTTTCCGAACAAACGACTTGACGATCAGCCGGAAGCAGTACCCTCAACTATATTGCGATATATATGCAAATGTCAATTATTTTTAAATGCCAAAATAATCCCATTTAATGATTTTTAATGACAATCCAGGCCTTAATTTAAAAAAAAAAAAAACAACCAAACAATTATTTAATGACTTAATGATTTTTAATGACCCAAGGAAACCCTGGTATGGAAACGTTAAAAAAAAATAAGCGAAAGTCTGGCCGCCTCCAATGAAAGCCAGTTTTGTGGGAACACTTATCATTGAACGTCCAAAGGGTTTTATTCCTAGTAAAAAGATTTTAAGATAAGACAAAGTTCTGTGCATCTTTTCTAATTCTTTTATGAACGTTGAGGTTGGAAAAACAAAAAAGCAATGCAAAACCAATTAGCAAGCTTAAACTTTGCTCAAACCTCTGTAATTCATGCCACTCACCATCCTCAGATCTAGTTGGTGCTCGAAGTCGTCATCCTCAGGATTAAAGACCACCTCCTTGCCTGCTTGCAGAACACACCCTGAAAAAAAAATATTAAAAATAAAAGAGGCTTGTCAAAATTTTGCCAACAAAAGAAAAAAAAGGCAAAGATCAGCCCCAGCCTCTGGCTCCTGATCAACACCCCCTCCCCAACAAAGAAATAGCTCGAATTTCAAATGTTAGGCTAAAGCTTAACACAGGAGGGAGCTCTAGGGTCCATGGTAATAACTACTGATGAGCCACGTGAAGGAAAGTGATCAAAATAACTAAAAGACTTTCTGATGGTTATAATTTCACTATGTCTTTACAATCCTGGTTATTCTCCACCTCCTGGTTCCATGAAGCAAATCTCTGAAAACTACTTTTAAGAGGGATTATAAAATGGTGAGGTGATACAAAAAACAAAAAAAAACTTTGTAACAAATGAATAATTATTATCTATATATATCTATATATTTATATAAAATTGACTTTTGATCTTCAGTTTAAAGGCATGATATAAAAGGGGGTTAGAGGCATATAAGACTTGCTTGTTTCTTTATTTCAATAAAAATAATTTACATGTCAAAAACAGAACAGAAGTAAACAATATTAATTGTCCCTAAGACATTAGCTAGTAGTTTTTATGGTCTGCATGAAGGCTGGGGTCCCAGATGTGAACGTGGGAAGCCACGTTGTGTCGCTTTCTACCTCTTTTCTGGAGAAATGTTACTTAATCTTTGGTTCTCCGTAAACATGGACCAAATGTTTAAACCGTGTTTTAAACGAGAAAGCATCTGCTTAGTTTTATGTTCAACATACTTTTAATTTGAAGAACGTTATAAAAAACATGGGCGCCGCCATGTTGACTACAAAAAGCACGTGCGTGGAAGCCTGCTGCCGAAACCCGGTTGTACCCCAAAATTCAAACAAGATTTTGCTTCTTTGCCGAAAAACTTCACTAAAAGAAGGTTTTGACGTATGAAAACATCTAACTGTTTTAAGCTAAATATATCTGAAAGACCACAGGAGGAGCGTATAACTACAAAACTGGCCTAATTGTTAGTACAACCTGCTTTTCATTCATACAGCAAATGACACCTAACAAGCAAACAAAAGTTATGCTTTTAAATAGTGTCTCACCGTAAAGAAATGTTTGTGGTGCTATTGGCTCGTCGTTTACGCCGTTCATTTTTGCGGATGGAAATGACCGACTGTCTGCCTGTGCTGAAAGAGCTGGAATGGAAGGATTTAACCAACGTGGGTTCTGCTTCTTCCTCTCCGCTGTATGAGACAACAAAGAGCGCAACACCGCCACCAATCGGACATGAGAATACTTATCATTCTTCTTCTTTGGTTTTTAACGGGAGCGTGAATCCATCGCGTGTTGCCTTACTGCCATCGTGTGGATTTTATATTAATTACATAATCCTTAAATTCTCCAGGGACCAATTGTTCTTCACTTATCTTTCTTTTCCCTACTTTATTATTCTACTGTGCCGCAGTATCTTTAAACGTCAGCTTCCCAGAAAAAGGATCTTAGACATTTACTTTGAATTTCATATTTAATGCACCAAATAATACCATGGTCTATCCTTTCAATACTACTACAGCCATTACACCACCCAATGAGATGTTCATCCATCTTAAAAAGGGTGCCATTCAGGAGAAAATGACCTGTTCTTATACCTCCAATCACTACCTCTTCCCTCCTGTTCATTCCTCTATTTCTTGTACTTTCAACAATATCTAATATATATATGTCTATATATAGATATATATATATGTATGTATAAATACTATATTCTTGTTTCATTCAGGGTGCTCTGTTGGCTATTTGTACTTTGTGACTTAATGCTTGAAAAATCAGGCAACAAAGCACTACAAATAATCAATGTCCCAGTTCTACAATCTTCTATCCGCTCTAAAGCCACAGCGATAGCCTATAATTTTATTCCATATATACTTAATGTTCTATTTGAAATCTTAATTGATAATTTAGGAATCACTACTACTATTCCAGTTGCTTCTGTTTTAGGCTCCTTTGATTCATCTGTCAGTGATCTATCCACAGGGATATGATTCAATGATCCTGTTATTCTTAAAGGCCACAGAACGTTTGAGCTAGACTCTTAATTCTATACTTTAAATATTTTTGCTCTTTTATCTCCCACCCATCCAAAACTATTTTTCTCCTCTTTCCCAACAAGTTTACAATACTTTAACTGGATCACTTTCATGATGATCGTTTCAAATTTATCAAATGACATGAGAGTGGTTTAATTCTTATGTTATTTTTTTTTTATTTTTTTGGCTGTTGGCAAACAACAAAAGAAGTGCCTCACCACCGATTGTAACGGAGTGTGATCCAAAATCTTTAACTAGCATAATTTATATTTTTGTAAATAAACCCTTTTTTTTCCCCTAAAATATATTATAAACGCTCTATTTATCATTCCATATTTAACTAATACTTAGCTCACTGTTAGGTTTCCAAACCACACCACCTTAATCCTTGTTTTTCTCTACTCAGCCTGTATTTTTCACAAATAATTATGATTGATTTCAAATCCATTTCACAATCACATCTGACAGCGATGTTTATTCAAGACGTGACGTTTCCTTCAACCTCGTATGTCCTAATCATAGTCTTTTTATGCATGGATGCATTTTTTTTTTCTCTACTGTATTTCATATTTAAAAAACTTTTGATTCATTTAATACTCAATCTAGTTAAATTATACTTCATAATTTCATAGCAGTTTACACAAAAATATATATATTCTTTTATTAATCTCGTTCATGCAATAAGTATCTGTGCAAATACAGTAGATCCATTCTTTAGAGTCATAAAACCATTCCAGATATCACAATTGAATATGGTTAAGTAGAACATAATGTGCTTTAAAACTGTTAAGGCAGATATATATATTTTTAAAATGTATAAAATAATTAACATGAAAACACCAGAAAAAAGAAAAAATGTTA
This sequence comes from Cyprinodon variegatus, assembly GCF_000732505.1. Classification (NCBI taxonomy): domain Eukaryota; kingdom Metazoa; phylum Chordata; class Actinopteri; order Cyprinodontiformes; family Cyprinodontidae; genus Cyprinodon; species Cyprinodon variegatus. The sequence goes on from NW_015150509.1 coordinate 959,043, forward strand.
ATCTATAAACAAAAGCTGTTAAAGCTAATCTGAAATGATAAACAATTAGGTAACAAATTGAAATATATCTTAACTATAAGCCAGACTACATAGTGGATCTTATTTTAAAAACATCCTAACCCCTCCAAGTCCTCAGGTCTAAAACCAGTCTGCTCTAAAGCTTAGGGACACATTAACAAAAAGACTTGATGAGTTCTGGTTAGAACATATTGATAGACAAAATGTTTTTATTATCTTTAATTAAAAATATTTAATAAATTTTTTTTAATATAATTACTGCTCTAAGTGGGTCAGCTAAAGGCAGTTAACAATTAATCGATTCCAAAATTATTTTACGATTATTTAAATAATCCATTAATCACGATTAATCCGATTAATTGTTTCAACTTTAGAGCAAACAGTTATTTTCAGAACAACACAATTACAGTGATATCTTGTACAAGTTGTAAAAATGTCTGTACCGACATTGAAAATGAACAGTTACAATGTTTGTCAGATATCAAAATACCTTTATTGTTACATTTGTCATGCAAAGCTTGAGTTTTAATGAAATATGAGGCCTAAGTTCCTGACTTCTTCAGGAGGATTTATCGCCTATTTGAAGTTGGGATGTGAGTTTCTCTCTCTGATGGTATAAATGTTTTATCCTGATTGAGCTGAAAAAAACTATTCATTACTTAATATAAAATTATATTTAACAGTAAACAATAACCACAATAATAACAATGATGCAAATAATAATATTAGAAAGAAATTTACCTTTCAAAATACTTATATAAAGCTTTTTTTTTTTTTGCTCAGGGAAAGTACAGTTGTTCATTTTGTGTTGTTTCTTTTGCTCTACATCTGCTATTGTTCAGGTTAAAATTTCTTTAGCTTCATGTTTTCTTTAAAACATTTTCTAACCACAGAGTAAACTGTACAGTATGTAGGTATTTTTAATAAGCCAGGGCTTGGTTAAAGCTCCATGTCCTGTTTGCACCATAGACTGATTTATATATTTTGTAAAGGACCCTAAAAATGATTGAAATGCTATAATATTGCAGTAATGTATGCATTTGAGTACATTTATTCCATCAAACTTGGCGTAACACTGCCAAGGCGGCCTTTTGTCTATATAAATTTTAGACACTATTGTTTTACTAAAGAGTATTTGACCCATGTGACCCTTGTAAAAAAGTCATAAAGGTTAACTGAAAATATACAACAAATGTTTTTGTTATATTTTTATATTTATTTACAAATATATATACCTGTACTCTTTAATATCTTTGTAGTTTACTTCATACCCTTCTAAGTCTAGCAAAGCTCATAAAAATATATATTTCTGTTTTTCTTAGGTCATGGCCAATTTCTCTGTGTCGAAGTTTTAAAGCGGAAAATACAGGAAGTCAGAGAGAGATGTGTGTTAATTGTATTAAGTTAGGAAATAGCAAACAGCTCAAAATATCAAAACTGTGACATGTTTATCCTTCCAACGCAAACACTTAGGTGGATGGTTAGTAGAGGGAAATAATTCCTCAACCTTGCTGCTGCACAACTGCAACAGTACGTTTTCCAAAGCAACCATCTATTATAAGAGCTTTGTAAATCTTTGTCAGGAGTGTTAAGAGGTCTGGGAGGCACCATACAGCAGACAAAATGAGCTGCAATCAATTTTATGATTTCACAAAGTTTAACATGGAGAGGAAAGCTCGATTTTAAAATTGGTTCTAGCATTTATTCAGCATTTCTCTCTGATAAGTGCTCATCATTTATTCATTGTTTAATGTTTTGAAGAGCACTGCATATTCTTCTGTCCAACACAATAATGTGCATAGTATGATATTTCTTTAGCATGTATTTAGAAGAAGAAAAAAGAACTCCCATGTGGATGAAGTGAAGTGAAGTAAAACACAGCACATTCAAATTACTTAGATATTTATTGTTATGGCTTTAAATGAATCACCCCCTTTATTGAAACTCATTGTCATTAAATGGTACTGTACAGTGGGAACTGAGAATTCACACCAATGAAGCACACACTAAACAGCTGCTTCAATGATTTCAAAAGGAAAGGGTTTATATTTCATTCATTTAAAAATACTGTGAGTTTTCTATTATCTTTAAAGACACCAAAACTCACAGAAACTAATGGAAACACCAGATGCTATGTTCTCTCAGAACTTTAGGTGTAAAACTATTGTCAGGTCAGCATCACATGTTGATAATTACATGGACTGAGTAAAAACCAGTTAACCACTATAAACAAAACACTTCCCTCTGTAATTAGGATATCACAGGGATAGTTCAGGCCTTTTGAGGTTTCTTTCAAACACTTTTGTGAATAAATTCAAATTAGATCATTCTGGTGGCTTAAGTTATTGGGTAGTGCAAGAGGGGATGAGACTGAAATAGACTGCCTCAAACAATTCTGTTTATCTGAAAGATATTTCCAAAATCTTCTTTACTTTAGCTACATTTCTATTGGTTGGGTATTTCCAGATAACCATGAATATTTACACATCAAGGTAATTTCCCACTTATGACATTTTTTGTGTGAAAAACATGATATGATAAAAACAAAAACAAAAAAAAACTGAAGTAGGCTGCTACAAGACTAGCTTTTAGCTCTAGCATCGTATTATTATTCTCACAGCAGATGAAATATTGCCAGTGTATCACCTTTTGTTACAACTTCACTTCAAAACATCTGAACTATCCTTAAATATAATACCTTCTCTAATAAGCGACATATCTCTTAAACATTTATCAACACTGGAAATATATTTATTTCTTTTCACAGTACTGCATAATTGTACTA
>NW_015150509.1:961985-965032 GCF_000732505.1 Cyprinodon variegatus
ATATATATATATATATATATATATATATATATATATATATATATATATATATATAAATAAAATAAAGCCTTCAGATATTTCAACCCCGTTATACAAGTAGCACACAGATTGACAACGAGCATAAGACAGACTTCTGAATCTGAGCAGCAGCCAAGTCAACAGAAATGTACAAGGAACATTGAATCTGGAAATCTTGCAAATGACATTTTAAATCCATCAGAACACCGGAGAGATGAGTCAATACACGCAGATGTCCTTATGGCCACATTTCTAGGCGAAATCTAGCATATCTAGGGAAGTAAAAAAGTTCCTTTAAACACATGCGGGTAAATGTGGGTGGAAATTACCAAACAACAACAGCAAAAAAATAAACAGGTCCACCTCTGGAAGGCATTTTTTCCTCAAAGGTCATTGGCATCCTTGAAATGTTGGAGCATCTTCATCTATAAAAGACCAATCTTTGTGACAGAGCTCAAGCCCTGTCACATTAATCACTTTTCTGTGTGGCCAAACTCTGCGGGAAGGCTGGGGCTATTTGACTCCAGTCCCTTCATTAGTGTCATCACAGGAAGCTCTGGCTGTATCCAGAGCTCAGCTGGTGGGAGCAGGAACGGTAGGAGAGGCAGGATTGGGCTGCACATGTGCACCCACATACACACATACACACACATTCACACAAAGCCCTCTGATTTGCCTTGTTTCTTTCAACTTCATTTCGACTCGTTCTACATGACGTTTTCAAACAGCTGCATGGATCTCATCATGTTTTCATCCTGTGGGGAGATAGAAGATGAAGCGTTGAGTCACTCTGAAGTTTTTTTCCTGCAGCATGTCTGTAAATCTCATTGTCCAGCAGAATTGACAGTCAACAAACTCTAGTTTATGCCACTGCAGCACAAAGCTTCTGCTTTTTACATGTTATCCTTAAATTAAGCTGATTATTTTAAGCTTTTACAAAACTTCTCTTTAAATTCTGTATTGCAATTTAAGATTCAAAATAAGTTGCAAAATAACAGAACGTTCTTTTAAATAAATTGGTTGCCAATCTAAGGATTATTTTCTCTCAAAAGTTTTCCTTGTGTCACCTCTGTGAAATATGCATGTTGATTAGATAAAAGAGAAGTAGTGACATTTCTATGCTGTGTTATTTTGTTTGTTATACATCACACAGATTATGGGAAATACGGACCTCTTGACAGGCCAAGATAAACTCCTCCAAGGTCACCACTCCGTCTTTGTTCTTATCCATTTTCTGAAAGGAAAAAAAAAAGATATTTAGAGGTAATTTAAGGTTGCAATAAAACTTACTAATGTGAAGTACTGTCAAGAAAATATTTAACATTAGAATAAACTTGTGGGTAGCTCACAGGTGTTACAGATCTAACCCAGAAAGCTTGTCAAATAAGCAGAAAGCAGGAAGCACGTTCTTCCCAAATAAAACTGGAAATCTATATAGATGCCTTGTCTCGTTGCTGTTTCAGGCTGACATTTACTTCTCAGTTTTAACACAGAAGATTATATTGAACTTAGGCTTTGCTTAGCCTGTCTGATGTTTACAATTTTAGCTCATAAAAAGATATTGATTGGGGGGGAATGGGGTGTTTACTTGCATGTGGGAGAGAGAAGCTGGGCCAGGAGCTAAATGAAGGGGATCTTGAATAACAATTGGCTTCATAGGCAAGGCAAGGCAAGGCAAATTTATTTGTATAGCACTATTCAGTAGAAAGATAATGCAAAGTGCTTTACATGATTAAAATATAGGAAAATAACTGAACTAAAATAACGGAACTGAACGAGGGACATTACAGGTGGTGCAGGTGAAGCTGATATGAGTCTTCCAGATTGAATTCATGCTTAAGCTTCATTTCGTGTAAATTTAAGCTAACCAATTTTTGCTAAAAACCATACTTGTTCGATTAGTCTAACCTCACCTACAGAATAAACAATATATCTCTCTCATTTTGTAAAATATAAAGCCTTTTCTCATACTACAGCCATCTGAACAAATCTTTTTGACATTCATTTCAAGCCTAAATGTACCAGTTTGTGATGTGTGCTAGATATGAACCTGAAAAAAGGCATCCACATGCTGCTGTGGGACGTCTCCCTTTAGCGCTGGATAGGTGTACTTGCCCATCATGTCATAAATGGCCCTTACAATCTCTGTCATTTCCTGCATGAACACAATAAATGCCATGCTAAGAGCAGCATTTCAGATAACAATAACAACACTGTTAAAACTGTAAAGTCTCACCTCCCTGTTTATGTATCCATCTCTGTTGATGTCGTAAAGATGAAACGTCCACTCCAGCTTTTCCCTCAGGGTTCCCCTCAGTAGAATGGATAGCCCCATCACAAAGTCCTGCCAGCAGGAACAGGGAACACAGCAGAATGCAGCATAAATGCACCAAACCAAAGAAAAATGTATTTTTACATGTTTTATTATGGGTCCAAGCCCACAACGGTTTAGATTATGCAGCCGCAAAGAAGCAACATTTTCTGGACTATCCATGAAAGCATAGATTATGAAAGTATTTTAAATTTACTTCTTTTTTTTATTTCTCTTTTAATTAAAATGAAAACAATTGGATGCGTCACTTGGAGCTTGTACATTGCTACTCAAAAAAAAAGAAAAGAAAAAATAACACCACCTATCAGTAGGTGGTGCTATTTTTAAGACTGGTCTTTAACCATTAATTTTCTTTACAAAATGTTCCCGGGCAAACATATATATATTTTTTATTATTTACCCCCAAAAAATTCCCAATTTGGAGACATTAAAGAAAGCAACACCATTAAAATGTCATTTTACTATTTAAACATAAATTACAACAAAAACAAAAAAAACATTATTTTTAAAGATGAAAATAAATATAATTTAGAGGGATTTTTTTAACAGAAAAAATAGATTAAAGTTTTATTTCTAGCTAATTAAAACCCTACTTTACACATATTTCAGAAACATAACAGCTAACTGGATAAATGAATGATCCTAAAGGAGCCTACCCAGTCTGACAAACATTACCAACACAAGAAAACAAGAAAAA
>NW_015150509.1:965557-997589 GCF_000732505.1 Cyprinodon variegatus
CATACAAAAAAAACAATGCAATGCAATAAAGGGATTATCGGGGTATTTGACAAGCAAAAGAAATGGTTGTCAGTCTGAATTATACAGGAGAAATCAATAGTTTCTTCATTCATACTAATAGTAACTGAAATTTTAATTAGCATAACCAAATTACCTATTGCATCATGTTATTTAGCATGACAGAAAGTTGTATGAGAACATACCATTGCTTTGGTCTACAGATGAAGCTCAACAGCGCACCAAGTGGTAAAAATGTGCATACCGCTCCTTTAAACAAACAAAAAATGCCTATATGCTACCTTTACATGGGTACCAAAGGTTTTTTTATTGAGACCTAATAAGATTTTTCTAAATACCTAATCAGAAGTAAAAAAAAAAAAAAAAAAAAAATCAACTCAACCATTCAACTAGCAAGAAAAGAATTGGTGGGTTCTGCATGGTGAAAGAGAGATAAGCAGATTTCACCGGCGAAGGAACTGTTTCTGTATAAACACGTGTAGCAATGAACTTACTAAATAGGCCATATTATAAGTGCTTGCAGTTCAGATTTTACCTTAAACTTAATGGATCCATTGTTTGTCGTGTCGAAAGCGTTGAAAAGATAATGTGCGTACATGCTTGCATCTGCAACAACAACAATGTCAATGCATAAAGCCCCCAGTACATTAAAAGCAGGACAAAAAACAGAAAACAGCAACTTTTTACCTCCATGAGGGAAAAACTGTGCATAAATGTGCTTGAAAGTCTCCTCATTTACGACTCCGCTGGGGCATTCCTTTGGGAAAAATAACATTCAATAATGTTAATCTGCTTTTTGCTGGAAGAATACATTATGGAGTACAGCGGTGATGTGGGAGAACAAGTGATAATGTGCAAATACATTCTTGAAGCCACGATAGAGAATCTGCAGCTCCTGCTTGGTGAAGTTAGTTTGGGCTTCCAATTGCTCAAGACCCTCTGGCCTGTGACACACCGTTGTCATCTCAAGCTCATCATCGGCATTATCTGCAGCAAAGTGAAAGAAAACACAAACACAAAAATAACTTGCAAAGCTTTAAAATGTGCTGTTGGCAGAAAGCTTCAGAAATTTGATGAAGCTGCAAAAACTGTGCTAATGGTGGTGGAGGAAAACAAATGAGAAGTAAAGCAACAAAGATGAAGACAAAGGGAAGAAAAAGGATTTAACATGAGCTGCTTGCACATGAGAAATCAGATTGCCCCCACAGGAGCTGAAGCGCTTTATTAATGGGAACATGGTGCTCAGTATCGGGTGTGCTGGAGATGGATGGTGGGTAATGATGTGAGGAGAGGCCGGTGCAGTGGGGTCCTGTTTGTCACTGTCGCCTTCTCTGGATAGAGGTCAGCACTCACAGCCAAACATCCAGGGATGAGCACAATCGGGATCTCAGATGAATTCACAAACACAGAAGCAGATCAGTTGAGAAAATAGCAAGGATGTTAAATGTTGACAGTTTTCAAAGGATTATTTTTACACCCAAAACCCAAACGTTGGATGTCCTTAAACTTAGATAAAATACTCTAATAATGTTTTATATGTCACACCCTCAGTACATCCGATCTAAAATTAGGCAAGGCTTTTAATCAACTAAGATCAGTCTATTGTAAATCCATCCATCCAATATGAGGAAACCAGGCATATTTATGGTTTGTGGGAAGTAGCTGGAGTAACCTGTGGAAAAATCCACTTCACACTAAAATCTCCTGTTTAAGACAATGCAGCCTCCAAGGTATTCTCTATAAATTACATTGTGTAACATAAAAATAAAGGCAGATGTATGTGGGGGATTTTAAGTTGGTTAGTAGTGAGAAACACAAAACATAGCATCTCAAACTAAAATCATTGTGCATTGAAGCAAATCAACTGGCCAAATACATAACATTAATTTGAAGGACACAAAGTCAGTACTTCTTCCATTATCATTTTAGTTAACCCGAAAAGAGAGGAGAGGATGAAAAATAAAGAAGAACTCTGACTATAAGTGATGTTTGTATGCTGCATGTTTGTTAAATGTTACAGAAAAAAACTAAAAGCTCTGTTAGGGGAAAACAAGGATTGTATAAAGTATTAGCAATTATTAGACAATAATAACAAAGGGGGAAAGAGTCTATAAAAAGAAAGCCATCACTTTTAATTTGTGATTTCTTTTTTATTCATCAACCAAATATATGTGCTTTAAAGAAAAAAAAAAGATATTGGAAACAAAATTATGATGCTGGGAATAAAAAAAACTACTTTACTCATCGAACGACCTTCATGTTCTCCATATCTTTAGCTATTCTAGATCTTCTTGTTGTCATGGAGATTGCATTATATGACAATCCAACAAAACAACAAGGGTGTTAATGCACCTATGAGCTATGAGTCAGGGGGGCTTTGGTTTATGGCACTTGAGAAAGATGAAATGCAACGGGGGTGTGAAAAGGAAACAGGTCGGGGTGTTGATTAGAGGGCAGCTGAATTACTGCAATGGGGAAGGAGACAGGCGGGTGAGGGGGGGTTTGATAAAAGATGAGGAGACAGAGAGGACACAGCAAAACACGAAACGCAGAGGGGTAGATACAAGTAAAAGGTTTATCAAAGGAAGGCATTTTAAACCCTTGCCAAATATTGAGGTCATCATCATGCCCTTATAAAAATATTGATTATATTGAAACTAAGCATAAACTGTGTTCATTTAACGGAACTGAATTTCGTTATTAGTCTTTATTTATTTTCTTAACCGCTACTTGACAACATAAAATGGAAGGAAGCGCTCTATGGTTGCAGGATAGGGATAATTAGAGATGGATATCAATTCTGTCATGGTGTTAATGACAAGCTTTGCTCAGATTTCCCAATGGTAGCGCATTTTTTCAGAACCGTGCAAACACTTTCCAGGTTTTGTCATCATGTCTATTTCAGAGGTAATGCATTACATAATCAGGCAAACATATAACAATAAATGAAAAAAGGATTTGAAATTTTTTTAAACAAAATAATTATTCTTTTTTTTAACACCAAATAAGAAGATACAAATAAAGCTATTTTAGTGTGCATCCAGCACAGTTGTTTCTAAGTAACAATGCAGGACATAAAGTAATCCCACCAGTAGAGTTGTTTCTGATAGTAAATGAGGAATAGATTTTGCAAATTCAATTAAACAGTCGAAAAAGGTCAACTCAGGAAAATAAAAGGAATTATAAAATACGTAAATAAATAAATGAATAAAATAAATAATAAACAAATAATAAAATAAAGATTCTTCAATAATGATCAGAAAAAGATTTAGCATAACAACAATCAACCCCTTCTTGCAATACTTGATTAACTTTTTGTAGTTTTCCTATGGTATTTTGATTGAAATTTCTTTAAAACATTTTGTGATGAGTTCCATGGCCTAGTCTGCCAGCCCTTAAATGGATCCTTTATCAGATTCAGTTAGCGCTGGGTGGATGGGTCGCCAAAATATTTAACTACTGCTTCCAGATAGAAGATATATATTTAAGTTAAATGGCAATAAATACATTTGGGCTAACAGAAAAGATTGTTTGCTTCCCCCTAACCAACACTTGAAGAATCTAGTTATTTCTGTCTCTATAAAATCATTATGGGCACTTGTTACCAAGGTGATGCTCTGCTTTAACCCGGCCTGAAACAATTAATCGAATTAATCGTGATTAATCAACAATTTAAAAAATCGTCCACTAATTTATGAATTGATTAATCGTTAACTGGATTATAGAGACTCTAAGATGTGCCTTTAGCTGACAACTAAAAATAAAGGATGTTGTTTTATAGATTATAGAAATACAGCATGTTTATTTGATGAAGAGGAAAATCACAATAAAACCATTTAGCCTTTTTGATATGAACAAAAAAAAATCCTAAATGTATTCTGAAGGGTTTATTTGTTTTAAACCATGGTTCTGAAAGCCTCAGAAATCTGTCTGTCTCCTTTAGAGAAATGTGTAAAAACTGATGTACAAGCTTCATGAAGGCTTTTTTTTGTTCAGACTTTTACCTTCAAGGTTGCCTGAAAAAGTGGCATTTATGAATCTGACTGCCACAGAGACAGTTTCTTGCCACAGGCTGTCGCTGTGATGAAGACTTAAGAGCAGAGTGCCGACATTAAAACCATGCTTATTTGAACCAGTTCAAACATGCCTTCTGTTTTCATGGCAACATCTATGTATACTTATTTTTTTTTTTCAAAAAAGGAGTTCTACTCCTTTTTTTTGCCTCATTTGTTTTCAAAATGTCTTCGTTTTTATATTTATCAACTTGATAATTAAAATTGATTCTAAATTTGTAAATTTTTGCGTTTTTTTGCACCACACTGTTTACATTTGATCTCTGCTGCACTTTAAGAAATGGAAATGACATGAAAGCTCTAGAAAACAAAATGTTGTTTTGTACACACCGTATGTATACAAAATGACAATAAAAGTTGTCCAAGTCTAAGATTGCAAGGGAGCAATCTAGGAGTGCAGGGAAAGGTATGAATATCATATAAAAAATAGGCACTCAACAAACTGACACCACTTCAAACATTATCAGAAAAGATGAAAATAGGACAAAGGAATACTGTAAAAACAAGGCTTTCTAAGCTATGTTTGCAAGAGTGAATTATATCTATTTATATCCAGTTGTTCACCAAATTCATCTATTTTTTAATATACAATAAAGCAAAAAACTATGTACGGTATGCATTTAATTATATATGACAAGAGTGTCATTTTTCAAAGCTAGCCATTTTTAACTAACCCTAAGCTATCTATCAATACTTCAACCAAATAGCTATTATGTTATAATTGCTTGACTGAACAAAACAGACAGAAAATGAGACACTAAACACCTTCAAAGTAAAATACGTGTAGAGACAGGTGGCATGAGCAGTGGATGTGCTACAAAAACACACCTTTTTTTTGTCCAGCATCCAAGTTATTGACTTTAGCTTTCCTGCTTTAAATCACAATCGCGCATTGACTTCATTTTAAAACGGCCTGAGCCTCTATTCCAACATGAAGCCCTCTTTTGGACAGCTCGCCAGAATAAACTGTCACAACCATCATGACTTAATCAACAAATAATTTCAATAACAGCTTGAGCTGCAGTTACAGAGAAAGGTGAGAGAACAGTCTGAAAATATACCTTTGGGTTTTATTGTGTCTTTCTTTTATATGTTTTTTTGATACTGCTCTTCTGTAAGCCCAATGTACTGTTAATTGCCACTTCTGAAGGGTTAATGCTTTTATTTGGTTCCTCACTAACCATACTGAACATCGCTTTCAGGTTGAAAATCACTGTGGACATGTTTGCCACACAGACTTGATGACATCAATTTTAAATTCAGCTACAGTTTATTAATATTTCAGATACTGTGGCTCAAGCAAAAAAACACGAGTGGAAGCTTAACAATATGCAGCGATTAAGTGGGGAATTGAAAGAGCAATCTTTGTCTTAACCTTAAATGACTTTAAACTTTAATGCACTTTTTGGTGTTTTATTCTGAATATGTACGCCTCCATAGATCAAGATTTTTGTGAAATCTGAATGTCTTGTCTGGCCTTTTGTCCATTCTTCCAAAAAAAGAATAGTACTACCTGTCAGGTTTTCCAGGTCAAAATTATTAATGGTTATAAATCTTGGGGAGATTACAGAGAAATAAAATAGAAGGCAAAAAAAAAACAGACTTTTACAATAATATTCTGGTTTGGTGTGTATTTGTGCAAACATATACAGATGTGCTTGAAAGTTTATATACCCTCCCATTTAAGAAAATGGTTAATACACACACACACACTGGTAAAATCTGAAAATAAATCAAAAAATTACTAAATGATTATTCAATAAAATAATAATTCTGAGTTTTTGCCTATAAAAGTACGTTAAAAAAACAAACCCCAGAAAAATGTAAGTACCTTGCTCATGAGCAGTAAACCAACATGCCTGTCAACAGGCGCAGAAGTCTGACTGATTATATAGATAGATAGATAGATAGATAGATAGATAGATAGATAGATAGATAGATAGATAGATAGATAGATAGATAGATAGATAGCATAATTCAATTTGAAAGTTTTACTATACTTTAGAAAGAACTACCTTCTGTTTACAGTTAATGTCTCTACTGTTTTAAACCAAATCCAGTTTCAAAAATGTCAAAATGATCCAAGAGGGTCCAGTTTCTAGAAAACTCAGCTGCACTGAGAAGCCACTTCTGATGTTTAATTGTGAAAGATCAATGATCTCACTGTACATGTGCATGGTGACAATAAATTATGCAATTAATTAATTAATTCATTATATATTTTTTGTTGTTTTATTAGGAGGACTTTGTTATAAACAAAGCTGGAAAGTAAGTTGACCTGGTTACTGTGTTTTTCCAAGTTGCTTTCTAATACATTTCTAGTTTATTTCTATTTTGTACCAGACAGTTCTTAGATTGGCAAAGTTAATCGTATTTTAGAACCAGAAAACCTAAAGATTATAAAAGTCTAATATATAAACCAATCCCACAAAACCTTCTCATTCGTTTCTTAAAGACTAATAAGTAATCGCAAAAGTTAAAACCTCAAAATCAGATTTAATTCCTCAGATTGATGATGATTTAAGGCATGCAACGTTAGTCTTAAACATACAAACATACACTTATCAAAAAGTGCAGTGTTTTGATGACTCCAGAAACCTTCTAATTTTAAACAGAAATATATTAAAGGTGTGTGTGGCCATTTATTGATGATATGCAAAAAATATACGGTAAGAATGATACGGAATGATACCAAAATGTGTTTCAGCTTCGTTGATTTAAGCAGATGAGGAGGCCACATTTTAACAACTCTTTAACAAGATTATTTGCTATACGATTATTAAAAGGAAAGTGCTCAAAGTTGAGGAGAAATAGCACCACATATTTTTTATAGGTGCAGCCAGACTAAATTATGACTAACAGTAACTAATTATTATTATTTTTTTTTATTGTTAGTAATCTGTCATTTGCAACATCTATTGACTATTTTAGATATTATTATTTAATACATTTTTCTCCTGACTTTCTCCTTCACACTGGTAACATCAGCATTTAAATTTGTACCTCATGAGTTTATATACTCATTTTGAATATCTACTTACTTAAGTCATGAAAACAAAAATTAAGATAGTAAATTTACCGGCTAGATTAAAATTGAAAAAAAAAAAAATAAATAAATAAATAGAAAAAAGTATTTTAATCCTGATAATGTATTTAGTCAGAACTGTGTCAGCATTTCTGTCCCTAAATATCTTCCCAGTTAATTCTAACGTTTTTTTTTTAAACTTGTGTTCTTATTTCTGGCAGACATAATACCACAGATGTAACCACCAGTTGGACTTAATGCAGACTTGCTTTATTCATTCCAAGAGAGATAAACACCGGTCTGTGCTCAGTTTCCTGTGACATTTTATTCCTCCCGGGATTGAGGTCTTATCTGTCTAATATCTAATAAATCTCGACACAGTTTTTATAACTGACTACTTTATTCGGAGAAATAAAAAGAAAAAATAGATGACCTAGAAACTAGAAGAATGACAACAACAACAAAAAATAATCTTCATGTGAGGTCTTATATTCGTTGTTGCTCTAAATGCCCTTTTAATCTTACTTATTCTAACCCTGATCTTTGCACTGAACATCATTGTCAGTGAAGCTTGTGTGTTTGCACTCTCCTTTGTGCCTTTTTACAACCCAGTCTCCATGACAACGAGTTTCTCAAGCATAAGGCCAGGGAGAGGTATGATATGTGAGCTGCCTGTTAATTCACGAGCCTGAACTTTCATTTGCTTCGCTGCATGTTTCTCTTTCACTCGCACACACTCACTGACACGTTTGACTGGCGGGAACACACGCAGAATCACAGAGTCGGGGGGGAGTGTGTTGTGATTGTCAAGGACATCTTGGCATCCTGTACTCTCATTTCCACCATCATTATCACAACTCATACATCAGGCGAAGACTTCAATCACTTCGATCATAACACATCTGCAGCCAGTGTTGCTCTGTGACTACACCTGCCTCTTTCAAAAACATTTTTTTCACCTTTTTCTTCATGCTTTTCTTTGTAAAACAATGACAAATGCAACTGTTTAAAATTACTAAAGAAATATTGATAAGCACTTCTGCTGTTTGATAAACATGCCCATCCTTTTCACAATTAAAATCAGATCAATATGTTCAAATGACTAGTTCATATTGTTCAATGCTTTCAGAAGCTTTTATCTTTCCTCTATCTCTTTCTTATAAGTCTTGACATACCTCTTGATGGTCTCCTCTGTTTGGTTTGCATGGTCAAAGTGCCCACTACTGCTCCCATGTTGCCACAGGTGAAACGGCTTGATCAAACAGCCCCCTGAGAGTTACCAGTCCACTCAATTTTTCAGCCTGTCTCCTTCCTCCACAGGTCTTCTCTCTCTCAGGGCTTCTACCCAACTCTCTCGTCTCCTCAGAAGCTTTCACTTCTGTCTCTGGTTTGTGGTTTAAGCAGACTCTCTTGAATTTTCTACTCCCCCCCCTCACCAAAGAGCTTGCTCCAGCCGTTTTTGAGCCACTCCCTCTGTGCTGTGCTTCACTCCACTCATCTGTCAGGCTTTTACCCCCTCCTCCCTCTTTTTTATGTTTTTTCTTAAGCTGCCTGCATTTTAAGCCCTTTCTTAAAGCAAAGCGATGAACTCCTGTGAGCACCAGCTAAGGGGAGAGAGATAGTGGGTAAAAATCTCTCTTTTTACTCTTATTGATTTTATCCATCTCCTTATTGTTTCTTGATTATATAAATACAGATAAAAACAGAAACAATTGGGAGCTTTCCATAATGGCATCTTCCTGGTAATCCTTGCATTCTCAGTTTAAATCAAATGAGCGTCACAACAAATCCACAAAACGTGCCTCTCTGGACATCCTTGAGAAAAAGAACAGCAAACATTTTGCAAAAATAGATTAAATGCTGTGCACAACTGATTATGGATATAAAAACTCACTGAGAAAAAAGACATGAAAAATAGCAGGGCAGATGTAAACAAACTTAAATAACTTGCTTGGAGAATTAATGGTTATAAAGTCTAACAGCTAGTTGGGGAAAGGATCTGAGATAAGGCTCTTAAATACCTAGGAACCAGCGGTTGTTCACTGCACTTCATGCATGGGGACACTGTCCAGGAGGGATGTCATTTTGCCCAACTCCATCTGTCTACCACAAACTGCACAGTGTTTGTGGGGCATCCAAGAACAGAACTGGCCCTCCGAATGAGTTTCTTTCTCTTTTCTGTTATAGATAAACTGCTGATCCAACAAACTGTACCATAGAGAATGGCTGATACCAACACAAAGTAAAAAAAAAGGTTTTCAGGAGCACATCCTTAACTCCAAAAGATCTTATTCTCCTTAGACTGCTTCAACCTTTCTCGTTAAGAGCTTCAGTGTTGGAATTCCAGTCCAGTTCTGCATTGATGGGATTACTCGGGTTTTTCTATGAGTCCAACATCTCAACATTGGTTCCCTGGATTTTCATCGGTGTCAGAGTGGTGGGTCTAAGCCTGCAGAAATCCACCACCATCTCAAGAGGTGATTCCACTCACACCGGTCCACAAAGTCCTGTGTCCACCCTTTTTACTCTTATACATCCTCAACTGTGATGAGACTGATTATAGCAAAGTAATCACATAACGTCTAAAGGTCGCAGCCAGGGGAATTGATTGAAGTCTGCTGTGTAGAGGATGAACAGGAATTATGCCAGCTTAGTTCATAGTGGAGCCCACCTGCTGCAGATCAGTATGTTAGAGACACTAAACCATATGATCGATGTGCATTATATCTTAGAAAGAACTGATTCAGGTGATTTTGTCAGTCTAAGTATTATATAGCCTGAAAGTTTGGTTTTTGACCTGGATTGTTTTGTTGCTGTTCTTTTCTCTCCTCAATATTTTTCTTAGTTTTTTGCACAGCTCTAAGATCATCGTTGTTTCCTTTCTAATGGCTACAAAGTGTGTAGAGCCTTTATTTCAGGGTTGATCTATGGCTTATTGTGGAATATAAACATTGCCTTTTTGAGGGATGCTGTCTTCAAAGAAGTTGATGTAGCTTTGGATGCAATCTGTAATACTTTAATGTCTTGACAATGAGGAGAACATAACTCTTCCACACAATGGAAGTAGAACTGTCCTTCAGAGCTTCTCTGGTCTCCTCAGACAACCCCTCACTGTGTATGTTACACTTACATCTTTGTCTATGTCTGGGTTTATGAAATGGTTGGATGTGAACCAAGTTATGATCTGAGGTCACCAGAGGTGGGAGAGGTTGTGTGCTCTATGGCTTGCAATTGGTCTGTAATGAGTCAAGTGATTTATTGCCCTTAATGCTGTTAATGATTTTCTGAAAGACATATCCTAAAGACAGTTTAGGACAGGAGATATTATTAAAGCCCGTTGACAAAGGAATTGTGGGGCATGTTACTCAAAACAGTAACTTGTCATAGTTGCCTTTTAATTCTCCCAAGAACTTGGCAGTTACTGTTTAGGATCTAAAATGTCGATGAATTTGGAAACCTTTTCTATGACTAGACCTTCAAACAAACCTGGTAGTTCAGTTATTAAATATAAAATGTTAAAAAGCAAAAGCTTTTAGTTTAGCAGTGCTATCACTAAATCTGGATGGCTCTCTGACATTGCCTTGCACCTCTAATTTCAGCCTGGGTAACCAATTAATGCATGCTAAGCACCTGTCAACATTACGGCTCCTCAGCCAATGTGCATCTTGTAGCATTTGCTCCGTCTCTGGACAAAACACAAAACAGTCCTTCCATGCAAGCAGTGAATCTGTCGCTTTTACTAACCAAGTTGTAGTAGCTTGTCATGATGAAAAACAAGGTAAAAAAAACATGAAAGAAGAATTAGTTATATTACTCAGTTAAAGGCAGGCTCACACTACGAGTCTTTGAGGTAAGATATATATTTTCAGTGTTAACAGACGGGATAATAGGGTTTTTGTCCTCTTTTCCAGTTTCGACACCTTTTCACAGCTCATGTCCCATGCCTTTCCCTCCTTAGCTTATTGGGAAGTTTAGACAGTTCAATAGGAGGCGACAAAGTTGAGTTAGCTAAGCTACCAGCTTGTTTTTTGAATGCACAATAAGCTCAGATGCCGTATAAACTGAAAATCGAAATAAAGTTGTCCAGAAAAGCTCCAGGTTAGCGTCATGATGTGTGCAACAAGACAAGAAGAAAAGCAAAGCAAAACACAAAATAGTTGGGCAAATAAAAACTCAATAAGAATATGAATCATTTACACATACAAGTATGCATAGCAACAGAGGTTACGCAGGGCTCACACTATCTATTGTCCTGGAGTGGTCCTGGTACTGTGCATCGGCTCAGGAAACAGAGCTTGTGAGAACCGAAGTTCACATAGGTTCATGTTGTTTCTGAGAGTTTGTTATCTGTTCTCATCAATATATTTTATCCTCCAACAGCCCCTCTGTTTTTGTACTACTGTTTTGCTATGCCGTTTATACTTGACAAGCCAAAATAAGTAGGTGGTTCACTCCAAGAACTGTTCCACTGAGCAGCAAAACCTCAGTAACAACACTCACGCTGCAACATGGCTAATGTGAGAGTTCACACTGATTTTATTCTTGCAGTTTCTTACCCAGCCTGCACCACAGCCAAACAATAGTCGATGTGAGTCCAGCATTAAGATCCCCAGCCTCATCACTGAACAAACTCCACCTAAGATCCTATGCAATCTTGCTGTAGACTTGTGGAGCCCAAGAACATCTGCAGTTTTGCAAGGGTTCTGACTTTACTGTCTAGGTATCCAAATTTTGCCCTTGTCAAATTGACCAAATACATCATGCTTGCCCAGTTTGCCCGACACTAGCACTGTAAGGACAAAAAAATAAATAAAACAAGTGCTCTTTTATAAATCCCGCTCAGTAACTCAGCAGCCATGATGATAAAACAGTATGTGTTAATCTCTTCACTTCAGTGCACATCTTTTTATATCTGAGCAATACAATCAATCCTAATGTAATCCATATAAACATAAGTGGTCTGTGCTGGACACCACAAGCAGTTAGATTCTAGAGTTGGGATGGAATCTTACATTAAACTGTAAATAAAATTTTCAGGTCAGGTCAAATCTCATACATTTGAATTGAGAAAGCTTCCTTGAGGGGAAGTGAAACGTCTTCAAATCTTGGAAACCAAGTCCAGTGGATTATTTTTTTAAACTTTTACGGAATGACTATGACCTGAATGACTGAGAATCTTCATCAGCAAAATGTTCCGGTTTGATTCTTGGCCAAAGTAATTTGCAAAATGATTAAGAAAGTTGCTACAGTTACTAGCTATGGTTGAAGATTGCATCAACCAACATCGTAATTAAAAATGTAACCATTCAATAGCTTTTATGAAATGATCATTACTATTCCATATTTGTGCAGATGGATGGTAGAATATACTCTTTTCTTACTGTCCTTGAATAAATTTGCTACCTTCCCTCCAGCTATTTTTCTGTGAATCATGTTATCTTGTTTAAGGAGGCGGAAGCTGCAAAAATACACCCTGGACCAACACAGACGACCAGGCAAATGCACATTTAAATGTTTCATGTATCAAAAACATCACTATATGTTGTATTTTAATCTATATCATACAAGATATCTATCACATTTGGCTTATGAGACATTTTAAGGGTGTTGTTTAGGCATAAGGTAGTCAAAGTAAAGGGGCTAATTGAAACAAAGAGAATATAAAAGATTTTTTTAATATTTTAAATGCTGTAGACATTAAAAAATTGAAACCATACAGTGTTCCTTTGAGTCAAAGTGTATGCAGAGGTTTGTGTTAACTTGGTATATGTCTGTGTGGGTGTTGGGGGCGGCTTAAAGAAAAAAAATGTTGGTAAAAAATGATTCATGGCACATTTTTTTCAACAACATTGCAGTTTCTATAGTGCTGTATTCATGTCTTACCATAACCCTGTTTAACCCTGTAAATATGGAAGTGTGCAGAAGCACTAGCTAAAAATATCAGAAAGGATTATTGTAAAAGTGGGATAATTAAAGCGCAAAATGAAAATTTCATCATAATTTTTCCTCAGGTTAAGATTACACAACCTACCAACTTCTGCTCATGGTTAGGTGAATTGGTTTATTGGGACCATCCCCATAAATACTCAGGTGGAGCTGAGGAACAAAATAAGCCCTTTACTGAGATGTAAACCCTATACCTGCCTTTAACATTATGTCTTCCACTGCCTATACATTAGTTCTCTAAGCTATATAAAAAGCTATATAAATCCCCATTCAAAATCAGAATATGAAGCTTTCCTTTTATTAGACCTTTATTAACAGATACCTCAACAAACAGGAACCCCCTGCCCACCGTGTATTTATTGTTAAATCTTTATCATACTTCCTAGAAGGGAGAAATGTAAGAAATTATATTCTTAAATACATTATTTGTTTTTAAACAACTTTTATCCTGCCTATCAATTATTAACTTGACTACATAAGCTCTGAAAGGATTCAAAGTTGTTTTAAGTGTTCTGTCAGTGCTTGCTTTTGTGACTCTTTATTCTGCCATTAATTTTGTGTTTGTTTAGTAGATATCTTTTTTTTTTTGTTTAGCACAGAATGGAACTGTGCAGGGTGTACCCCACCTCTCGCCCATTGACTGCTGGAGACCAGCACCCCTCGCGACCCCAATAGGGACAAGCATGTCAGATAATGGATGGATGGATAGCACAGAATGTACATGTACTGTATCTGCCAATAACCAGAAATACAAAACTCTACTGTGTACCAGTAGACAAAGCACGCAAAATCCACTTACCCATATGGACATGATTAGAGATTATGGTGTGAAAGAACTTGTCTGGGCTAAAACACCTTCTGGGTAAACTAGAACTGAGTCTTAAAGTTAGTCCTTCTCATCACCTCACAGATGCACTTCTGTAAGGGACTTTTCCATAAACAGATTCCTAAACCTTGTGAAAAGCCTTATCTAAGGAGTTGTAAAGCCTTGCCTGACATATTTAATCAAATGGATAAAAATTGGAAGTAATTCTAGCTCAAATGTATTTTGACCAGCTCCTTAAAATATGGGTTAGATCTAACTGAAGGATTTAAAAAAATAACAATACATAAAAATGCTAATGCTGATTTTTTTCATCTATTTTTTTCTATGTCTTCTCCTGGTGTGTGGAGCTCATAACCTGCAGAAAACATGAGGGCCTAGAGAACCAGATTGCAGTGTGTTCTCCCATGCAGCTTATTACTCTACAGGCTGCAAAAATATCCAGATGGCACACATCTGTCCACTGGATCACTCTGGCTTACACACAGTAATCTGATTACTTAACCCCTCCTTTGCCAACATTTCCATCTAGGTCAGTGTGTCAGTGCATCATTTCTGTACTGCTAACCTTTCAGGGCTTCAGAGGGATCCTGATTGGTGCAAATTGGTTTAGGTGATGTAGTGTTAGTAAATGAACAACAGATGGCAGCAGAGTCCAAAAATCAAGGATGAACAAACTCCAAACTAATACACTAGTGAGCAAAAAAAAAGACACATATGCAAAAATAGTGGCTGTGTTTGTACATATAGTCCTACTGTCATGATTTGATTCATCAATAGTTACACTAAATCTTTTGATTTCAATAAAAAAACGAAAGTATTTTCAATATTGCTAAAAATTGTGAAACACACACAGATAGTGGACATGACTGCAGGAGATAAAAATAAATCTTAGAGAGGTTGGTTACATAAAAGCATGTAGTGAGGTGATGTTAAAAATTAAAAGCAAAGTCACACGGTGTCAGCTCCAATTGGCTGCTGCTACAGCCAAATGCAGGGAGACTAAGTGGAGAAACACAAAGTCTTTCTGGGGGTGGACAGAGTACAGACTGGTAATACTGCTGTAGGTCAGGTCAACATAGACCCCATCTTTGATGGGTTTGTGTCGTACATCTGAATCTAAATCTGGATGATGTGAATCCTGCTGCAAGGTTATGCACTTAAAGGACACGTGTGATTTATAATAGCCAGAGACAGATGCAGCATGAGGCTAAGGCAGTTTCCTATGCGGCCAGAGTCTGCATAAAATGTATTGCAGATCTGAACATTTTAAACTATAATGAACCGCTTTACAGCATTTAGAAAATTTTTTCATTCCAGAGATCAGGCTCTTGTCATCTTCTGAACACACCACATACTGTCAATTGTTTCTAGATCTATGATGTTATCCAAACCCATATGAGAACTAAAGAAAAAAAAAAAACACCTTTGTTATCAGCATCTAAAGTTGATTTGGTTTGTGTTGTTGTTCTATTGCCATATAATATCTACATCTCTGAAATACCAGTATGCTTTTATAAAATTTAACAAAGGAATGGGAGCATGATGCATCTGTGGGTACGTGGGTGAGGAGAGAAAAGGCTTGTATATAAATACATAAAACATGTTACCATACGAGCTAATAATATTCACACCTCATCAACCTGTGGTTATAGCCATACTTTTTAATGATTATTTTATGTGATATATCAAGATAGCTATTGGGTCCATCTACTGTAAAGTAGATAGGAAGTGAAACAAGCAATGATATAAAGAAGTATTTGCTCCATTCACAGATCACTTCCTCTTTCCCCCCTCATGTTTATGATGTTTCAGATCATCAACCTCATGAACAAACTACTTCTAATAAAATAAAATGTAATTACAGAAAGCTTTTTTATCGAGGAAAGGGCTATCCAAAAAAAAAAAAAAAACACTGACAACCCAGTTAAACACTCATTTATTACAGCTTGCAATTAGTACTTTACCACACTTTGCAGAAAGTTTGGATCATTGCCTTTGCAGAACAGACTCTACTTGGCCACAGTGGAGGATGTTTAGAACATAAAATCTCTTTAAGGTCATACAAAAGGATGTGTAAAGTATTTACCTTTAGTCTAAGAGTTTTTTTTTTATGCAAGCATTTAAACAGAAATTTGTGGAGTCATCCTGTCCTTCAATTATTGATTGAGATGATGTCCAATATGTCACTGCCTCTGCTAAGTGCCTTCACATCCCGCATACTGTGTATCATGGTTCTATGTGGGTGATCATAAATCTTATATGTCAAAGTAAAATGCTGTCTTTGCATGTGAGCCAGCGTTTTTTGGATTTGCTGATTTACCATTTTTTTATGATTATTATTTTTTTTAATGACTGCACCACGTTTATCTCCTAGTTTTATTTAAACTAAGTATACTGTCTCTGGTCTCAGACTTTATTTTTAATCTTACAGTTCTTCAGGTCGGAAAAAAGGGGAGGAACGCTTTTAGCTTCTCTATTTTAACTTCTTTGAACTTTTTTTTTCAGAGCTCCAACTTAAAACTGGGTTGTTAATATCATTATTATAGATGATTAACATTACAAACTAATATATTTAAAAAGCTAAATACAATACACTTTGGTTCAGTAAACAAAAATGGGAAATAACAAGGAAAACATAACTTTGCTATGTATTTTATTTTGTTAACATAATAGTATTTTTTTTTACAGTAACTATCAAAGTGAGTTTTCTCAGTTTTGCAATGTTGTGCCATATGCCATGATCATGGTTCTTGGACATTGGGAACCAGTGTCCATGTTTCATCATGACACGATGACCAGAGAAGAGTATACAAGTTTGGTGAACAACCAGCTATAAGATCTCTCCATCCCCCCCTTTTCAGCCAACTCCTCCACAGGGCCTCCCACAGAGGTGTGACCAACCAGCACCCTATGTGTGAGGACAGTAAAAAACCACAGAACATTCTCTTTTCCCTCTTTTCTACCCTGCCTGGGTGCATGTTGAAGAGGCAGCTAAAATAGAGATCCGGGCCAAAAATACCCAGATCTCCAGAATCCTCAAAGATAAGTCATTATGATGACCATGCAGAACCTTTCAGAACCAAACTGCTGCAAAACAGACCTTTTGCAACACATTTCTCTTCAGTTTCACAACATATTGAGCCAGACTGGATGGGAAGCCTGCCTTGATGTGAACCACTGAGACAAAGAGGACCCCAGCTGTGAGCCACTGAAACAAAGGGAACTCTGGTTTCCCAAATAGACATGGACAAAAAGGTTTGCAGCTCTGGCACAATTAGGGACAGAACAAACAGTAAGTCTTTTGATGATGTTGATCATTTCATGTGTTTACTGATGAGTAAGGACAAAGCTAACAGGATGGAATCCAAGCTCCGCTATGCTATACAGAAACATGTGATGAGCTGTTGTTGAAGCTTGGACAAGCTTTATTTCACTAAGGGTTTAAACACTGATATAACATTAGTGTTCATGTGTTTCTCGTATGCTCATTACATTTCGATTACCAAGTGTGGCCAAGAGTCATTTAGTAGAATCCTCATGTTTATTGACTGCAAACTATTTCAAACAGGGTAAAGAATCATTTGACTAAAGGTTATTGGTTCTTGATTAAGCAAATCCTTTAATAAAACATTATTTGGCCAAATCAATTAATCTGATTAAATAAGATTTTTACCACCCCTACCGGAGAGGGAAATAAACATCTTAAAGTATCAGAAATATAAATTCCCAGCTGTCCGGGAATTGAACAGAACATAAAATCATGACAGCAACATAACAATCATATTCCAGCTCTCGAGTACTGGTGTCCATCTTTTAAATGGCTCTCTGCTTTAACGCACCTGAGTCAGATAATTACATAAATGGCAGGATGTACTGTAGGAGATTTTGTCTAATTCAGGTTACATCAATCTGTAGTTCCTATCTTCGGTTCCTTCTCTTTTGGTAGGGTGAATAGTGAGAACATTTTCATGAGTAGGAAAGAAACTTCTGACTACTTTGGTTAATCAGGACAGTGTGTAACTTTCTTGACGTCATTATTCCACAGAAACATACATGGATGATGTAAATCAAATTGGGACTACAACAGTCTGGAAAAAACCAACTTAAAAACAGCAAAAAAGCAACTTACAAATGAGGTTCACTGTAGAAATCCAAACATATAAAAGTATGTATCTTTGAATGTGTCATACACATTAATACATGAGCTGTGTCTATATGTCCTGTCATGCAAAGGTTTTTAGGAGTCTATAGCTCCTAAGTGCCAGATAGTCACATCGGTAGATCCCTATGCTTAATGAATTATGAAGTACAGGGGCTCAGACTTCTACCTCCTTCCTTACTGTCAGCACTTATCATGGCGACTCCTCAACCGCTTCTGCTTTGGCTTAGAAGTTTCAAACCTCCATCCATTTTCTCCTGCTTAGGCATTGTAAGGGTCGCCACCTATCTCCGGTAGTCTATGGGTGAGAGGCGGAACACATCACCAATCTGTCGCAGGGCAATGCTGACATATAACAATTGACACACACACACTCACACCTAAGGAAAATTTTGAGAAGCCAATTGACTGTCGGAGGAAGCTGGTGTGCCTGAAGAAAATCTACACATGCATGGGGAGAACATACAAACTGCATGCAGAAAGACCCTAGGCTGGAATCGAACCTGGAACTTTCTTGCTGAAAGGGAACAGCGCTATCTACTGGTCCACTTTGCAGCCCAAGTTGCAAACAATTTGCTGTATTTTGATTGAGCCTTTGACTGCATACCAAGGGTGTAATTGAGCAAACTGATTTAGGTGTGTGTTTGGGCTATTTGCAATAAAAAAAAAAAACAAAAAAAAAAAACTGTATAATCATATAGATATGAAATACAAAAATGATTGGTGATACCATCCATTCTCCATCACGCTTTATCCCAGCTGGGGTTGCAAAGGGTGCTAATGCCTATCTTCAGCTGTCTATGGGTGAGAGGCAGGGTATTGGTGATAACAAAATAGAAAAATAGATTTTGACCCTCAATGAAACTATCATATCAACTCATATGCAAATACCAATACTGTCTAAAAATGCTAAATCAAAAGGAAATTTGAAACTGCTCAGAAGAGGCAGATATATTCCAGAATGCTTTGCGCAGAGAGCTCTCCTCTCAAAGCACTATGGGATTTGCTGTCACAGCAGCCTAATGTTGCCTTAGGCTGTCGCTACCAGACAGCGACGACTAATAACAACGATGGTGCAGGCACCATGCAGTGGAGGAGGAGTTACGTGACCAATGGGGCAAAAAACGTGAATATCTGTCCAAACGGTCAGTTAACTGAGTTTGCTATAACGTCCACTAAATAGTCCCTGCTGTATGTAGACACAGTAAGCTTGTTTGAGCTATGAGAAAAGCACATTTTGAAACAGGGTTTCAAAAAGTAGAGAGGGGTCTTTTAAAAAATTCCTCCACAATACCTTTAACATTCAGCCATTCTACTAAAGCCCTGCACTACTTAGAAACAAACACTAGGCTGACCAGATTTGGGTTTCTGAAAAGGAGGAAACTTTTTTTTGGGTGGTGGGGGGTATGAGCGTCAACTGCTGGGCCGCTGACTGGACCGAACCTCAGCAAAGAGCCATGAGCAGCTCGTCCTCAGCCGGAGGAGGGGGGCCGGTAAGGCAGACGGGGGGAAGCACGGGGTCAGGCTCAACGGGTCGGGGTTCGGTTGCTCCGTTCAGCCTCGGATCTGATGGCTCGTTTTTAGTGCCCGGTGTATTTCAACTATGTGCTGCACAGTAGTCGACCGAAATCCCGGATGATTTTGAAATTTTTAGGTCTGAAAAGAAGGACATGTCCGGGAAAAAGAGGACGTCTGGTCACCCTAACAAACACTAATATTCTGTGTTACATTTTAAGACATATCCCCAATTTAATCCATGATCTTTAAGCACAGGTGTAACTCCTTCTTGAAGACCCTGTTTAATACTGAGTAATTTTGATTGCAGAGCAAAACAGCTTTCCCTGTTTTCAGAGATTAAAAAAAAATAAAAAATATTGGTAGGACTGAAATAGAAATTTTCCACTTTTCTGTGCAAAAATACATCATATCATTAGGAGGACACAATAACAATGTGTGCCTATTCAGATTCAGGCCGAAGGCATATCAGCCTCAGCTGTCTAAAGGTCTAAAAATGAATATTTATCATGGGGAACCTAGAAGCTGTGCTTCATTTTTAAGACTGAGAAAGAGAGATTACAGTTCATGGATGAAATTGCCATATCATGATGTTAACATATCCAGTATACTAAAGTAGATATAAAAAAAAAGTGATTTCATTATTTCATTTTTCTGGATTTTGTTTTCTCGGATGCATATGTAATAGTGTGCTGTTCCACCTTTGATGTCTGCAAAGAGGAAGCTGTACAATACGTCAATGCAAGCAAGGTTTGCCTCTATTATATGTATCAACTAAATGTTCTTAGCAGAACCTTGCAAAATTATTAAAACCCCTTTGATTCTTTCAATGGTTCAGGGACAATATTTTTAAGCCTCAAGCTCTGGTGATTTTATTCCCTTTATTCGGTCCCCTTACAACAATTCTCGACGGGACGAAATAATAAGTGATATGTGAGGAAAACTCTTATCATTTATTCCCCATCCCCACAGACTGCCACTCTGGGTCCCTGAGGTGCTGCAAAAGACTTAACCCTTTATAGGGCATTCACTTTAAACATCTACATTTCAAGCAAAGAGTACACTGCAAAAAACTGAAATCTAAGTAAGTCAGGTTTTCTTAAAATAAGTGCATTTTTTCTTGAACTAAGCAGATAAGTAAGATACTTTGCAAATGGAATAAGAAAATTTACATTTAAAATAAGGAAAAAAATGCAGTCTCCTATTTCAAGAGCATAATATCAAATAATCTGATTTTAAGGATAAAAATGCTCCTTCATCTGGGAGATTTTCTTATTTACCTGATCAAATTAAGGATAAATACACTTATTATAAGACATTTTCATAAATTTAAAGATTATTTTTGTAGTGTGTCATTGGAATTCAGGACAAGACCTTATTACCTTTATAACGTTAAAAAAATATGTATATTTTGATGGCATAAATGAATGTCAATGTAATTACAAGAAACACCAACTTGCCCGTATATATTAAGAAAAATAACAAAGGTGCTTCTATAAGAAATTCATTAAAAACACTCTGAGAGTAAAAGAAATAACGCTCCATTTGTAAGGGGTATGCAAGTGATCAAAAATGGTAACTTGCCCTATAAAGGGTTAATGATGGAAATGAAGTTCAGATTCCAAAAGTACAAAAACCCTAATTAGCCAGAGCCACATATAATGGTTTAGATTAAAAAATATCTATATGTAAACATTGCAAAATCAAACTTCAGACCTAAAATTCCATTGTTTAAAAATGTTTTCCATCTACATGTAATGTGACTGAGTTTGAGGATGTCTGGAAAAATACAGTCTCTAGACTTTAGGGCTCCAAATCTAGCCCTAAAGGTCTGGTATCTCTCACCTTCTAGATGTGTCTCTGTTTCCACACACCTAAATCAAATGTCAGAGTAAACTTATCATTTGACTCAGATGTGTTGAGCAGAAATAACTGTAAAATATCTTGAGGACTGGAATGGAAGACACATTCTCTGTATTTAAAATCTAAAATATGTTGAGTTAGTCCAAAAAAGATGTACAGCCCCATCTGTAGCAAAACAGTTATAGGGGAGTGGAGGCCTAGTGGTTAGGACATAGGGCCTGGAATCTTGAGGTTCTGAGTTCGAGCCCGCCCACCACTCTGGCTCCCTGTGCAAAGACCCTTAACCCCACACTGCTCCCTGGGCGTCGCACAATGGCAGCCCACTGCTTTTTTTTCCTTTTATTTCAAAACCCTGGACCACTTTATCTTAAAGCAATACTACAGGAATTTCAGTTTTGGTCAATATCGGCTCCCCCAAGTGGACAAAAGCTTTAATCATTTGACCTGAAGAAAGACAGCATTTACCCTGAGGACCATAGCATGGTAAAATCCTGACCACCCGGTTAACTTCTGTTGGATGGAACTTCATTTCTGTTTCCAGTGGCTGTCTGAAAGATGGATAGTGATGTGCTAACTTATCTAACTGTGGTGAAACAATGTCATATTACATATATGATGAATAGAAGAGATATTTAACTTTGGTTTTGTACCATATTCCCTCTATTCGCTAGCGTCTAATGTGCTGATAAGTTTGGAGCCTTGAAACACATAAATATAATGTAATGTTCAAAATTTCACAGAAGACACAAATGTAGATCCCAGCAGGAATGTGCCACATTGTCTTAATATCAAACCTGAACAGTTTCCACAAATATACAGTCCTCGGCGAAATTTAGTCACATCGACTTCCGTTTCTATAATGAATGGGGAAAAGAGACATATACCCAACAGCAATCTGCATATATGTAGTTCTTTTGTGTGGCAGAGTTACTGCCACCTTCCTCAGAGTTACTTGGTGTCGGTGTAAGTGATACAGAGGCTCTTAGGTGATGGTAGAGGTGTCATTTAACAAGTAGTTTGGTCGACGTATAAGTACAAAAGTTATGAAACCATTTTATAAAGGTTAAAAAGGACACATTTTAAGAGTCACCATAGAGCCTTGGCCAGTAATTGTATATATATATATATATATATATATATATATATATATATATATATATATATATATATATATATATATATATATATATAGTATGGGAAAAATATGCAAAGCGCAAGAAGAAAATGTAAATAAGAAAAACATAAATCATATTTTTCCCTGTGCAAAATATATGTATGTATATAAATACAGTGAGTATAATAGGTATTTGAACACCCTGCTATTTTGCAAGTTCCCCGACTTAGAAATCATGGAGGGTTCTGAAATTGTTATCATAGGTGCATGTCCACTGTGAGAGACATAATCTAAAAGAAAAAATCCAGAAATCGCAATTAATGATTTTTTAAAACTATTTATATGTACGATACAGCTGCCAATAAGTATTTGAACACCTGTTTATCTAGAATTCTGACCCTGAAAGACCTGTTAGTCTGCCTTCAAAATGTCCACCTCCACTCAATTTATTATCCTAAATAAGATGCACCTGTTTGAGGTCGTTAGCTGCATAAAGACACCTGTCCACCCCATACAATCAGTAAGAATCCAACTACTAACATGGCAGAGACCAAAGAGCTGTCCAAAGACTGTAAGACAAAATTGTACACCTCCTCAAGGCTGGAAAAGGCTAAGGGGAAATTGCCAAGCAGCTTGGTTAAAAAAGTTCCACTGTTGGAGCAATTATTAGAAAAATTAAGAAGCTAAACATGACTGTCAATCTCTCTCTCGGACTGGGGCTTCATGCAATATCTCACCTCGTGGGGCCTGGATGGTCCTAAAAAAGGGGAGAAATCATTCCAGAACTACAAGGGAGGAGCTGGTCAATTACCTGAAAAGAGCTGGACCCGCCGTTTCGAAGGTTACTGTTAGAAATACACTATGACATCATTGTTTGAAATCTTGCATGGCATGAAGGTTACCCTGCTTAAACCAACACATGTCAAGGCCCATCTTAAGTTTGATAATGACCATTTGGGTGATCCAGATGAGTCATGGGAGAAAGTCATGTGGTCAGATGAGACCAAAATATAACTTTTTAGTCATAATTCCACTAACCATGTTTGGAGGCCGAAGAATGATGTGTACCATCCCAAGAACACTATCCCTACTGTGAAGCATGGGGGTGGTAGCATCATGCTTTGGGGGTGTTTTTCTGCACATGGGATGGAGTGACTGCACTTTCCCATGTATACCGGGCCAGATATTAATAGATTTTGGGGAACAACCTCCTTCCCTCAGTTAGAGCATTAAAGATGGGTGGAGGATGGTTCTTCCAACATGACACTGACTTAAAGCACACAGCCAGGATAACCAAGGAGTGGCTCTGGAAGCATATCAAAGTTCTGACGTGGCCTAGCCAGTCTCCAGCCTAAAACCCAACAGAGAATCCTAGGAAGGAGCTCACACTCCGTAATTCTCATTGACAGCCCAGAAACCTGACTGATCTAGAGAAAATCTATGTGAAGGAGTGGGCCAAAATCTCTCCTGCAGTGTGTGCAAACCTTGTGAAAAACTACAGGAAACATTTGACCTTTGTAATTGCAAAAAAAGGCCACTTTACCGAATATTACCGTTGATTTTTTCAGGTCTTCAAATATTTATTTGCAGCTGTATCATACATAATAATAGTTAAAAAAAATTATAAATAGTGTTTTCTAAATTTTTTTCTTTTAGATTATGTCTCTCACAGTAGACAGCATTTCATACATTTTGGGTCTGTTAATCTATGTAAAATGAGCTATTTCAAATGTACCAATAATTATTAGACATATTGAAATGTATGGTAATATGCAAACATAACTTGCCACTGAGGACACAAGTTACCTTTAAGCAGAGGCGGTCAATAACGTGCTGCAATGACGATGCATAAAACAGCACTAAATGCAGTCGACCGAAGCAAAGGCACAACATCAAAGCAGTACTGTAAATGTTCAATACAACGGATGCTCTATTTCATCAACTATTCATGCTTAAAGGACACAAAGAATAGGATGACTGAAAAAAGGAAAAAAAAAAACAGATCCTTCTGGATCTTATTTTTCTCTCTACACAGTTTTGGACTACATTTTGTTTCATTTAACTATTCTGTTCCAATAGTTATGATGATGATCAATTCCAAGTTTGGAAAAGGTTCCAAGTTTGGAAAAGGTTCCAACATGAACCCTGAAGATGTGAGGGGGCTGTATTCTTGCAGAATAGTGCAAAATAGAGCAGTAAGCAAACCGCCAGTCTTCTTCTCTACATCTTTTTTAAAATGTAATTTCCGCTAAACATTAAGGCTGACAATGCAGAGCAGGTTACAGCTATACTGGTCAACTGATTCTGCATGCTCAAGTTTACTGAAAGCAATTAGTCAAAAAGAAGTTCCATTCAATGAGCACAACTGTTTATGCAGCAAATCATCCCGAAGACACAACTGATCTTAACAATGCAAACCTGTGCATTTTTACCTAATAGGCCATTCATATATGTAGGTGGGATAGAAAAGTCAGGGTCTAAATAAGTTATTTCCACTTAAACAGACAGAACTGCATGTTTAATCCATGAAGACTGACTCAGCATTTATTTTTTCTCCACTGAGGTTGAAAGTAACTTTTAGCTGTTACAGATAACAGATGTACAAAAGGGACCTATAGCTTTTAGAGTGCATAAGCAGTGTTGCTCTAGGGACATATGCTAATATGACCTTACAGTTCAGCTACTAAATTTTTACACATATCTAAAAGAGAGATCTCAAGGAGACCAACTCTGGGGCAGATGGATTTATTTCAACTAAAGCCTTTACGAGGCAGGTGGAAAAAGTGTTACAGATATTATGAATTTGATATTTTTATATTTGTTTGGGAGAAGGAGCTAGATTTTTTTCATTAATTTGTAAATTTCTTTTCTCTCATGGATCTCAGAATTCTGGATCATGAATGAGATCTAAAATGAGCTTTCTCCACAGGATGGTTTGTTACTCCCTTAGAGATAAGGTGATGAGCTTGATCATCCGGGAGTGGCTTGGATTAGAACCGCTGATCGTCCACATCAAGAGGAGTCAGCTGAGGTGGCTGGGACATCTTTGGGGGGTGTTTTAGGCACATCCCACCAGGGGGAGGCTGACCCGCTGACCCTAGATATGACAGAGGGACTGTGTCTCTTGGCCTGTCTGGGAGTGCCGCAGATATCCCCCAGCTGGGCTGGAAGAGGACAGGGAAGGGAAGTCTGGGAGTTGCTGCTGAGCCTGCAGCCCCCATGACCCGTACCGGACAAAGTGGATGATGACGAGTATGAGTACAACAAAAGCTTAATTTCTATCTTATATTTTGCTAAGCTTACCAGATTCAGATGAATAAACCTCAAGGCCTTTTAGCAAAATAAATCAACTTGATATAATATCATTTACAACTTATTGTGGTTAACACCCTGCTTGTGTTCATGGTTCTCAGGCCTTTCAGTATCTTCTATCAGACTTTCACTCTGTTTTAGACTTTAGCCTTGTCTTCACTTAGCTCAAGAAGTGATAATAGTTTTTCTAACACTACCAAGTAAAAGCATGATGTCACCGAATGATGATGCTTCTGCCATGTCTGATAAGAGCACTGTTGGCTGAAAGTTTCATTTTGGTCTTGTCATATCAGACCACGTTGTTCCCAATGCTCCCTAAATGACTCTCCTGGTATTATTTCAGTGCAGTCTTCCTTGTTATTGCTCTACTCTAATCTTTGAATTAATAGAGAGTGAGACTAATAAATTTCCTGTTGACACATTAACCTACCTGAGCTGTGTGTTTCCCCCCTAGTCCTCCTGCACTAATATGAGTCTCTTAGCTGCCTCTCATATCAATGCCAGATATTGTTAGATGTGTCACACTCTCTTTTGTTTTTAGACTTTGAATTGAAGTGTTCTGTAAGATATTCAAAGCTTGAAATGTTGTTTTCAAAACTCAGCTTTCATATTTTTTTAACCTTATGCTGTTTTCTTCCTTTTGAAAATGTTTTATTTCTTCCCTAATATTCTTCAACAAACTTGTGACACCATTACAGAGCAGCTGGATTCATACCGATTTACTACCTTTCATGAATTCACTTATTAACGGACTTGTATGGCCAGTTGCTCTACTTTTCAATTCAGATTAGAAGAGGCTACAAAGATGTGCCCACCACCCTTTTCAGACATATGTGAAATATTTCAAAAAAACACATCTCCCATTTTTTTATATACGTTTTTCTCACAGTTATGCACGCTTGGTCTATCAACTACAACCACTAAATATAGACCAAAAAGGAAACTTCAAGGTGTAGCAGGAACAGCTGAGTTTGTTAGATTTGGTATTTATTTTTTTCCACTATAAAGAAAAGTCTAGATTTGTGTAACCTAAAACCATTAAAGACTTGCTGTTTATGTACAAAATGTTTTTTGTTAACTGAAAAGATGCTCTTGAGGAATCACAGCTCATTGTGCTGTATCTGGTTGGATAGTTGTACCAGATTATTACCACTATAAAAGGCAGTTATACTAAAATTTCATTTATAAATTGAACTGGTAGAAACAACACAAAACATTATGTTTCAACTGAAATTAGTTATCAGTCATTAGATGTGAGGCACCAGTGAACTTCATTAGATAAACCATATCAGAACATATTGAGAACTTTGAAAGATGAAAGGCCACAGTACCTTTAGTAAGGGTTCCTGACACTAGTCTCTGCAGGGACTGGATCAGTTTCTGTACCCCTTGCCTGCAGCGGCTGGTACAGCCAGCCATCATGGGGTTGAGACAGAGGCAGAAGAGGCAGGTTTACTCCAGTCAATCTGAAGAAAACAAAAAATGACCATGTTTGATGCGGAATATGGCACTTGGTGCAAGATGAACCTACGTTTGGGAGATTTTGGGACGTGACACCATTAGATAGTTCGAAGGACTTTCTGTCCTTTTGGAAAAATGTAAAAAAACAAAACAAACAAAAAGAGCCTCTTTCCATAGAGAAAGGTCAGACACATTTTTAAAAATGTAAAATAGAAAAATATCACATCCGGGCAACCTGTTCAGTAGAAATTCCCTGTCTCACAAAAAAAAAACAAAAAACACAAAAATGGACCATGCATGACACACCCATAACCTGCACACATATTTTAAGTTTGTAGGAGGCTATATGAACTAGTATTGCAATCTGAATTATCAAACCAACCCAACAAAGTTTTAAATGTCTTCACGAGTAGCTGAACCCAAAACCCAGAGGTAAACGATTTAAATAAACACTGAAGGCAGAACCTGCTGCATCCACCTGAAAGTTTGTTTTCCAGCAGATAGAAACATCTGTCCCATCCAGTTTGACTCACCTCCTCCACCTTTTCCTCCTGCCTTATGTCTGAAAACCTTACAGGCTGTTTCCCCTGTGCAGTTATTATTTCCGCGTGAGGATTTCCCCTGAACTGCATAGGCAGCCCTGCGGCCGTGGAAGAGCTCTGCTCTGGTGCTCTCAGTAGACCTAAACTGCATAAATTGCCAGCAGCCACCACTAAACCCTTCCTTCCCTCCCTCTCCCCTCGGTGGTCCCTCCTACCTCGTTGCAATTCTGCTTTCTCACTTTCCGTCTGGTTGATGCTCTGTCTTCGGATTTTTTATGAAAACACAGCTTCATGATCCAGTAAACAACCATAGCAAAACATTATGGTTAGATTGGCAGCTTACATAGTAAAAAAGAGGCATGGTATAAAAGGTTAACTTTTTCAAATAAGATATCAAAGCATTATCTATTATAGAAATACTTTAGATATCAATAAAACATGCAAATTATACTTTTGAAAACTAACAATGCCTTTGTCATCCATTTTTATCAGTGTGGTGATAAACTAAGACGCTATTATCCTTGAGACAGCACCAAAGTCCCACTTCCAGTTAAACACAGCAGTCTACTCTGCATCGAAGTCACTCTAAAACAGATTATGTAAGTCCGCAGTGTGCTTTTTGGAGACAGAGCTTTTTATTTCTCACTTCAGTGAACTGGGGAAACGCTCCGGGAAAGTGTGACGCAGTGCTGCCTGTGTCCATTTCTTCCCCCCTCATCTTGTCTATATTTAATGTTTATAGATTCTATTTATCCGCTCACAGCCACGGTCGTGTTCCAGGAGGCCTAGTGCCCAAACTTAAAACATGCACAGGAAAAAAAAAAAATAAAAAATGAAAAGAAAGGATGATATCAAAACAATGAAGAAATGTTGTTATATTATGACATGCACTGCTAGAACTGTTGAAGTAAAATAGATTTGGGCTGTTTTGTTACCAAACCTTTATTCAAATACTGATTCCTCCATGAGCTGATTTAACACCATAGGGTTAGGCAAGTGGAATATCTCAAACTTGGACTCAACTTGAGATTTTAATATGTTTACTTAAGACTTGGGTGATAACACATAATACCTGTGACCTGCACATCAGCGGCTCAGTTCCTCCTCTCATCTGTTTTTGACCTGATGTTTTATTAATACTGTCAAACATCACAGCAGCATAAACATAAAACCATCCAATTTTATTTGGGGAAATAAATGGTAGTAAAGATCAAAAACTTACTAAGTGATATTAGACAGACAAAATAATCACCTTAAGACAAAGTAATGGCTTTTCATTTTTACTCCATTGTAATTAAAATGGTAGAACCAGGCACCTTCTAAACCAAGCTGCTGTGTGAGCATTCAGTTTGTAGATTTAAGCTTAAATATTTGAAATGATAAAAAAAAAGAAAGTGATATGAGATTTAACAAAAAATAAAAGGTCATTTGGCAAAAGCAAGTCAATGTAAATCCTTATGGTAACCTAATGCTTGGGGTCAAAACTCATAATTCGAAGTGATTATTACAAAAATGCAGGCAAAAAAATAAAAAATAAAAATGCAAAAACAAATGTTATAAATGAAGTGTTTGAATGAATGAATAAATATGCTTTTTTTATGTGTCTAAATGAACCTTCTGATCATGTTTGTGTCCAAAGCCTGGGATTTGAACACAACCTTGGATGCAATCTGTATTGTCAGGATATTTGTGCAATTCCAGCTTAAACCCACTGAGATTGACCCAAAACAGATCAACCTATCAGACTGCAAATATTATAGTTTAGGGCAGGACACATAGCTGCGATGAAGAAAGAGCTGCCAAGCCCACAGGTGGACAAATGTAATGTAAATCCCTTTATTGTCCCACAATGGGGAAAATCAATATCTGGATGTTTAATCTTTAAAAGAGCATAAAGGAGCAAGTAGTTGCGTTTTCTCATGGCGTCAGCTGCTTTCATTTGTTGTCACAATTGGCTAAAACTAAACTTTGCAGTGTGGTAGCAAACTGTGGTAGTTTGGTTCTTCTTTGTCCATTCAGCTCATAAGATTCTGCTGAATTTCCCCTTTTTTCCCAAACTATTTTTGAGATCGGATAGAACTAAACCTGACTTGTACACATTATCAATCTGATTTGCTAGGTTAATTGCACAAACTACATGCCTGGCTCTCTCGAGAACCAAATTTATTCATGGAACTTTGATATTAACATCATTCTACAGTATGATTTAAATTCTTCTCATTTAATCTTGCGATTCATTAGAATATTATCAGGGGGGTTGCTTATTTATGTTAAGAGTAACATATTCCATATAGTTGCTTTTACATCAAACTGGGTCATTATTTTCATCCAATGTGTGGTTAAAACCACCTAATCATTGTTTCAGCAGCATACCCTGAGAATAATAGGTAAATAAAAAGAAAATATGTTTCCTTCAGAACTTAAACACAGAAGGTTATTTTGCATGTGAATTTCAATACATGTCTAAAAACTTAGACTTAATCTCAAACATTATAAAACAAACAATGCTTAAAGTGGAACATGAATAAGCAAATATGTCTCTGAAATGAAATGTTATACAACTTAGGAATGACTTCTCAATGTATTATCATAATATTCTTGCTTAACAGCAATTAAATAATTAACAACATTAGAGTGTTTTGATTTGTTGGTGTTATCAAAAAAAGAAATCAGTGCTGTTTTGCCTGTTTTTGTTGATGTTTCTTTTTACTTTTTCCATTAGCAGGTTTTATAGAGAAATCACTTTTACTTATAATAATTTTCATTTGTTTTTTTATTTACTTCTCATTCAAATAGTCTCCATTTGGGGCTGTATTTCATTCTATTTAGAGTTAATTGCCCTTCCTTAAATCAATGTATTTGATTTGGTTAGTGGTGGGGTGATATTTAAGTTTTGCAATAATAATTAGATTCCATTTTTGCGAAGCAATTAATTATTCAAAAGTGTTAGGCTAGTTTAATTTTAATTAAGTGCTGCATTATATTAAAAGATTATGGATCTATTCAGCAGAACAAACAGTACAAGACAAATATTTGCAACTATAAAATGTCATTGTTGAAATTATTTAGAACTGAATGTTCTTTGTTCCCAATAAATGTCATCTGACCTGACTACTTATTGCAGCTTTTGCTACAAAATCACAGAGCCTATTGACCTGAGGGAAAGATTTACAGGCAATCTCGTTTGCTCCTTTTAATTATGCCTGTTCCAGAGAACCATCAAACAGCTGAGTAAGGGTCAACAAATAAAAACTAGTAAATGAGTGCTTGATTATCTACCTCACCTCTGGGGTCCTCTCTTTGTTGCTCTCTTAAAGCATTTATGTTCTCTCTCACCAAAAGTCCTTACATGTATTTTCATTATAGATCTTAAATAAATAAAAAGTACTCCAATCAGCTATGCAAAACAAAAAAGTTATTGTTTTTAGTCCAAAGTCAAAAAAAAGTTGTATTTAGTTTAAAAACTACCTTCACATCACGGTTAACAACTTTATATGTGCCAACAAGCATAGAAAACAGGATAATAAAAACCCTCAGTGTCCATGGTGATTTGGGGATATTTCTGTGATAGCTATGTGTACGCCCTGGAGGAAATATGTTGCTATAGTGAAGCACATTCCAGCAAACTGTGAAAAAAAAATTAAGATAAAATCATTAAATAAAATGTAGAAGTCTGCCCTCAAAGACACTTAAAGGCTCCTTTGATTCATTGTTAGAAGCAGCAACTTGTTTTTCTTCAAGGTTACCTATTTAGTATTATCAGTATGAAAACAACTGCTGTTAGGTGCAGGTGGACCACTGCTGCAGCACCGCAATGCCTCCCACACTGTGACTCTAAGCCTTTAAACCCCCGCACTGAGCATGCTCAGACTGTCCTATTCCTGCATTTTCTACAAATCATCTGACCGTGAAACAATGAAGATGGCAACATCAGAGAAAAGCCATTAGCTATCTGACCTAGTGAGGTTGAGCCAGAAAATACACAAAGTATGACAGCACGAAAGCATTTCCTCGAATATATATATATATATATACTTTTTTCTGTGCAGCCTGGTACCAAATGACTCCCGGACCGGTACCGGTCCTCGGCCCAGTGGTTGGGGACCCCTGCTCTACATCCAGTCTGTTCTTCTGCTTGGTTTGGATGTGTGTTACATCTGAAGGTGAACTCAGACATA
>NW_015150509.1:997618-1017589 GCF_000732505.1 Cyprinodon variegatus
GTTATTGTTGTGTGCTGTTTTGTTTTATTTGGGGTTATTTTCTCACTTTTCATGCACTTTCCTGTCTCTATGTCTTTCTCTCTTCGCTTAGTTCTTATCCCCTCTTTCTTTCTCACCACCCTTTTAGTCTCCTTTTAGTCTCCTATTTTACTCCATAAATCATTTTCAGTAAGGTTTAATATACAAGTATAAAGCAGAACCCTATTGCAAAAGTCACGATGGTCTGCAAATCGAAGCCATATTGGCAAGACAGGACACACTAAAAAATTTTGGTGACAGTGTCCAGATAAGAAAATGGACTTGAGCGTATAGATACACACAACAGTTAAATTTATGCATATGAAAAAGAAAATCTTTTTAAAGTGCAGCAAAAGATAAAAACACATTTCAAAGAAAAAAATAGTTGTGAGATTATTGAAAAAATGAGATACCAAGAAAAAAGGAGAAATTTTATCATTAAAAAAAGGAAAGAAAACAGCATCTGATTGGCAGAGGGATAAAAAAAAACTGTGAATAAACTATTACTGCTGAGTAACATTTTCAGAAAAGGTAAAAATCAATGCATAAATTGATTAATAGAAATGTGAATAATGTATAAAAGCACAAAGCAAGCAGATTAGAAGCTGTAAAAATAATGGTAGGCATTAATGCATTAACAGGGGTAACAATAGAATAGAGCCAGTTTTCACATTGAAGACACAAAGTAAAGGTGCAATCAAAATATAATATAACTCATTGTTTATACATTTTTTTTCCTTTTAGACCAAATGAAAAAATGTAGCTCCAACTGCAACTAATAGAAAAAATTTCTGTGATTATCCATGGCAACTGCTCTCCTCTAGATCCTGTGGGTACAATTATAAAGTGTGAGTTAACAAACAACAACCTGCTCTGCAATCACATCTCATAGCTCTCTCTAAGCTAATCCAATTTGGTCTTGGAGAGCTGTCAAGAAAACAGTAACAAAATTATATTTGAAGTTTCATCACCCACCTTCCATCCTACTCGCTTGCATAATGTATCAGCATATAAACACTTTTCCCTTCTCTTGCTGAAAATAAACAGTATGTAATTAATGCCAGTTTGGCAGAGATTTACAGCTTGAATTAGATTTTAAAGGACTCAATATTGTAGACCAGTTGGGGTTTTGCCCAACCAGTTCACTTGTGACCTGGGGAAGATTTTTCAACTGTGCCCCTTGTGGTGCCCTGTGGGGGTCACTACAGGAATATGGAATCAGGTTTGCATTGGCAGCTTCCCCCTGAGGAGCTGCAGGAGGTGTCAGGGTACAGGGAAGTCTGGGATTGTCTGCTGAGACTGCTGCTCCTGCAATGTGGTACTGGATAAGCAGAAGACAGCGAAGCTATCAAAGAAAAAAAACACATATTTCATATGACTAATTAAACTAATTCCTCCTGTCATGCTGGTATTCAAATTGAAACAGTGAAGTGGACCAAATATTTCTTTTTTTTTTCAATAATTCTTAAGGTGATACTTTATACACCCATAAAGATCTAACTTCTACAAATAATTTCTCGATTTAATAGACTATTATAAATGTAATGGTTCAAACTTTTAGTACAACTGCCGTTTCAGTCTATTTTTTTTTTTGTATATTTTTTCTTCAAAAGAAAAAACAAAACACTTTTACTAAATAACTTACCCTTTTATGTTATCCTGAATTTATAAAAAAAAACATCAACAAAACAGCTACTCAGCATCTCTTTCAAACCGAACACAATAAAAACCTAAATGTTGATACATACTGCCATCTGGTGGAAATTTATACCTAGGCATCATCAGTTTTGTGTTATAGGCCTACTGTTTTTTTTTCTTCTTCTTTTTTTTCTGAAGCATTAAAGCATTAAAAATACTTTATATTGACAGGCAACCTTCCACTAAGATTGACCGGAACCCACTGCTAATTCTTGGCATTTAATGCCACATTTTACGACCCTGAATGCATTTAGATAAGCCACTTTAACTTCAGGGTGTTTACTTTTGTGGACAGTTTAAATCCATCTAACTCCAGCAAAAGTTTTTGGAAGACTTTAAAAGTGTAGCATAATGTGGGAGGGTATATGAAGTTCAGGGCATATATCAGTCCCATGAGCAGCGAGCAGGCTTTTGCAGCACTGTTGCACCCTGCCAAAATGCGAGTCATTGGGACTACCTCTTGCTCTGTGTGTGATCCTAACATCTGGACTCGGAGCAGAATCAGTCCTTCTCTCAGCTACAGTGCACATGCACCGTGCGCGCATTTCGAAACGCTACATTCTTAGAGTGAAGTTAATGTAGTATGTTGGCCTGATGAAGAGGATGCTGAGGGTTGTCTATAATTTATTGAAATATGCTCCTTCAAAACATCACCTCCAAAGGTTCTAGAAGTCTTCACTTTCTTAATTTCCTTGTAAAGATTCTTTAAGTCAGGTGCTCTGATGATGGCAGGATATCAAACTCTCCACAACAGGCCTTTAGAGCATGTGCAGCATCTTGCCGCAGACACGGAAGGACCAAAACCTCAAGAAGATCAGGCTGCTCTGTCCCTTTTTGTAGATAGCTTCAGAGTTGTATTACTAAAAAGCAGGTCAGCAGCATCTAACCTGCTTTTTATTTCTCCTAAAGACAGGGCAGACATTTTATGACATAGATCCCAAACTTTGGAACAGATTGTCTTTAACCTTTAGACAGGAATCTTTGCATCATTCTTTTCTCTTAAAAAGATTTGGAGTGCTTCATATGTGTGATGGATGTCTTACTTTTTTTAAATTTGTATTCATTTATCTTATTACAAGAAATGCTTTTGGGAAATTTCTCTTTTACATTGCATTATATTTGGATTTAATCGTTGTTTCCTGCATTTTTAGATAATGGAACCTTGTTTCCATTAAATTAAACCAAAGTATTTAACACAGAATTTAACAATAACTTACATTGTCTTTGGTTGATATTAAAATTTGGTTAATGATCTAAAATGTTTGAAACTATGACATACATACTGTCTTTTCACCACCATTGAATTCAATTCAAGTCACTTTATTTATATAGCATCTCTTCACAATGCAGCACTTTAAAAAGACAATCCATTTAGATCATACAGTCAGATTGGTTACGTTTTCTATAAAAAGAAAACCAGCAGATTGCATTGACTAATTGAGTCGACAGTAATCCCTCATACCAAGCATGCATGTAGCGACACTGGAGAGGAAAAACTTCCACCTGCCGATGGAAGGATCAGGTTATTTGCAGATTGAACCATCTCCATTTATTCTCTGCAGTCTTGTCAGTCACTTTCCTCTGCCTGACTCGGACAGTTTAAAAAGGATAAAAATGCTAAAGAAAAGCCAACTCCGATATTATCAGCCTAAGTTTTCTTTTTAACAGAAACTGCTCAAATATAATTATGTCTTTCAAAAAATTGAAATACAACAACTTTGAAGACTACAATTAAATATTGTGTGTCTTGAATAATTAATTCACTCTAACACACCGAGTTAATAAAATGCTGCTCTTGACACAGCAGGTGGGGTTTTATTAATGTTTGTGCTGTTGCAGTGTAACAGCAGAACACAAAGTACAAGTAAACAGAGATAACCCCAATGATGCAAAGCATTATATAGTGACAGGCGGTTACCTTTACATCAGGTTTGTATAAACATTTAGACAAGTACAAAATTGGATTTACAATGTGTGGATGGGGAAATACATTTTCATTAAGCAAATGATGACACAGTCTGCTTAGGACAATAGTGAGGTGTTTATCATCTCACTTCAGACTATATGTTATTAAAAATGGGAATTTTTGGTCTCAAGACTGAAGCAACACAGAGACTTCAGCTTACAGGAAGCAGTTTGGAGCTGATCATTTTTGCCTCCCTGTACTTTTTTCCCCGCTTGGATTTCATTTCCAAGTTTCCATATTTACAAAGGCACAAAACTAATGCAAAAAAAAAAAATGTTTTTTTTTTTTTCATCCCAATTTTACTTCTTTAGAAATCCGGGTTAAATGTTTATTTTCTTTTTTTTTTTTTTCCATACATCTTTAGAGTGTAGTATAATACATTTACTAATGAGCAAGATTAGGAGTACAACAGTCTTTATTTCAGCGAGGCTTTCCACATTCTCTAGGAAAGCATTCTTTTAAGGATTACTTGTTATTTGCAGTAGCTCTGTTAGACATTCAAAACGCCCTTGGGTCATTCTGCTTGGGTCAGGTGAAACATAGACAGAATGTGCATTGCAAATTAGCTTGTTGGTCATATATTCACTATGATTCGGAGGGCCATTTGTGCACTTTAATCACTTGTGTTTCCAAGCTTTATGCTAAGCCCAAACAGCTCCTGAAAATTACATAAAATCATCACTAACTTATATATATATATTTATATATATATATATATATTTATATATATATATATATTTATATATATATATACATACCTAAGACACTACAGAAATAAATACAAAGATGAAAAAGATTTTTCAAAGAAGCCCTTAAACTTTGGAGTCAAATTTACATTTACCTACAATCCCTTATGAAAGATTTCTGTTGCTGTTCTTAAATTATAAGCTCTTTAAAAGAATAAGCTCAATAGCTGCTTCATGAAGAGGCAATTGAGCTACAGCTGCTTAGCAGATTTAGATCTACGACATTTAGATCTACGAGTGTGTCAGTCAGATAGATTCATCACAATAATATTCATAATGACTAATCAGAGCAGCATGTCTCTTTACAGGATAGTTTCTTCTCATCTTCAATCATAACCTTCGTATTATTCTTGGAATTTTGGGACAGCCTTGGCAAATTGAAAAAGGTCAATCGTTTGTGCAGAGCCACATGTGAAAGCCCCAATATTCTGCTTGATGGTCTTCGACAGCGAAGCAGCTCTCCATAGGCTTGTCGGAAATCCCTATTAAATGCTGGATAGAGAATTGGATTAAGAGTTGAGTTCAAATATCCGAGCCACAGGACAATTGAATGGAGCGTATTAGGGGGGTTTGTTTTTTCCTTTACACCCATCCAGGTGAAATAGGTGAAGTAGGGAAACCAGCAAATAATAAATGCACCAAGTACAGCTGCCAGGGTGACTGTAGCCTTGTGCTCACGGGCTATGGCAGCAGTTGCAGAGCGTGCAAATGATGGGGTGGTAGCACGGATACGTCTAACCTAAAAGATCAGGGTAGGGTAGGAGAGGAAGAGGAGACAAAAAAAAAAATTTTGATTAAATCTAGTAACAGAATTAATAATGCAGTAAAAGCAGAATATATAAGATGTCATTTCATTTCCATCTGCTTTCTTAATAATTAATAATAAGGTTGATTATGATGAAAGCAGCACTTGTGCATGGCGAAAAGATAGAAAAAGTTAATAAGTTGCTTATTAGCCTTTCTGGTTTTTACAGTTGTAGCAAGAAATTAAACATTTTACAACAGCTGTAACTATGACAATCCTGGCAAGACAAAGAATTGGGTTTGTAATGCTACAGTAAGAAATAAACCTAAATCTTTGAAGGTTGCCAAAGAGAGCGGCAGCGAACATATTTCAAGGGCAGCGGTGTGAATTTGTGTGGATTGCTCTCTCAAAATTAATACTTTGTCGCTAAAGTGGAAAGTTTGTACTAGAATTTTTAAAAACTTTTCAAATGTTTTTACATTTAATGTCATTTAAAGTGTTATAAAAGGCTAATGGGAATATTAAAATTACGTGTCTAGTTTTAAAGGGTTTCAGTGTGCAGAGTTTTAAAGACAAATAAAAAATTCACACAAACCTGTTCTCGTGCGACTCGGAAAATGCAAAAGTACATTACACACATAACCAGCAGTGGCAAGTAAAAAGAGCCAAAGGCATAAATAAGAACATAGTTGTTATTCCACTCAAACTGACAGTACAGTCCTTTATCAGTCCCCTCATCCCCAAATTCCCAGTCCAAATTCTGTACTCTGTAGTCTGCTGTATTCCAGCCAAGATGGATGGGCATAAAGGCGAAAGTCAATGACAGAACCCAAATGGATATGATGGTGAATGTCACCCTCCGAGGGGTGACTCTTTGAGAGTGGCTGAGGGGAGACGAAATGGCCAGGTACCGGTTCACACTGATTGCCAAGAGGGTCAGGATGGAGCATGTACACAGCATGACATCCATTGAGATGTAGATGTTACACAAAGTTCCTCCAAAAGGCCATTTCCTGCTGCGCAGCTCCAGCGTGGCAGACAAGGGGAGTACCAACACACCAAGAAGAAGATCCGCAACTGCCAGGGACACTACAAAGCAGTTAGCTGTTCGCCACAATCGTCGCCTGAGACCCACTGCCAAGCATACAAGTACATTACCTCCAATGGTCAGAATTATAACAGACA
Source organism: Cyprinodon variegatus (assembly GCF_000732505.1). Classification (NCBI taxonomy): domain Eukaryota; kingdom Metazoa; phylum Chordata; class Actinopteri; order Cyprinodontiformes; family Cyprinodontidae; genus Cyprinodon; species Cyprinodon variegatus. Next base: position 1,003,977 of record NW_015150509.1, read on the forward strand.
GGAGGAACAGCCAACGGAGACCTGTGGCGTAAGTCATTTCTGCCACTATAGTGTCACTTTAAGCTCAAGTCTAAATGTTTTAAAAGTATCATCAACTTGTCCAAACGTTTTCCTTGGCAGCCGGTTTACTTATTAAAAAAAAAGGTTTTCCTGTAGGAATCAGTGAAGGGTGATCAGCTTCAGAGGCACATCACTGTGTGGGTAGTCCTTCTCCAACATGTCTTTTTAAACACTGAAAGTGTTGTTGAAGTGAATAAGTTCCTGAAAAAGAAAGAATAAAAAAGAGTTTACTGATATTTTTAAGAATTTTACGTTTTCACATAAATGCATTCTTTGATTACTGTATATCGCCACAAACATCTGACGATAACTCTTCTACTGTAATTTTTTAATGCATCCTCTATAGACTTATCAATCAACCGAAAAAAAAAAAAAAAAAAAACTCTTATCCTACTTAAAAGACATCCTGATTCTTTTCAAATGTAGGAATGTATTTATAACCCTGTAATGCTTAAAAAGGTGTTTTCTGAATAGCTGTCATTATGTTAAAGTATGTCTTATTGTGGTTAACTTTCATTACTTTGATAAAAATTGTAATGCAATTTAAACTTCATACGATTTATAGGAGGTCAATTTGCAGGGTTCCCACCTTTACTTGTCACATTTATTTTCTCTAACATAGGTGTTATCCACAGGGAGTGTTGGCCTAGTTGATTAGAGCAGTTTGCTTGTTATTCTGAGAAGGTTGCCAGCACCCTGTTTGATCCCCACGGCCTTCACTCTGGGTCTCTGAGCAAAAACCTTAACCACACACTGCTCCCTGATCGCCGCACAATGGCAGCCCGCTTCTCCTCAAAGGGGATGGATTAAATGCAGAGTTAAATCCTCCATTGTGAGATTAATAAAGTTCAAATCCTAAGTGGTTTGCAGTATTTCTTTGTAGCAGGTATAGGGGTGAATCAGAGACAGTACCTCCAAGAGATCTCTTTTAATAGTTCAATCACTAAATCAAAACACATCATCAGCTGTCATCTATGTTTCACTAACAAGCTAGAGCCCTAAATCAGGACTGACATTTTAAAGTTGGTGAGCTTTTTTTCCTTATATACTTTACAACATTTTTTTTACATTAGTTTTTTTGATGTGATGTATTGTTATAAATGTCAAATTATTTAAGTTTTGTTTTTACAAAATTATTTTATAGTCAAATAAACAAATCCGCGTGAAAACTTTTATAGGCACTGCACACAGTCTGCTATCCTCTTCTCATGGTTTGTTTTAATTATAAACTGTTTATTTTTTTCATTGAAAGACATTAATCTCTAATTTCCCTTTAGAATAAAATTAGTCTTCTAATATTTTGCTGTGCTACATCTAATATATGATCATTAGGCATTATCAGAGCATCTTGCAGATTAGCATCTTGCAGTGGAACACAAAATAACTGCTTTTCAGTTTTCTGGAAGTAACATTTAATAAAGCAGTTATACATTTAAGAGTGTTTGTAAAAATCTGGCAGTAAATTTAGTAAAGCAAAGTCATAAGGCAGTCTGTTATAAACAATCTTAAAAACAATTATCAAGGGGTTATATAAACGTCTTTCAAAATAACTTGACATAAGAAAATTTATTACATCCTCCCACACAGTTTAAAAAAAAGGAAAGCTATTACAGAGCTGTTTGATTTCAGTGTATTTGCAGAAGTTAACATTGTAAATGCATCTATATATATATATATATATATATATATATATATATATATATATATATATATATATATATATAAATTACAGTTATTTATCTCTTTATATTTCAGAACAGACAAATTTAAACAAAAATTGTGATAACTGTGCTAGTTATCAAGTTTTGTGACCTATTTCAATGTCCCAACTCTCCTAAGTAGTGAGGCCAAGATAATGGTGATGAATGAAATTTAGGCCATCCACACATTATTTAATAATAAACAGGCTAAACTAATTTTGCAGCAACAGCTAATTTAATTTGATGATGTCAGACAACATTTCTTGGCATTGCCAATAAATCAATCAGAGAAGAAACAGAAACAAAGTACTTTAGCTCATGCCATTTCTCAAGCATTTAGACTGTAGGTTTCTGTGACTACAATGAATAATAGAATTAATATCGACTGTAGAAGAAGTACATGTCTCAATAATAATTTGATTTAATTTACATAATATATTCCATTCTGCTACATTCTAAATCCTTTAAGTACTTAATTGACCTTGTTTTAGTTCACTTAATTAACTTCCAATATAGAAAATAGGCAACTTTATGTTCGCTTAGAAATGTAAAATGAAAACCACTTGCAAAAAGGTCAAAATAACAACTTTTCAAAGGAAAAAAAGTCTAATTCAGTTGCAAGTTTCAAACCTTCCATCTGCCGTTAAATTGACCACATATTACAAAAGCAATATTCAGTATAGTTAATAAGGCTCAGAGATAAGATGCTGTATCTACACCTCTATCTGTATGACGTATGTTAAACTCTACACACTCATTTATGTTGTTTGTAAAGTAAATTTTCAGCAGCTATGGAAACTTTTAATCAGACTTCCATTCATGTGTTTTGTGGCAGTCCCTGTTAGATTTCCTGGCAGTAGAAGATTTAAAATATTTTTTTTATAGCAAGTTTTTATCTTCACAAGTTTTTCTCAAATATGTAATAAAACCTATTTATTGTAAGCATCTTGTACAGACAATATATAATACTATTTCAAATAACTAGATATTTTTATAATTAATAAAATAATGTTCATTTACTCAGACCCCCTTTACAGTATTGTGTATATTCTTTGCTTACCCATGGTATATAAAGATAACATGTCTTTATCTTTATTTAATGCTGGTCCTTGAGCGCTAGTTTCCTGTCCTGCATCATCTAATTTCCATGGACAGTTGATTTACAGTCCTTGTTAAACTGCAGTCATCTGAAATACAGTAGGTGTTTAAAAGCAGGGAACTTCAAGGACTGTATTAGAACATCCCTGTTTTATGCCTCTAATATAGGAACATATATTTTGTAATGTTATATACTGTTTAGACATGTAGACAGATTTTTTTTAACAGCATTTTACCTCAACTACACATTGTAATAAAAAAAATTCCTCTCTATGAAATGTACCTAAGTGCAAATGTAAATATCTGTGCAAAGATGTTATAATAGTATTTAAAAATAGCAAGCAACGCTTAACAGAAACTCAGTTTGCAATGATAACTATCAACTCACTTGATATAATTGACATGGCTTAAATGGCAGCAAATGAGCAACAGTCTTTTTAGTAATTTAGCTGTTAAATATTTACATAAGTATTATTAATCTATGATTTTTAACACTCCATTCACATACTTACTAAAAAGCAAAACGCTTCCAATTCAAGATAGTCACAAGTTCATAATGTATGAAAATTTTAAAAAAGCTGTGTTGAGACAAGAGAAAAAGTCATTAAACAGGTGGTAACCTGTGTGTTTTCTGAAATTAGTAATGACATAGGGGGATGAATACAAATGCATGACACAATTTTGCGAAATATCACAATTCCACAAAATGTGACACACTTGAATACATACACTCATTTTTTGTAGTAATTTTTTGGTTTACATAATAAGCTTAAACATTTCAAATGTAGTGTTTAATTATTAGAGCAATCAATCTAAAATGCTCCTTTATACCTGGGCAGACTACCAGCTTTCAGTCAGTCATAAAAAGTGCCACTACTACTGTGTTTGTCTAAACTGCCAATGTTTGACTCCAGCTGTGCTCCAGGCAACTTCTTCCTTTGCCTTAAGAATCTGAATAAACTGTTCACAGGTAGAGGATAAAAACTCACTTGACAAACTGCAAAGGCAAACAGTCAGAGTTACTACAAAACATTATATGAAGTAAATCAGGATTATATTAATATCATTATACCATTATCATGATTTTACTAAGATCTGTCAGTGATATGCTAAAACAGATCAGGGTGAAACACAATCCTGTGACTTAATGAATGATTTAAAATATTTGTACAGCCCTTTGTATAATTTATTTTATTATTTCTTGTAGAGACTTACAGCCCAGATGCAAAATTATATCTGATTTGTTTAGGGGAAGATATCCTATGTAGATATAGTTGGATAGAGTTTGATATAATTTGTGAAATACTGCATATAGTGTACAATTTTCTTGTAAACCATGCATACATAGTCAAACAGAATTTGCTGATCCCAGAGCTATAGTCAAATCCTGTGCTGAAAATAAATGTAGGCCTTAATGATTACCCCAATGAGAGCTAACACTGTCTTTTTATTTGTTATATACAACAAAATTATTTTATTGCTTAATACCATGGTTCAATTGGCAGCACAGTCCTTTTAAGCACACAAAAATAAGATGATTTATTACCCAAATCTAATATTATATTGTTTCAACAACACATCTGCACAGAACAATAAAAAAGCTGTATAATTAGGAAGGTATATGAGCTATGTACAGTAAGAAAACAATAGCCAGGCTAACATCCTGAATCACTAAACTAAGATGTGAAGAGGCTGGTAAGCAGGTTGAAGCAAATATTTCAAACCATAAATGCAAAATTCAAGGAAGTTTGCTTTAATTTCTTAGTAAAATCTCAGATGTCGAATCTGCTGTAATGGTTTGTATGTAGTTGACTAAAGTAAAATATATCTGACATTGTATTACTTATAGTAACCTCTCTAGGTCAAATCTTTATCTAAACTAGCTGCAGGAAACTGAGAGAATAAACAGATATAGAGTTTACACCAATCGATTTATTACTTAAATTTCAAATGGGGTTAAAAAAAGAAATAAATAAATACATAAGTGTACAGAGTGTTCCTCTGTCTGTTATACGTCAGCTCCTTCTTGGTGGCCATAAACACTTTTGTTTTCTATTTTTATTTTTCCATACTTTTAGAACATACTCTCATGCAGTCAATGTTTAACCATAAAAGGTGACATTTCTATTTTACTAAGCAACACATATATCGGCTTAAGCACCGTATGTCAAATCTATCTCCAAGATCTTTACATATTGCAATGCTGTTTTTGGAAGAACAACATTTTAAACTTAAGTCATAATCTGTTTGTTTTATTTTAGATTTAAATATTCACCCGATATTAGCTATAAAGTTAAAGCAAAAACATGTATTACACATACCATATTTTCTGCTCCCGTCTGTCTCCTAGACCATGCTTGTTCTCATGTTTCTCAGTCCTGTCTATGAGTATATTTATTACCCACTGCTTCCCTTTCTCAGTCTCCACCCCCACACTTAGCAGCTTTCCTCCTATTTGTGTCATGAACAAATACACTTTGAACTCGGTCAGTTTAGCTTATTATAATAGCATAACAGAAATTGCAGAAATACCTGATGTACAACTCATTCAACATGCCGAGCATGTTCCACATGTTTACCACACTTCAGTGTTTCAGATCATCAATCAAATTTTGATTGGGCCTATTCAGTAAATACAGAAAGATATTTCAATCAATTACTTAAACTGTGGAGTGAAATAGGGATCCAAACTTACCTCAACATGCATGAAAACGTGATCACCTCAATTTGCTAATTCATCGACTGACCTTAGACACCTTTTGTGATTCAGTTTCATCAGCATCACCATGGCCTGACATCTTCAGAGCTTAATTCAATAAAAAATAATTTCAGTTTCTATATATAGTGCCAATTCACAACAGAATTCAACTCAAGACACTTTATAGAGACAAGTGAACCAGATCATACAGTCAAATTGATTCAGTTTTCTATCTAAGGAAAACCAGTTGAATGCATCGACTCATTGACTCAGAGGCAATCCCTCAAATTAAACATGCTTGAAGCATTAGTGGAGAGGAAAACTCCCTTTTACTGGGAAGAAACCTCCAGCAGAACCATGCTCGGTGTGAGCTGCCCTCTGCCGAGGCCGACTGGGGTTAAAGCAGACAGAAGCAGAAGCAAATATACAAAAGGCAACTGTCAACTAGCTTCATAGGCCACCCCGTCCAGGAAACAAACAGCGAGGCAGACAAGCTCAGAGCCAGCACCCATGTCAGAGGATGACAGAGAGCACATACAGTTAGTCCAAATAAGAGAAACAGGACTACACTGAAAAACAGGCCAAGCATCTGCAGTTCCCAATGGAAGCAGCACAGCTTCTCTCCAGGATGGTGTAACAGCCAAACAGGAACAGACCAGATGAAGCTACTATGAGAAAAAGCCGAGAGAGCATAGAGATTGAACTAACAAATTCTGCAGAGTGAGAGAATAAAGATAGAATGAAGCAGTATGAGGAAAAAGGGGTCCCTATGTCTTCAAGCAGTCTCAGCCTATAGCAGGCTATAGACATCGCTCAGGATAACCTGAGCCACTCTAACTACGTATACGCTTTATCAAAAAAGAAAGTTTTAAGCCTGATAACTAAAAGATCTGCCTCCCATTCTACTTTTAGAAATTCTAGGAACAACTCCTGAACCTGCAGATTGAGAGCAAAGTGCTTTGTTGGTAACATAAGTAACAATCCTCTCTCTGATGTAAGATGGAGCTTGGCCATTTAAGGGTTTATATGTGAGAAGGAGGATTTTAAATTCTATTCTGGGTCTACGAGGAAGCCAATAAAGGGAAGCCAGGATAGGAGAGATATGATCTCTCTTTTTAATTTTCATCAGAACTCTGGCTGCAGCATTTTGGATCAGCTGATGGCTTTTAACTACAGTTTGTGGACTTCCTGATAGTAAAGAATTACAATAGTCCAGCCTTGAAGTAACAAATGCATGGACTAGTTTCTCAGCATCATCCCTGAGCAGGATATTTCTAATTTTTTTCAATATTTTCAATAATACAGATGAAAGACTGCTTTTTCAAAGACCCTGGTCCAAAGACTATTTGAATTTGCATATAGCTTATGAATCCTTTAAAACTCTCATTTTCAGCTATTGCAAATGCTAACACAGACAAACATATTTTTCATTGTTAAAAAAATAGGCTGGTAGAGCAGACTTGGTTTACAAAAAAAATAGCAGTTTTTGGTAAGCACAATTTGCCTTTCAAAGTGCAGATCATTAGCTTCGAAATAAGAATTTTGAAAACGAGATTTCTCCCCCTATCATATTTGATTATGTGAGTTTTTTTTGTTTGAGAGGGAATGTATGGAAAATGGCTAATTTAGTGGAAAAGGCCCTAACCTTTGAATCCTGCAGAACAGAAACATCGATGAGGAATCAATCGTTGGAAAGGTCACAAACATAAACCAAAAAAAAACAAAAACTGTGCTCAGATTTTTTTTCAAAAATAGAATGTTCCACTGCAGTTCTGTGACTTTGAGGATCTAACACATATTTTTTATTAACATTTTCTTCCTTTCTTTTCTGGATTATATTTTTCTTTTTTAAATAACCGTGAGGAAAAAAAAGTTATATTTGCATGCCGCCAATGGAGGGAAAAGCATTTTGTCGTTATCCATTTTATAATAGTTTTATGATCTGGAGGATTTTAATGATTTTAACACCAAAAAAAACAAAAAACAAAAACAAAACAAACAAACAAAAAAAAACCTGAAAGGGTGAAATATATAATAACTGTACTATTTGTATTAATTTTAATAAATTTGAACTAAGTGGAAATTCGGTAAACATATATCATTCTTTAAATGCACAATGGGCTTTGTTATTTTATATATCCATCATTAACAGGAAGTTCTAAAGTGTAGGAATGTGTCGGCAGATAAGCTCCTTTACATTAAATCTCATAATAAAGACTGAGAAGGTATTATAGCAATGGGTAGGAGGTTACCCAGCTTATGCAGTGTAACTGTAACAACTTTAAACAGTATAGAGTCTGACAATGAGTGATGAAATAAAATGAAAGAAAGTTTTACATTAATAAATAATGAAAAAAAGGCAATTAGTGATGAGAATCTAAACAGTTTGATTTTCCTTAAAATAAATTGTTTGTGAAAACCATCAGATAAATCTGATTTGGTTGTTTGTTTGTTGTCGTTGAAAACATTGCTTGATCAAGAATCACCTTCTGGTGGTAAAACATAAACTACTCAAATAAGTTTGTCATAGTATGAAATATTTATATATATCTTTCTGGTTTATTTTCCTCTTTATTAGCACAAACTCCTTTTTTCACCAACGCATATTTTTATTCTGCTTGGTTGCACCACCAAAATGCTTCAAAATCTATTTTTAAAAGTTGACACTGTTGCTTCTGGCCTACTTCAATGTTTACTAAAGTTAGCCTTTACAGCAAGATTATAGCACATTTTGTAATATCATTATCCCAGTAGAATTGACAAGTTTTTCCAAGCCATATCTGTTTGGTTGGAATTTGATTTATGTCTCATAAGTGTTTTGAAATTCTGCTAAATAAATCAGCCTTCAGCAGAGTTCATTCCTCTGAAACACCAAGCCCACTGTCCCTAAAAAAACAAACAAGTAAAAAATTAAAGTAAGCTTGCAGAAACCTGCCTAAATAAAGATTGAACAGTAACAGAAGTTACAGTATGAAGAATAGGTCACAACACTGGCTGCAGGAAACGAAAGACTTCTATTTCTTCATAAAGTTCTAACATATTACATGCAAAATGAAAACACTTTCATTACCAAATAATTTTTCAAAATGTACTAATTAAGTTACAGTTGATACAGAAGTTGTAAAAAGTAAAATATTGTCGGTGGAGTACTTGTTGAACTCTTTAACCCAACATGGAGCTATAAATCATGGACTTTACAGTGGGAAAAGAAAGCAAGGAGGGTTGTGTTTGTTTGTACTAGAAATAGCAGTGGGCTGCATTTTATAAACCTTATTAGGTACAGAGAGGAGCACAACACAAGAAAGTCAAGATATATTATGGCCTTTATTAATACGTAATAAATTTCATAGAGAAATTAGTTTGATCAAGAGGGACATGTTCTGGCAATATACAAAGTTATAAATATACATACTGAACAACTGCACAAGTCTACTTGAAAATTGTTTGTTTGTTTCAGATAATGGATAATTGCATGGTTTAAAACATGGTTTACTGTCAATTTCTCAAAATAGATTCATATAAATTCTCCCCTATAAATTTGATCATATAGCTTCGATTCATTTCCGGGTTAATGATCCAGAGTAAAGGGAGGCTGTCTTCTCTGATTCTGTGAGAGAACACAGAGTTACATCCTGGGTTCAGAGGATGTGACTGGTGTGTTTTGGTAGCGTGTAAAAAGATATGAGGGCAACAAGTCAAGAATTGATTTATAGGTAAAACTGTACCAATAACAAACTGTTTATGGAAAAAGATGCCCATTTAACTACAGAATACATAGAGCCATGTTGCTCTTTGATAAATGCTGCTTGATAAGCAGAATCTTATTACTTAAGAAAATTTGAGGTGACAATCGTGTATAAAATGTCCCCATAGTGGAGGTAGTAGAGGTAAAAGGGTGAGATAACACATTATTTCATACATCTAAAATAAAAAAAAAGTTAAATGTTCTTTGAAGAAAGCTAATTTTTTCTATATGCATAACTATCGATCTATCTATATATATACATATATATAGCTAGCCCAGCTATAATCCTCTGAGTTACATGTAATGCAGAATCTGTGGAGAGAGCTAAAGGTGTTCAACTCCATGCAACCTCAGCTGGATTTTCTTTAATAATAAAATGTTAATATTATGCACCAAAGTTGGGTTTACTGCCTAATTCGATTGTTTTGTTTGTCTTTTCTCCCATCTGCTGGACATAGGTGGGATCTGATTTGAATAGTAAGAGTCAGGAAATTCTAGAATTCTATTGCCTGCTGTATTGCATGCAACAAGATAGATAACTATTGAGTGTTAATAATATTGACTGTATTTTCTGAAAGTAGTTGGAATATGAGTCTATTTAGATGTACAGTGCCTTGCGATAGTATTCGCCCCCCCTTGAAAATAACGCCCTTTTGCCACACGTCGGGCTTCAGATATAGAATGAAATTCTTTGTGTAGAATCAACTATAAGTGGGACACAATCATGAAGTGGGACAAAATGTATTGGATACTTTAAACCTTTTTAACACATAAAAAACTGAAAAAGTGGGTGTGCAAAATTAGTCAGCCCCCTTGAGTTAATACTTTGAAGCGCCACCTTTTGCTGCCATCACAGCTGCAAGAAACTTGGGGTATGTCTGTATCAGTTTAGCACATCGAGAGACTTACATATTTTTCCATTTTTACTTGCTACACAGCTTAATCTCAGTGAGGTTTGATGGAGAGTGTTTGTGAGCGGATGCATTTATGTAGCGATTTGATTACACACAGGTGGACTGTATTTATAATCATCAGTCATTTAGGTCAACATTGGATCATTTAGAGATCCTCACTCAACTTCTGGAGAGATGTTGCTGCACTGAAAGTAAAGGGGCCATTTTCAGTTTTTTTATTTGTTAAAAACGTTTAAGATATCCATAGATTTCCTTCCACTTCATCATTGTGTCCCATTTGTTGATTCTTCACAAAAAAACTAATTACATTTAACACCTTTATGTTCCAATCCTGAAATGTGGCAACAGGTCGAAAAATTCAAAGGGGTCGAATACTTTTGCAAGGGACTGTATAAATGATAATCATTTCAAAACAGCTTTTTTAGAATTTGATGTAGCACTATTCAGCATTATTTTAGCCTTACATATTAAACCTTTACGGTTTTATTCATCACCTGACACGTTTGTTCCGCTTTAAACTTATCAGATTTTATTTCCTCACTTTTCTGTAGGTATGAATAAAGTCCAATGCTCTCAGCAAACACCAAAACCGAAATTCACCTTTTGAGGTTATCTATGTCCACATCCAAAAGGGCTAAAGTGTAATTTGCTTCAAGTAAGTATACCAACTGGCTTCTGTCTAACCGAAACACCAAAGGGATTGATCTCTTTGGACTTGGCAAGCCTCTGTAATTGTAATAATGGTATCATAATCTTATCTATTCCATTGGCTGTTACTTAGCAACACTGCTGCCAGCAAGGGGTGGACCTCCCTCAGCTTTTAGGATGGCTCTTCCAACATTATCACAAAATCAAACATAAAACATCTTCAAATGTACTTTAACTAAGCTGCTCTAGAAACACAAAATTACTTTATAGCTGCAAAAACAGCATAGATGTACAAAACAGGCCCTGCATGCATGGCTCTAGTCATTTTCCTCCATTTTCTCTTTTCTGCTCTGTCTTACTGTAGTCATTTCTGACTAATAGCAACGAGCATACGCTTTGGGTCCTGACCATACAAGTGCACAAAGAGTTTTTCCCATGTGAATGTATGCTAACTGTAAAAGCTTCCACTGGGAAACTTTTCCAGTTTTAAGAAGTGAAGCATCAAACTAACAAAGAAAACAAGAGCAGTTAAAAGGACCTTCAGCAACAAGACAAAAAGCAACTTCTCAGCTTAACAACCTTGCAGCACTTCAGAGTAGTTTGACGACGGGCTCACACCAAATGTGGTGCAGCTGCTGTGTAGGGGTGTGGGCCCTGCAAAAAAACCTAAATACTTAAAATCAATGTCTACACGCATATTGGCCATGGTGAAGTGCCGGTGTGGTTACCGTAGCTGTGCAGATCAACAAGGTCTTTCCACAATGATGGAAGCTTCACCAGACATGGCCTGATATATGCATCAAGCTCCTACAATGCACTAACCGAAAAAGTCATTTGCCAGACAGTCAAAAGGTCCTGTCAATTTAAGAATAAAATCAGTCCATCAGCCTACAGTAATATGGCTACTGCAAACAAAAATGTATATTTGAGAGGGGATATTTATGTGAATAATGAGTTTTGCCTAACAAGTACCAGAAATAGGGTAAACCCATGTGAACTTCTTTCTCCTGAATGCCATTGCTGCAGCTGCAACCACATCTGGGACAGCCTAGTCGCAGCTTGTGAGTGGCTTTCTGTGGCACACCAGCACTGCAGCTGTACAGCAGTTTCACTTTGGGCCCAGAGTGAATCACATCACCAGCTGCAGGAGCCTATTCCTCTGAGCTGTGATGACCCGCTAGCCACCTGGTGAAAAGCATGTACTGTTGGCTTGAAATCCAGTGAGTCACACATCACTACAACAAAGAGATGAATCTTCTGTTATTTGCCTTATTAAGATACTAGTTCACAGAGGCTGTGACATCAAACATTAGCTTCTGTGAAGGAATGTGTATACCACCAGGTTGAGCTATTACAATTATAAACCCTGGTTCACAGCCAAACACAGACAGCTAGTCTGGGACAAAAAAGGGCAACTCAGAACAGGTTTAGCAAGAAGGTGAGAGAAGCTATAAAACTGTGCTCAGACCAGCTATACAATGATTTTTGTGCAAATGACACATCTGTCTGGACGTGAATCAAACAGACTACAACCTAAACCCAAAGCCCTCCACTTCATCAACAACTAATTTCTTGAAAATTAGCTAAGCCAGTTCTCCTACCACTTTAAAATTCAACAGGTCACCCTCCCTTGTGACTACTCTAACCAGCATCAACCTCATTACACCATTTTCTTCCCTCTTTCCATATAGTTGGCCAATTGCGGCCTATCCAAACGGTACTCTGTCCATGTCAGAAAAGGGGCATCAATAGACTGATGCCATTTTCTGACATGGACAAAGTAGGGGTTGAAGAGCCTGGAGTTGGACAACTCTATAGAAAGAGGAGTATCTGTAATGTCAAAATGCTGTTTTTACATTGTTTTTACTTTGTGTACTGCACTTTGATGATGTGTTCTACCAACTTCTCTAATGTGCTCTACTAGCAAAGCTTGTATGGTGGTTGATGGAATAGTTATAAAAAAAAATTAAGAAAGCCAGGATATTATTTGCAGTGGGCAAAGAATCCATACTGACACCTTGTCATAGGTATTGTTCAAATCAGTCAGATGTCCACCAATTGCACCTCACCTCAACACCAAACATCACAAGAAGAATCTCTATTTTATTTCTGTAGTCACCTTCAATTTGGCTTTATTCATTAAGTCAGAATGTCCAATTTCATTGCAAGTTATAAATCACTTGATGCACTTGCCCTCTTTGTGCATTTTTACATACAAAAATATTTTTTTCCTTTAATACATTCTTGAGTCTTTTTAGCTTTTTAACAAGTGTTGTGTTTGGTCACTTATAGAGTAAGACTTTATTCTGCCATCAGCATTATCAAATAAAAACTATGTGCATATATTATAGCTGTACATATACAGTATGTAGCTGCATTATTTCTATATGATCCTACTTTGATAGTTATACATAGGGGATTATCAGGATCTCAGCACTGATGCCAGGTCTAATCACTCATTTCACACACCTACTTAGCTCACCCAGTTCTCATTACCCGCTCATCTGATCCACCTGCAGTATTCTTTATATAAAAAGCCTTTAGACCAGTCATCGGTGCCTTATTTTGAGCTGCTGGTGAGACTTATTCGAGCGTTCCTGTCATGATGGGTTTCAGAAAAGCCCAGTATGCAGAACACCACAGATACAGATGAAAAGTTTAACAAGTTTATTTGAACACAAGCACATGGAATTTATACAGGAACTGGTTCAGGCCTGGGGGCAGGTTCACTGGAGTCTGTGAGGATGACA
>NW_015150509.1:1019054-1028586 GCF_000732505.1 Cyprinodon variegatus
ACTGTAGTAATTCAAACCAATCCCATTTCTTTTATTGGGAGGCGGTTTAGGCAATGCCAATCAACTCTTATAAATCATATGTTTTGGAATCCATAATTTAATATCCAAGCAGGACTAGTTTTGGTAGCAATCCAATAATTGGAAAAAATTGAAAACCACTACTTTCTATAAAATCGTACCTGTTTACAGTAAGCACTATAGAAATGAGATATTCAAGATATTACTCAAGGAATATCAAGGGCCGGAGGGGTCTGGTTCTGGGACTAACAGTTCTAATCTCTGCATTTTACAGATGATGTGATTCTGCTGGCTCTATCTTGCTGAGGCCTAAGGCACTGGTGGGCAATTCCAATTCCTGAGGGCCACTTTTAGTTGTGCCTTATGTTCAACAAACCCGAATAAAGTAATTAGATGATTGAGATGACTCTGGAGGAACTAAATGCACAATGAACAGGTAAGTCCGCCATTTGATTCATGTGTGTTGGACCAAGAATGGTTTGCAGCTTTAATAAGTATCAGCTTTATCAACCTTAAGGCCATGGTTCTCGACAGGAAAATAGTGGCATGCCCTTTTCAGGTCAGAAGCAAGTTCCTATCTTTGTGTCCTGTTCATAAGTGAGTGGAGAACGGCTTTATAGATGGATCAGTGTAGATGCTGCTATAAAATGGAGGCTGCACCACTCTTCTGTGGTGACGATAAAGCTGAGAGAAAAGACAAAGCTCTCAATTTAATGGTCAGTCCTAAATCCTACCCTTGCCTATGATCATGAAATCTGGATCATGACTGAAAGCATTAGATCCCAGATACAAGAAGCCGAAATAGTCTTTCTCTGTAGAGTGACTAGTCACTCGGTTAGAGATACAGCAAAGAGCTTGGTCATCTGGGACAGGATCTGAGTAGAGCGGCTTTTCCTACGACGAGGAGTCAGCTGAGATGGCTTGCTCATCTTATTCGCATGCTCCCTGGACCCTTCCCTCAAGAGATGTTCCTGGCATGACCCAGGAGGAGGCTTGGGAAGTCTGGAAGTCTGGAAGTCCTTGCTGTGACTGATGTCTCCGCGACCTAGTCCTGGATTAAGGGAAAGAGGATGAAAGAGGATGTAACTTTATTATATTAGGACATGCATTTATAAAAAAAAATTGAAAATATGGATGCTGTGCTCATTCATATTTTCGTTGGTACTAGTGTAGATTGACCCTGAACTGGTTCTTCCGCACATTAATTTTCAGCCACCCCTGAGTACACAGTAGTCCCTGCCATATTCTCTGACAAGACCAAGGGTACCACGGGCATACATTAGGTGATTATATTGGAAGTAAAGGAGAAATCTTTGAGGTAAAATAGTTCAGAGCTTCAGGAGTAGCAGTAATGCTAATGGAGCACATTATATGTTGTATTGGCAGGAGCTTTACAAATAAGACTCCATGATGATTATGGCTTTTGTCTCGGAAAGAAATAGTTTATAAGTCAGTTAGTCTAATCTTTGTGGAATCTATTAGAGGGCAGCTGCTCAAACAGCTGAAATACAGGTTGTTAGATGTCCATAATGATTTTTGCAAGCTTTGCATAGCTACTGAGTTGTGTAAAAAGGTCTGCGAGAGAGGGGAGAGGACAGGCAACAATCCTCTGTACAGCACAGATTGTCAGTTTCACTCTGTCTGCCTTTGTGCAGTTCCTATACCAGGTAGAAACGCAGTACATTAGCAGGCTGTCAATTGACAAGCAACAGAAAGCCAGCAACATGATGGTTTTGATAGTTTAAGGTACTGAAAATCTCTTACAAGCAACCTCAAAATACATGGATCATTTTATCTATGTGATGAAAAACAGTTATGGTTATTTGTGTAACAAAAAAACAACAAAACAAAAACAAGGGCATGCCACCTTTGCAGCCTTGATGAAATGGAGGATTTAATAAATTCTTAAGGGAATTTCTAGTTCAAACAAAAACAATCAGAACACTTTATAGACATGGATGTAAGTTAACATGTTGCATTTTTGATGGGGCCAAGTAATTAGCTGACTTTCTCACTTTTTGGGATGTTTGCACTAAAAGGCTGTAACAAACTAGCATCCATTCATGTTGCCATAGAGACAACGGTAGTGTGAGTTAGTGAGTACATGATAACTAATGGTTCACTAATATGATAATTTGGAGCAGTATTGATATTAATGTTATAATGGCTGTTATGATTGACAGCCTATATATTAGAAAAAAAACTTTTCTACTTGCTGTATGATAGTAATACATTATTAAATAAAACTGATGGTAATGCATAAAATAATATTTTCATTGTTGCTATTTCATTATTGCTGTTGTTGCCACTTGAATTTTAAACCTCATAAACTATGGAGTTTGTAAATCAGGATTATTAGAAGGAAATATCTATTTGTTATAAGCTGCTTGCTTGCTGCCCTGTACGGACAGGCAGCTCTCCCCTTACTCCACCATTGACTTTTATGCTGTCTTATTGCATTATTGTCCCAGGGGGAGTGCGTCTCTCACGTCAGTGGATTTTTGCCACCACTAGAAGAGGCTCAGCTATGAGAGCAGGAGTAAAAGAAAACCCCCACACTAGTCATTTTTGCTCCATTTGTACAACCCAAGGAACACTGCCACTGAGTCTCCTCATCAAAATGAGTCATCTCTGTCTGTGATTTAATCTGGCAACACTGTTCTCCTATGTAGAGGGGAGTTAGCATTGGGTGATGAATACTTGTACTTTTTAAAACATAAACTAAAATACATATATGAATATACAAACTTTTTAATTTTTAACGGCACTAGTGGCTTGTTTTTTATGGACAGAAGGCTGACAGGAAAGGGGGTATGAGAGAAGGGGTAGAGACATGCGGTAAAGGACCACAGGCCAGATTCAAACCCAGGTCGCCCACGTTGAAGACTAAGGCCTCAATACATGGGTGGTGTGCGCCACCAAAGCACACCCCATGAGCTAAAATATTGACAGAAAAACATAAAAATGTAAATCGATTCACCTAGAAAGACCTTAAACAAAAATATTGGCTGCTTAGATCTTACATTGGCATTTGTCCTCTTTTGATAAAGTAAGATTTGAAACAAAATCAGCTTAAGCATATCTAATAGAAAAAACTGTGATAAGCCGTCCCTCTATAAATTATGAGCGTTGCTGCCATTGACACCTCAGGGATGTGTTCTCAGTCCTATTTTTTATTCAGTATTCACTCATGACTTTTCAGGTTTCTGAAAAACACGCGCACACATACGTGGTTATGTGATTGTCTCAGGGGCCTCTTGAGGCCAATTTATTACATAACTGAGAAAATCCAGCACATAACTGCAGGGTGTAAGATACTGACAGGGTAAGCTTACATGGAGCGCCATAACCGATTGGCTGGAATACTGCAGAGGTCATGGATTAGAGGGACCACGGTCTGGATCTGGACCCACCTGCTTGCTAATCCAGACCCAACCTGATTTAAAACATTTATAAATTACCGCATGTTCTCTGACGACTGGAAAATCGCCCCGAAAATCGCACAGTGTATGCCGGGCTTTAGGGTTAGGGTCAAGTGTGCATTGGTAACGGTTAGGTTTAGGGTTAGTTGTAGGGTTAGGGCATAGAAAGGGTTGAAAATAACAGAAAATCAGTTGAAGTCAAAGGGAGTCCACACATGGTCCTCACTACATACAGCATTTGTGTGGGTGTGTGTGTTATGTGTGTGTGTGTGTAAATAAGACTACTCAGTTAAATTCAAAAATACTTTATTAACCCGAAAGGTTATTTGGGGTTAATAAAGGGCATAGAAAGGGTTATTTTCAACCCTTTCTTTGCCCTAACCCTACAACTAACCCTAAACCTAACCATTAACAATGCACACAGTAACTCATGGGCAGTTTTTCAACTAGATGTTACAGCTGCAGCAATCTGTCTTACACCAGTTCTGGAGAATCCTCTTGCTTAAGACACTTTGTTGTTGTTTAACAACAATTTAACCAGCATAACACCTCAAACACCAAATGCATGTTTTTCTGAAATAGTATTAAAGTAACTATAAAAACTATAAAATGTTCTGTGTCACACTTAATGTCCTGCTAATTTGACATCATAATGCAGACTGTGCCGGGCTGAATTTACAAAAACTATCTGGCAATCTAAACAGTAAAGACTCTGAATCTGGTTCTGAACTTATTCAGAGATAACAGCATCACAGCAAATGGCTTAAAACCCGATCAACAGCCTTATAAAGAATGTCAGCTCTGTTATTCAAGACCCTCTGGGGATAAGTTCACAAAAAATAATTTTTAATAAAATGTCACAAACATTATGATCATGATGATTAACATAGGATTTTAGCTTGTCATTTCCCATCAAATTTACCTTGGAGAAAGACATTATGTTTATAATGGGATCGTCAGCATCAAGGAGGACTAATAAAACCTGAAACTATATATATATATTTTTAGAATTCAAGATTTTTTTATGTGTAGTTATTTTTGTTTATTTATTTAATTTATTAAATGATTGAGACTTTTTGTGGAAAAGCAAAAACAGTCCGACAGGATAAGCCGCAGTTTAGTGCTTTCAAATGATCCGCTGTACAGCTCTGTCACATTATTTGCATATGTAATCCTACAGGATTAAACACAGATGAGTCACTGCTGTCACATAAAGCTGTGGTGATGCAAAAATTCAGTGAAAAGAAAACTTAAATGTTTATGATGTGCTGAGACACGTCAGCTTAGAAGGACAGAAGTTTGTTTGGAATCACAATTTTTTGTCCAGCTGGTTAGCATTTCCAAACTTTTCTTCTTGTAACTCTTGTTATATGTTTTATTGCATCACTCTTCAGTAATGTCACCATTTAATATTAAAATGAACAAATATGACAAACAAATCTGGTGCATACATATAAAAGAAAATGTATGCACCAGACTGTCAGCTTGTGATATCAGATAATCCATGGGATTTATTTAGTTTATTTAAATTTAACATTGTAAATCAAACTATCATTGTGCATCTGTCTGCCTTTTTAATATGATTTGTTAGTCAGGTTTCTGCCTGTGGCTGCCGAGGCTGCTCAAAGCACTAAAGCTCAACCTTATGGACCAGTGAACCAAAATAATGAGCTGAAAGCCTCTGAGAGATGCACGGAGTTGTAGACCAGAGTGTTACTGTTCATTTAGGTAAATAGCCTCACTTTGTACACAACCCTGCCACTTTGTGGCATTCTCATTCAATCGTCCCCTCTTGTCTTTAGCTAACGATCAAACGCTGATAATTTTAAAAAATATGGAAACAATCATAAAAATTCAACTAGATATTTTTTTTTTCTGAAGACATATTACTTTATTATCTTGCTATTGTTACTTGAATCCATGTTTCAAACAGTTAAAAATTAAGACAAAATAACTAAGCAACCTACTGGTGAGGGACTAGCATTTTATTCTCTTTGATTATCATTTTTTGTAGAATTTCGAAATACGAAAAGAAAAACTAAAAGTGAACAAAAAAGGGGGTTTAGATCATTATTAAATTCATTTAAACTCAAACAAGCGGTTTGTTAGCTGATCAGTATCTTAAGCCTATTTTCATGCAATAATCAGTCAGGCCAGGTGTTCAGTTTATATTGACCCAAATTATGGAAAAATCAAGAAGACTTTTTGTCTCTTAATATGGCAGGATTGTTGAGCTGCACATGCAACGTCTTCTGTGATGTGGCATTATACTGCCAAAGATGGACAGAGTAAGAGCACTATTTTACATTAAGTAATAGATAGTAAGGTCCAAGCAATATCATCTGCTATTAGCTGGGGAATCAAATGGCTGTCTGTCTGTAAAGACAAAGATATATATAACCTACTGATTATAGGTGTTAAGCTATCAACCTTCAGGATCTAAAGAGATAAACCTCTCCCTACGATACAGTTGACTGATAAAATTAAATCATCTTCTTCCAAGAAATAGTTCAATCTGGAATAGTTTGTGAAGGTTTCCAGTGTTCTGGCAGCGCAAGGACAGTTCAGGGAAGGTTTTCTCTGTAGCACGGTCGTTGTGGATCATCATGATTTAAGACCCTTTTTCCTTAATTTGAATAATTGAATTTCAGGTGGTTATTGTGTGATCAATGCACTGTGACCAAGGCACTGGCTGCATTTAAAAATAGAGGGTTTGGAAGTCTAGTCTGGAAGTCAGTCTTTTCCACTGGACCCTATAAAACAAAGCATGATTTAAATTGTGGGGCTCCTCAGTCCTTTTTGGACGATTTTATTTTTGCTTTTAGTTTTCTTAAATTATGGTCTTAAACCTTTGTTTGGTGGACAGCTTATTTGAGTTTAAAATTGAAACCTTCAAAAATATTATCCACTTTATTTCTTTGCCTCTTCCTTCTAATTTTTTTCTTTTTTATTGTAAAGCTCAAAATAACGGTATTGCTACAGTAATAAATGTGAAAGCTTGTAAAAAGTTTTTTTCTTTGAACAGTACACATATAGAACATATTTTGTTGAGGTCCCCAGATTTTCTTGCAGTGAACTTTGAGTAAAATATAGAAAGCTGTCTCAAACTTATGTTTTTAAAGTGATTTAGGAACATTGCCAAAGCGGTTATGAAATGGCACATAATTGGTACGAAAGGTCCTGCAGCATTCTTCTTCATTTCTGTTTGGGAGATGTCAGGTAAAAAATAAGAAAAATGACAGGGGTAAGTAAAGGGAAATGGTTGTAATGACCAGAAACCAGCTTTAAGAGAAAAAGACAGTATACCTCCGACCATAAAATTCCTTTCAAGATTATTTAGGACTAACTTTTTACATGAAACAAGGGTTTTGGAGTTTTTACAGCACATATCAAACAATGTTTCATACATACATCCTACAACTCATAATTTTAAAGGAAATGCAGCTAAATAAGGAGGGAGTATAAAGTAATGTGACCTTAAAAAAAAATGATATTTTTCCACAATTTCTTGAGAGCTTTTTTTCTGAAAGCTCCCATATTATGCAAAATTCACTTTAATAAACATTTTGTAATGGTTATACATGCCCTGAACTTTATATTTCCCTGCTGAGTTCTTTATTTCTGTTATCTAAATCCATTTCAGCCCCCTTCTTCTAACCCCCAAGGCATTTTCTTTTTCCTAATGGTGATCTTTATTTGTTATGTCATCCACTGCTTGTTGTAGAAGCCTCTTTAAGGTAACACAGACATCGTTGGTAGTTTGCATGGTGGAATTGTAAGTCACTTTGGTGTCGTGAGTCCCTGGGAGCAGACTACTTTCTACTACTACTTTCAGTAGCATGACTTTGTTTTTGTCCCTTCAGCATCCCCCCTTCTATAGTTGATATATTTTTAGACTCAGGTAAAAGTTTAGGAAATAAAACTATTTCTTTTCTTATACAAAACAAAAAAGGAGAGAGAGAGTATTATAAAGGGAAGCTTGCAGGACGGAGGCAGGTAGACCGAGACATTTTGAATAGTGTCTCGCTGATACAGGTCATCCAAAGATCACATTAACATAAAGCCAGAAGAAAACTGATTAATGACATTGTTATAGAAAAAACTGGATCTGATAAAGAAACATACTGGCTGTAAGCAGTAAGATAGTAAACTAAAAGCTCAAAACTAAATTAAACTAAATCAGTGTGCAGTTAAATGTTTTGAAAAATACATAAAGTGTATGCTTTGCAGGGGAAGCAGATGAAGGCCGGATTAGGTAGCAATGAAAAACTCGAGAACATAAAAAGGAAAACAAAAATAAAAACTTAAATTGGTCTGAAGATCAAAATGAACACAAGGAAAAACAGTGCTCCCTTGATCTTTTTTTGCGTGGGTCTATTGAGAATTTCTCAATAGGCTGCTTAAACCCACCCGCTAGGCAGTCTAATTTCCCATGTCTCATTCATTCCTAATTATCCCCTGCAGCACAACAACATTTGTAATTGATTAGATCATTATATCCAGTATCTGTCCACAGGTCTTTCCAACTGGTTCCGCTCAAGGGAAGTAACATTATGTTGTTTTTGCGATTGCATAACAAAAGTCCAGCATGCCTTTTTAAATATAACTTAAAACACAAAGTTCAAACAAAATTTTTTATCTAACCATTCTATTTAATAAGACATTAAATCCATTTGTTTTTAATGCAATCTATTGTATAAGAAAAGTAATGAAAGTACTGTATAGTAGTGTGGTTGAATGCGTTTTTTAAGGTTTTTTGGTAGACCAATCTTTGTTTGAGTTGGACTCAAGGTTTGATTGATTGGTTAAAACAGTGCGTTTGTGCTTCTGAGAAGGTTACAAGTACCCGGTTCGATTCCCACAGCATCCACTCTGGGTCCTTTGAGCAAGATCCTTAACCCCACACTGCTTTCCGGGCGCTACACAATGGCAGCCCACTGCTCCCCAAGGGGATGGGTTAAATGCAGGAGTAAATTTCTCCAATGTGAGGTGAATAAAGTTAAATTATTATTAATAATGCTGTAGTTCCAGCAAATGCTTAATATTAGATCTTCACTAAGTGGAAACTCCTGGCATAAAATGATTTACAAAAAGCTATTTATTTGTATTAGCTTTGGTGATTTCTAATAGAGCTATGGAAAATTCTAAATTCATTTTACTGTATGGCATTAATTCAAATAGAAAAACTCTTAAAAGGCTTTAAAATCCTTTCAGTCCAGTAGTAATTCATTTTGCTTTTGTACTTTTTTTAGTCACAGACTTTCAACTCAATTTTACAATAAATACTCATTTAAGCCTTTATGTTTAGAAATTGCTTTATCTCTTTCTTACATTGTAAGCTTCACTGCTCTCATGCTTTTATATGCTTATTAATATGGCAATGTATGTTCCTACACTTTTCTTTTAGGTTTGATCATTTATTAAGACTGTGTCTTCATCAGAAAATTATTCCCTCTTAGATTTGAAGTAGTAAATAGAATTATTTTTTTTCTGTGGGGATGAGAATAATTACTCCTATGTGAGACCGATTGATTTCTCATGCTGTAATATACTCCATTGGGGGTTATTTGTCACATTTTCTTTTACTGAGGCTAGCAGCCGACCAGTAATAACTGCTGATGATAGTCACGATCACTATGAGCCCATATTTCCCTCTTGTGCTGTTGATGCGGAAACTCATTTTAGTCAGTTGTATTTCTTCTTTGACATGCTTTAAAAGATCTCAAAAGATATAAAATGTTGGTATCCTCTGTGTGCATGTGTTTGTTGTTTACTTTCCCGTTAAAATCTCCAGTTCAGCTCCAATATGTGAGTGTTCTCAAACATGTGTTCATGAGCATGTTCTCATGCTTCCGACTACGACTCATGCTTCACCACAGCTCTTTTGTTTTGTCTTTTTTTTTTTTTACAAATCTTTTATGGACTTCAAATTGTTTGGGGATTTTGAGACCATTACAGAACTGACACAGACATAATGGATATCTCTCTTTTTTTGTGCTCATGAGGCCATTTTTTTTTTGTATGAAAAGGGTTTAATAAAGTGAGTATGTATTAGAAATCACAATTATATAACACATGAAAGAAATCAACAG
>NW_015150509.1:1028631-1047435 GCF_000732505.1 Cyprinodon variegatus
CAAATCTTGCATTCCTGATATTTATTATCAAGGGAACAAGGTAATAGAGAAATTTCAGTCAGTCCAAAGAGGAATGAATGTTGTGTAGAAAATTAGACATAGGAATGTGTGGATGCAGTTAGTCATCAAATATATGCAGGACATTTAAAACATTTAACATTTAAAGTAAAACAAAAAAATTACTTACAGATTAAATGTATAAGCAGAAGCAAAACTCGAGTCTAAAATTAAGACCAGAATATTTGTTTATGGCAGACACCTTATATAGTACTAATATATGAAATGTGTAAGGGTTAAGACCGATCATACTGAATACCATTTCTTTTTTTTTTTCAGAATTGTTTCTGTATTTGATTCAAATTTTGTGATAGGCTCCTTTTAAATAATTGCTAAAGACAGGGATCCGTTATGTTTTTTTCCTTTGTCTTTAATAAAAACTGAAAAGAGAAATTTGCATCTAAACAGGGTACCCTTGAGTCTAGACCTTTACAAATACCTTTCAGCAGCAAATGCTTTGGGGAATCTATATTTTAACACATTTGTACTTATAGTAACAATAATTTTTACCATTCTTGTTTGTAAAAAAAACTGAAGCTTGATCAGTCTGGATGGTGAGCATCTTGCAAACAACATGATGAAAGCATTGGCAAGAAATATCCTTTGGATTGGTCATTCTAAAATAATGTGCTGCTCTAACTAAGCCATTGAGATTGGCCAGATTTTTGGAGAAAATCTGATTGTCTTTCTGACCTCCCAACTGATCTGATAATCTCTTTAGCTCCCCCTGAGTAACCAATGGCTTTTTTGATACTTTACACAGATTATGCATGATAACCTTCGCTAAGGGGGTTATGTTTTTAGCCGAGTTTGTGTGTTTTTTTGTTGTTGTCTTACTGTAAACATGAAGACTTGAAGATTTATAAATGGATTTGAATGATTTATTTATTTTGTTTTACCAAAGGTGCACCTCATTCCAATGAACGACCCATTAAATTCACATCATAATCCAGATGCAGGAATTTTTAAAAGATATTTTAACATTAGTTGGCAGAACAAGCAGTTCCCCCTAAACCAGAGAGTGGCAGCAGTAACTATCGACAGCTTCAGCATTGGACTGAAGAAGTCCAGAAGTATTATAATGTAGAAAAAAACACAGGAAAGGGGAGCAATGCCTAGCTTGAAGTCTCATTCTGCTGATGAAACAAGAAAGCAGAGTGCAGATTGAATGAAGAGGGTGAGAGCAGAACAAACACCAGAGGCTGCAGACACACAATACACTTTATTTATAAACCTATGAAAATAATCTAAGAAAATTGTTACCACAAGTGCACTTCATACCAATGAACAATTTATTAATATTTGGTAATGACCCAGATCATATGTGAAAGTTAGCTATGCATATTTCTTTATATGGGGCAAAATTTGCTGCTTGGCGGAGGTATGCACTCCCCGAATGCTTTCTAGTTTCTTGGTTGATTTGTTCCATTTTGGGGTCATTGAACATTATGTGGAATATTGCCTTTTAAAACATATACCTATTTTCACAGTCTGAGACACTGGTCTTTTATTTGAATCACAAAACACCTTTTAAATCAAAAGAGGACATTTCAGCAGTATGATTTTTCTGTTTTTCTTTTATAGTCACAAATAAAATGAAAATCTGAAAAAGGAAAACAAGGGTGGTGTATGCTGTTTTATCCTCGTATTCTATTTATTGTTTTTCATATCAACATCTAGTCTGTCTGCTGTGTTTGTTGGCCCTAGTTAGTTTTAATTAGTTTTTCATTTTTAATTATTTTCTTCTGTAATGTTTTTCTTTTTCTAACCAAACCTCATTCATACAATCAGGTATGGTCTAATTAACAAATTTGATTGTTTTTAAAGGGAGGCAGTTTCAATGGATTATCTGAGAAAACGGGATCATCAGCAATGCACCGTTTGGATTCTTCTTCAAATCTAAATAAAGAAAAATGACCTTTATATTGATAACATCAAATTTGAATTATAGACACTGGATTTTGTGGCTATAATTTAACAGAATATGAAAGAGGTATGAAAACGTTTGAAAGGTTCTGTAGGCTATTTATGCTCTGTATATAGACACTCAGTAAATAAAATATCTTGCTGCCACACTGCAGCTCCTGTAGCAAACTTTTTTTTTTTTTTTTTTTGGTAAACCAGTTTGTTGTTTGTCTGATCTGTCTTTAAACATATTTCCAACAAGATAACTTGAAGAAATTAGCTACTTTATCTCTTTGCCAGTGTCTGGTTGATTGGTTTATCAGGAGATAAACCAATTGACTTCTTGCTCCGCTTGGTGTGTAGTGTTATTGGTCTGCTTTTCACTTCGATTATTCCACACTATAATAGAGAAGAATGGTTCATGCTGGTGTCATATTGTATAACATAGAGATCTACACTTGATGTATTTTTCTTGGAATCCACTTGAAAAGAGTCTTGCACAGTTTTTTGCTCTTCAACTTTGTCTTTGTGAAGTTCTTAAAGAAGACGTTTCGCAGCGGGCCAAGGTTTGAGCGCTCAGCTTGATGTGCAGAAAAACTGTTCCTTTCAGTCGGTGAGTAATTCAGAACCTCCATGAAGTGTCTCTCCTGTTGCCTGAAGTCATACTCAACACTGGATGGAGACATGAAAACATATGGAGATGACTAAAGTGCAAGAGATCAAATATGACACTTTTCTAGGAATCCAAGAGAGAACTAAAGAATGTATCAATGATTTCCAGGTCATTTGTATGGACTTCAGGCTTTTTATGCTACATATAATTTCATAGCTGCTCCAGACAATTAGCGCTGTGAGATGATATTACTTTTGTGCAACTTTCTTTCTTATCTGACTTTAGAAATGAATTATTATTTTTGACATGATACATTTACAAGTATGGCACCCATTTCCTTCAAAAGAAAAACATCTTTGAATTTTTCATCTCTGATTTTAAGGGCCAGATGCCAACATGCAGAATCTAGCACTTCAACATCTTCCTGACACTCAAAAGCGGTTTTGAATGTAAGTAGATGAAAAGATATGTTTTAAATATTTCACATCATAGACAGTTTTAGGTTTCACTCAGACAGTACATGGCTTTTTTGTCGGGATGATGGTAAGAATACATTTAGATTTAACAACCTCACTTACCCTCCTTCCTGCTTCCAGCATTTCTAGGGCAATTGTTAAAGTTTTACCTTTTGTGCTGCCCACACATGATGCAATGTCTCTGCAAATGAGTGCAAACTAAGATACATAATATGAAAACAAAAAATAATGAAATGAATCCTAATTAAATGCCACATGAGCAACGAAAAAGCCATTATAGATCTAAATCATATTGTATTGAACACTAAGACTTAAGATGACAAAATTACCAAACTATGAATAAACATAGAGTTTGTACATATTCCCTCACAAGGTAATTTCTCCTAAAAAGGAGCAATAAAAACGGTAGTGGAACTTAAACTAACATGGTTTTGTATGTAAATTTACAAGTAAAACCATGAAACAAAAATTATTTTGAGATGCTTTGTTGCTTGAGCCACATTCAGGCAGGAGCGAGACAAGATCAAGTCCATATGTATATCTAAAAAAAACTGTAAACACAACAGGAAAACAGAAAGTGACAAAAAGAGGTAAAAAAAGAAAAGAAAAAAAAACTTGACATGAGATGTTAAAAACAAGAAGATCTGAAGATGACGGAAAAAATTAAACAAGGAGGGAGTGTTCACTGCTAGATGAAACTAAGGGAACTTATGTACTATATAAGCAATGTTATCTAGGGGCATTTCAAGAATAGTATCATATTCTTAAAATTATGTACATTTAATGAACAAGTAATTAAGGTTGAAATTCTTTTTGACAATTTTTTCAAGTAGTCTCTTAATCCTAATTTCATTCTAAGAGCTAGTTCACTGGACGTCATTGAAGAGAAAAAGAAAGCATCATGTAGGTGCAAAATATGCGCAACAATGCTCTCTTTGGTTTATAGTTTGATTTTATTCAAAAATACTCAATGTTGCTACCTCAACTGACACTCTTCACATCAAAGTCATGCACCCCTTTCACACTGGTTTAAAAAACTTTTTCAATCCTGGAACAGTCAGCTTTTAGTGGCAGTGGGAACAGCTCACTGACCTGTTTCGACCTGGGTCAAACAACTTGACAAATCAACCCATGTTAAAATGGCCTCGGCTCTGATCGGCATACAGTAAAAAAAAACAGACCCGAGTACACTGGCTAAAAATGTTTTAACCTAAATTACCTGAGATATACTGTTTGATTAATAAAGTTATTTGTTCTTCTTTCTTTCCATTGGCTTGTTCAGATAAAAGGTTCTCACATTTAAGACCAAGAAGCACCATATATTTGCAAATTAACTATGGTTATTTCACACCAAAAAGAGATACCTCTGTTATTTAAATGTGTAAATAACTTTAAAATCAAAGATTTCATTATTGCCTCACCTGTACATGATACAAGCAGTCTTCTGGCAAGTTGAACAGTTTTTCAGGTCAAGCCCACTTTTGCAACACCTCAGCCTGAAAACAGACAAAATGAAATCGCTCTTATAAGTCACAGCTTTCCAGATAAATATTTCAACCTTCATATCTTCTCTTCCTGAATTCGTTCAGACTGATATTGGCAAAGATGAGGTGCCTAGCAGGAGTTTTAGGTAGACATTGGCCTCTTATTAGTAGTCAGTTATTCTGAAAGATGACCTTAGAGGCAGTCACAAGTTATTAGCACACAGCAGCCAGTGAGAATGACTGACAGAGACACTTTGCCAGAAGGCCGTTTTAATTCCCCCTCTTTTTCCCAGAAGAGCTGTGTGGCTAAATAAATCTCTATGAGACTTGGCCCCTTGAATTGCCCAAGTAGGTTTCTGTCACACTCAAACACACAGTCACTGACCTGTTTGCAAGGTTTTAATTATGTTGCAGCCCCACATCATTACAATGAGAACCGTGACCTATAGAACATTTGTCACCCAAAGTCACCTCCAAAGCACAATTGTGAAAACCGTTACATCATTTATTTGTTTTTCTTTTTGTGTTTTTAATTTATTTCCATTTTTTATGTGCCTTTTATGATTGGTGTCTTAACAAAAATTTGAATATTTGAATATACTATTTTCAGCTATTTAAGTAAACTAGTTTAACATCAAACTTAAACATTCAAGAAAGTGAAAAATGTCTTCTATTCCAAGGATTTCAAGGTTGTAATGTTGGACTTGTCATCAGTGTATCATTGAGGTTTTGGGCAAAAAAACAATGCTGTAAAGTAAAGGTTTAGAGTTACAGCGGCAACTAGTGGAACCCTATATCAAGAAGGATTACTGCACTTGACTTCTCACTTAGTAAATGCAGCATTATTTCAAAATGTAGCGTTTTGATATAGACATGGACCAAGCTATGCAAACAGGTACCATTTAAACCTGTAGAAAAATTGTACTGCAGTAGCCAAGTTTCAACCCATAGAGGTCAGCATTAAGGCACTTTTAAATATCGCTGAGGGTAAACAAAAATATCAATATTTGTATAATAACATAGCACTCTTAAGGCTCAGGTCATACAGTTTTTTTTTTCTGCAAAAAAGTTGATTTTCAGATTTAGACATTTTTCACCCAACAGATTAAAAGAAATTCAAGGAAAAAGTTCCTTCTGTATCCTTATCTCACCTGATGCTTTTTTCTTCAGTTTTAAGTCACAATTATTTATCACCATGAACCTACAGTGTCAGTGTTTATATTTCATTTTCAGAGCTCTTACAATTCAAAATGTACCTGATGAGGGTTTGTTAAAAGATTATAGACTAGTCATTTTAACCAGTTGTAGATAATAATTTTTGGGTTCTTCATTAGGTGTAAATCGAAAGAAGCTGATCTTAGATTGAAGCTGATGATGAGTGATGCAAGAGATGTCAAACCAAAGTAAACTTCTAAGGGTTTTAAACAGCTCCAAATACAGGAAGTCCTATAGTATAAGAAACAATATTTTATAAACCTTTAGATCGTTGTTACATTTGCTCCTGCTAATTAAATCAGAAGGCAATTATTAGCTACATGTAAAACAAATGGAGTAGATGATGTGCCACCAGCTTCTATGTGAAACAAGGACTGAGAATGGGGCATGGAAATTCAATTTATTCAGTCTTATTTAACTCAAACATATTTTCGTTAGGTCACATACAGTGAAGTGCAAAATGTTGTAACAAAATAACAATTTCTTAGTATCAAATAAGTTAATTAGTTATACCAAAACTTACTCTAAATATATTTAAAATAGGTATTTTTTAAACTTACAAAATGTAAGGATGACATATTAACCGACCTTAAGAGCCAGCCACTTTGCACTGTGCTTCTTAGGGCAGTACAAACCAACCTCTTCAATAGCTGTGTTTTTTTTTTTTTTTTTTTTTTTTTTGCATTGATTTACAGTAGTAATTGTCTCAGTTAAGAGTTAAATGATTTATTGGGCTAAAAATAAAGTAGTTTAAATTATTTTATACTATCTTTTTATTCACTGCATAAAATTTTTGTCTGGTGTTTTCTTATAAGAGAATGATTAGTGGGAGGTGGCGCCTGACCTTTATTTTGCATGTGAATAATCATCAGCTTCTTTGACAACAGTTTTAAAGTTCAAAATGGCTTTGACATAAACGGCTGTTTATGGCTTAAAGAAGTTTTTAAGGTGGTAAATGTCAGTTCTCAGACTTTACATTTGCTTTGGCCACAGGACCAACTAACAAATCAAGTCAGCTTTATTTATATAGTATATTTAGTAACAGGAAAATTCAAAGTGCTGCACATGAAAAAAAGAGAAAGAAGCTTAGAAAAGGTTCATTATAGCTACATAAAATTTATTTAATACTCAATAAACATGAATAATTAAATTGAATAAAAAGGAATAATTGAAATGAGAAATGATTATGAAAAAAGCTAAAATACTGATAAAAAGATGACAGGGAAGCTGGACTGCATACTTAACAAATCATATATAGAGAGAACAGTCATAGGCTACTCTAAACATTAAATTTGTCATTTTGATTTAAAGCAAGTTATGATTTTTAGCACCTTTACAATTTCCTGGGGTTTTACTTCAGATTAGTGGAGAACTAAAAGTTGTTTCTGGGTATGCAGAGCAGATTTAAGCTACCAGACATAAATGTTCTGGGCGGTTTATCTACTGACAACAAATCAGTAATGCATTTTGGTGCTAAGCCATTTGAATTCTTGAATTCTTCTGTTTATAGAAAAACAGAAGAATTCCAAAGTACTTTCTGTGAAATACAGCAATGCCCATTGGTTATAAATTTAACATGAGTCACACAATAATTCTGTTTAATCATATATGGTGTGCTAGTTTTTCACCCAGCTACCAAACTGTCACTGAAGCACCCAGACTTACAGGCTGTTGGGAGAGTTGCATGTCTCCAGGTCC
Organism: Cyprinodon variegatus; assembly: GCF_000732505.1. Lineage (NCBI taxonomy): Eukaryota > Metazoa > Chordata > Actinopteri > Cyprinodontiformes > Cyprinodontidae > Cyprinodon > Cyprinodon variegatus. Next base: position 1,036,080 of record NW_015150509.1, read on the forward strand.
TGAATGATGTTAAGCAGGGTGGTGATCCTGTCCTTGTTGGCTGCCAGGCTGTCCTCAACACTTCTGAGCCTCTGCTCCAGACCTGCAGAGCTGCAGCATTGCGGGGAAGGCGGGAGCAGTAGGGCTACATCAGAAGGATGGGAGTGAAACAGCTTAGAGCCTCCTGGGCCTGACTGGGGAGCTCTGGGGCTAAACTTTAAATCTAGTCTTCTGATTGCCTCCACCTCTCTGGACTGGAGGGGGGGACATGATTTAGAGGGCAGCTCCCATTCAGGGGCTGTGTGCAATGGTAGCCCTCTTTCAGTGGTGAGTGTTGCTGGCACACTGACAGAACGTTCTGGAATTGTGTAGTTTTGCCTTTGTAATTTAATATCAAAATGGGAAATCTGGCAGTCAGTTGACTGGGTAATGGGGTTCACCTGTGTGTTTGTTTTTGAGAAAGTGGAATCACCGTTAGCTTGTGCTATGACTGGGTGGGAAAAATAGCCAGGATGCTTTTGCCTATCTAAACTGGATTCACACTTTACATCTGCATGGCTGTTTACTGCACTTAAAGCAAACTGTTGTGCATTTGAATCTGAGTCCCTGGTTGTTCGTCCCGGTGGGATTGTTGCATTGTGTCTGTCTGCTTCCATGTGACCTTGATAATGTTGTCTTTGTTGCTCTCTGTCCGGATTAGCCCAGAAATTAAAGGTGCTTGGCTTCATTTGTGAAAAGCTATTCTGACGTTTAGTGATATGTGAACATTTTGTATTGTCACGCTCTTTGCACTCGTGCATTGCAAATTGGTTGATTGCATTATCTCTAAATTGGCTATCATCAAACTGCAGTTCCGTAGTGGGAGTTATTGGAGGACTAGTGCGGTATGTTTTAGCATCACTACCTCTGTTAACAGATTCCGACATATTTTGCAGAGTTGTTAAGGAGTTGCTCTGCTGATTGGGAAAGACAACCTGAACACAAGGTTTAATACTGTCTTTACTTTTGACGTCTGGTTCTTGTGTGTGGTGGGCTTTGTTTTTGTCACTTGGTTCGTTGTTCCATTGTACCTCATTTGTTTCTGTTAATTTAAGCAATGATGCACTGGATGCTGCAGTACTACCTCCCATCTCTCTTGATGGTGTAAGTAGAGAACTTGCCTGGAATGTTGTTTTTTTCAGTTCAGGTTTGATGGACCTGCATGCTGTGTTTTTAGATTCTGTGGAATGACTGGCAATATTAGCTACTGGTGATTCAGGTCCGCAGTCAGGAGATTTAGATACACCGGGTATTTTGTTTGAAGACGACGTAGATATATGCAGTGCAGGATTACAGTTAGAGAAGGTAAATTGAGCTGAGTGGATTTGTGAAGGAACAGCTTTATCTATGCTGCTTTTACATGTAATTTGATCTGGATTAACTTCATGATTTAAAGGGATCTTTGGGACAGCAGCGCTTTGGAATGAATGCAGAGCAGGTTCCTGAGCTGGATTAACAGAAGCGGGAAATTGAGCTTCGTTGTCAATAAAATACTTTTTATCTGGTGATGCACTGACAGCACTTATCGAGGGCTTTTCTTTGCATATATATAAATCTGGTGGGGACCCTATCAGTGTGAGGTTTGATGAGGGTTCTGATTTAAAAATTTGTGCCATGTGTGTTGAGTTCAAAGTTTTTTGCTGTGCACTGAGATTACAGGTAGTGGATGTTGTTTCCAAATTAAAAGTTTTCTGTGGAACTGCACTGGATGTTCTTTTAGTCCCTGTAGCTACAGGATTCAAAGATAAATCTGGGCTCTTAGGTGCAGTATGGACAGAGACGGATACATTTTGAGGAATATTGTCCAGAAGAGAGTTGCAGGGCGATGTTTTCAGGCCCTTAGGGGAGGTTTGAAAAGTTTTGATTGCCGTGGCCATCAGAGGGGTAAAATTAAGGAGGGGGATTTTATTTTCCTGCATGGAATTTGTGACGCAGTTTATTGTGCATTTCTCCTGTCTGCTTTTATTTGTGGCTTCAGCAACTATAAGAGCTTTACCATTGAGGGTGGCTTCAGGTTTTATGGATGTTATGTCACTTGAAGTATGTGCATGAAAAAGATTAGCTAAACTGCCTCTGGAGTGTACTGGACATGCAGGGTGGGGTGTTTGTCTACATCTTGGCTCTTTATTAAGATATAATAGGTGAGGGTCACATGTCTTTGTTTTTTTAACTGATCGGGTCTGAGAATTTAGATGATTTTGTTTGAGTATGTGAGGAAGCGTATGTGAGGCTGTAAACAGAGATGTGAGGGCTGGCTTTGATGGTTTCTCTCCAAAGATTGTATCGGAAATGGGGCTGTTCTGCCCCAGGATGTTGCCTCTGGACATTACAGATTGCTTCTCACCACCGTAGTTGTACATTTTTCGCACCATAGCCAGTGATAATGACTGCATCTTTAAAGACTGATCTGTATAGGGATGATGTAGGTCTCTGTTGTGAGAGCTTGCAGCATTCAAAGGCTCTGTATCATCATTAACGACGCTAATTCCACCAATTGCCTCTGAATCAACCACACTGCCATTGATATAACGACTGGATGGTTTCAATCTGTTGCTGGTAGTGCCTGCAATGAGGGGATTGGTTTTAATTGCCCTGGCATAGCAGTAAGTCCCACCACTTCTCTTCTGAAAGGCAGCAACATCATTTGAGGTGACAGCTCCAAATGCTTTGAAAGTCACTTCCTTCTTTATCTTGGTTTCCTCAGTTTTCAGCCTTGAAATATTCCCTTTCTCTTTGTCATTCTTTATGTGAAGTGATACAGCCTTGGTTTCCTTGGTGATAAAGCTGTCGGTTGTTTGCAGAATGTTGTTTGAGAGACTGTCAGGTAGTTGAATGGGTGTTCTGCTAATCCCTGGAGATGTCTGAATGCCAATGGTGCACTGTCCCCAGGTCTGCAGCAGGGCTCCTCCGCTTCTGTCTTCTCCTGTCATCTTCCAGCTCCGCACCCCTACAGTGGCAGGGACACCCAACACTGGAACCGGAGTCGTCAGGTCAGCTGCTCGCCTCCCCATTCTTCCTTTGGCTTCCTCAAAAACTGGAAAACTCCAAAGAAGGGCAATGTTTTAACACTGTTTCGTCTGCCTGGAACCATAAGAGGGAAACATTTACTATGAGTGATGCCTGACATGGTGCTTTAAACCATATCCATAAATTAATGCAAACATTTGGAAAAGAAAAAAAAAAACAAAAAACACTTCTTTAGCAGAAAGGATAGAGATGTTGAACTGTTAAGAAACTAATTGCAATGAAATAAATATTTGAGCAATCTTTCACTGAGATTAGAAAAGAAATAGCTAAACAAAGTAAATGAAAAGAAAGGATTAGTGCTGAGAAAGAAAATCACATGTTGATAAAAAATTTAAAGTTCATTTTGGCCAATTTCTCATTAAATGTGAGCTTTTGACCTAACATATAGTTTTCCTAATTCAGACATACCATAACTGCAATACAAATAACTTAGTCAAACATCATTTTACTCAACCATTGAAACCTATAAAATTATTTTCTGCTTTCTGCATGAAACATTTTGGCATTTGTTGTTTACCCATTTACAAGTTGTTATTGTTTTTGCAAACTTTAAGATATGGAGATCCTTGATATAGCAAAGTGTTTTTTATTTCTTCAAAAAGAGCAATTTAAAATATTTATTAGCTGTGTTTGGATTGAGTTTAGGAGGAAAATAAATGTTGCATGTACCAAGTCATAAAATGATTTATTGTAATTATAATGGAACCTCAAAAAGCTGTTCTATCATGATCAGTCATGATTATCTATACCATGATCAGAAGAAGAAATGTAAGCCGTTGTTACACAGATATGGAAAAACTAGGGATTAAAATAGGGATTAGCTATTAGGTTGAAAATAGGAAACATGAATGTGGAGGTTACATTTCAGTGGGTTAGGTATTTCATTAAACCAGAAATAACACAACAGACACCACTTAGAATGATACAACTGTATTGATTTGATCTAATATCCTAAGTTTTTGTCATTTGTTGTGATTGTTTGACAGCTTTACACAGTTTTATACCTTTTAGCTGTTTCTTCCCCTCTGTGTCTCCCCTTTAACTTTGTTTTAAGCACCCCACTTACACAAATTGAGTCTTTAGGCAAAGCTTTCACAAAGTGTTATTGACAGCACAAACTGGTAGCAAATCTATACAAGGTTATGCAGCGTATTTGCTTTAAATAAATGTGGCCATTTATCATATTAGATATTTTTATCACAAACATTTCTTTATTTTTATTTAAGCATTGTATTTAATTCCTGATGGTTATAAACCTGTGATAGTATTGTTCAGGTTGTCATTTCAAGTTACCTCAGTTTAGTCAAGAACAACAATAAATATTAATATGCAGTATTTTTTTTTTAAATGAAGAAAGACTGATTTGATAATGGGTAAAATTTACTATTGTTTTGTTTCAAGAGCATTATTTACTTATTATGAACATTTGAATAGAGAAACACATCTCTTGAGTTGTGTTTCAAGAGTATTTATGTATAACATACTTTATTATGGGCATTTTAAAAATTACTGCAATGAATATTAAAATATATACTGCCTATGTTTCACGTCCATATCACCAAATTCCTTTCTTACAAGAGGGTCGGAACTGATGTGAAGCAAATAAATTGGCTGTTTCAAGGTCACCAGTGTATTTCTTAGTACCATCACAAATCTCCATCACAAACTTCAAATAGACCAGAATTCAGACGACATCTTCTGTGAAAAAAGACTCTTAACTCCTGCCACTAGTACAGCGAATACTTTTATACAGTTAAATCACATATAGATGCAATCAGTTTCATTATATTCATATGCCAGTTTTCTTTCCTCTTTTTTGATCTACACAACCATTCAGCAGCAAAGCAGTTAAGTGTAGTTTTTGGCAGCCAAGCAGGCTTTTTATTTATCTATGAGGAAGGCACCCAGTCTAAAAGAGTGTGTCTTTGCGTGTGTGTTTTGGTTGCATGTGTTGATTTATGACAAATACTTAATGTAAACACATCCTGACATCCTTTTCCTCCTCCTCTTTGCCTTTGATGACTTTCATCCTCACATGCCTAAACTGCAAGAAGAACAGTCAGTTAGCTATACTAGGAGGGACTATTATTTTCAGATTGTTTTCTTTTTTTATGGTACTTGAGCTAAGTCAAGTGACCTATGTCTTCTTTTACTGTCTAATGATAAGTGACAACTGTCATGTTCTGTTAATACTTCATTAGAGCCTAGTTTCCATAGCTAAATAAAACCAGCAGATTAAAAAGCCGCAGGAATTCTTACAGCAATCCACTCAAAAAAATGCTTTACTAAAAGTTTAAGGTTATTCTGATTTCCACCCTTACCTGAATATTCATATAATCCAGCTTTAAGTTTTCCTCACTCCAAGTTAAAGTTGCATCCTGGTGTGTAGAGAGACTTGCTCCTTGTATTGTCTGATATTAAAAAAAAAAAAGGAATCCGCATGCAGTCAGCAAAGCGATGCCTCTTAATGAGTTCTCCACTCCATCGCTTTAAGTCTGAACTCATCTAGCATTTATTGATCCAACATACAGCTGAGCTGTGTTCTCCTGTTTTGGTTTTGCTGCTCCATGCTCACTCTATTGTAAAAACACGGCAGCCAGCAACCTTTCTGTCCTACCCTGTTTTGTCCTTTTTACCCCTTCACTCTCTCCTTTTCTAACCCCTTCTTTGTGCCACTGTCCTCCTTCCCAGCATGCATGTCCTGATCTACAGCTGGGTAAAGAGGAGGCAAAGGGGGAGAAGGAAAACAGACGAGAGAGAGAGAGAGAAAGAGAGAGGAAGTGACTTGCATCAGCAGAGTAGGGAGCGTCTATAAATTACCGTTCAATTTACATGAAGCATAAAAGCAAAGTGGCTAAAATAAATGGCAGAACAACACAGAACATTAAAAATGAAAAAAAAAAAAACACATCAGCAGGGATTTTGATTAACTTGTATACAGATTCAGAAATAAATTTCTTATAATCAGTTGTACAAACAGCATTAGGTTTGTTAGGTCAGTTATATCATTTGGCAACAATTACCAAATATTACATGAGTTTCTTAACAAATATATTTTTGTGCACTTCCTAGTTAGTAAAACCTTGGTAAGTGGATCATAAAACATAAAAAAGTGTGGCAGTTTAATTAAATTCAATTATATTCCTTGTATCTTGAAAGTCTTCACTGCACCTGTCATCCCATGCACTTTACAGAGACAGTTCAATCATATCCTACACTCAGACTTGTAAAAGTTTTGTTTGTTTTTTTAAATGCTTTTCACACCTGGACATGTTCAGTACTGAACATTTCTCTTAACTCTGTAGCTCCAAAATTAAATACAGTTTTTTTTAAAATATGTTATTGATTTTGACTTTATTACACATCTTTATAGGTAACTAAATCTAAATAATGTAAATATTGAAACAATTTATTTAGGTATGTTAACTTAACCTAACAGAACTAAAATGAACTAGATTGAATTGGACTTGGATTCAATGGAGAACATTTTTTTTCTTTTGCTTTGTTTTAAACACTGGCCTCAGATGACATTATTTATGAATTGATGCACTAATCTGAATTTTAATATAAAACAAACACTGTGTATATACAAATATAGATCTAGAAAGTGTAATTCAAAAAATTTTTTTCCCTTTATTCTGACAACCCTCAATAAAAATCCCAGGCAACCAACTGCATTTATATATCAATATTTCGGGATAATTTAGTCTCAATCGAATCCAGCTGCTCTAAGTCTCAGGTGATTTAGACAATGTCTATGTGTAAACAACATTTAGGTGACTTGGTGACATGCAAAAGTAGGAACATTTAAAGTAGGATTAGGTGATAGAAAAATACACCAAGATTCACAAATCTCACAGAAGACTGTTAAAAAGACTAATGATAAGAGTAACATGATTGCTTAGCCACACTCTCTGTTGCGCTTAAAAGCTTTATTGAAAGATATCGATCTGATTATTGATTGATTGAACTGGTGAAATACTTTTGGCAAGTTAAACAAGCTAGTGGCAGAAATTGGTTAAAACCCAGCAGTACAGAAGACAGGCAGTACAGTCTAGCAGTTTGGACGAACCTCAACAAGACAATCTGGCAGAAATAGATTGTGAGACACCAGAATAAATGGACAGGACAAACCTTGGGAGCAATAATGTTGATTAGGAGAGAGGTGTCTACAGGTGGAGCATCGGCTGTCCTTATACATGGAAAACTTACTACTCTACCATCTATAATGTCGTGAGACTGCTAAACCGTTCTGGTAAATTTTCGGGATACAAGTTGTACTTTCAAAAAAGTGAATGTTTTCCGATTAACGACCCCCGCACATCAAATTACAGAAACTGATTTGCCCTTCCCTCTCTCTAGAACAGGATTCCCAGATTTGGGAATCAATGCGATGCATTCTTTTTCTGATTTGTTTGAAAAAAACTCTCCCCTCTGCTTAAGAATGTTAAACGCAACCTCCAGAAGTGGAGTGTCATAAATGTATCTCTAGCTGGTAAAGTAGCATGTATTAAAATTAACACCTTGCCAAGATTTATGTATCTCTTTCAGAGTATTCAAGCTTTTTTCCCGAAATCATTCTTTAGAGATATCGATAAACAGCTATCCTTGTTCATATGGAGTAATAAACACCCTAGAATCAGTAGCTGTTTCCTTCAGAGACTCAAGGAAGAGGGGGGTATGGCTGTACCTAACCTGCTTTATTAGTACTGGGCAGCAAACCTACAAAAGTAGTCTGTTTGCTCCATCAACCAGATGTTGACTGGTGCCAATTAGAACTGAATGCATGTAAGCCATCATCTTTCCATGCATTAGTTACCTCAAAGCTTCCTCTCTCTCCTAAGCAACATTCTTAATGCCCAGTTGTAAATATGGTCACAATTCACGCTTCAAAATGACAAATTTCTCTATCTACAGACCCATATGTGATGACCATGCTTTCCCGCCATCCATATTAGATTCTGTCTTTGCCCACTGGCAGAGAGCAGACTTAAGAAAATATAGCGACCTATATATAGATGGTGTTTTCGCTACCTTTGATGCTATCTCCGCTAAATTTAGTTTACAGCATTCCTCCCTATTTCGATATCTCCAGATTCGAGACTTTGTTCGCAATGTCAGTCCTTGTTTTCCCAGTTTACCCCAAAATGGAGGGATAGATATAATTTTGCTATTAGGTTTTAATTTCTCATCTCCAAAATGTATAATAACATGAGTATGATAACTCATCACCCAATACAGTACAGATCAATGAGATCAGAGCAGATTGTTCAGAAGAACTTGGAATACACATCTCTGATGAGAGCTGGAATCACGCATTACGTAGAGTAAATGTGTCAACTTCATGCGCTCGACTTGGACTTATTCAGTTCAAGGTCCTTCATAGGATTCATTACAGAAGAGTTAGACTCTCAAGGATTTATTCTACATTCAGTGAAACCTGTGCTTGGTGCCATATAGCTAAGGCAAATTTAACTCACATGTTCTGGTCATGTAACAAATTGTGCAACTTCTGGTCCACAATTTTTCAGTTCATATCTGAAGCCTTTGTAATGGGTATCCAACCAAGTGTTGAATTGGCAATATAAATTGGAATTCAAGGGGAGGGTATATCACTAACACATGATTTTAAAAATGTACTGGCTTTTTTAACTCTCCTAACCTGAAGAAGAATACTATTAGCATGGACATCAGAACAACCACCCAAGGCTTCTCTTTGGTTGAAAGATCTGTCTCTGTTCCTTAAGTTAGAGAAGATCAAATATTGTGTTAGAGGTTTTGGTCCAAAAATCTGATACAACTTGGGCGCCTCTATTATCTTATTTTAAGAGACTGGATGCCCTCCCTCGAGCCTGAGTGTCACACAGGTGCTGGCTCTGCTGTGTGTGTACCTGTGCCCCCGGCCCTGCGGCCTCGGTGGTCCCTTGTGGTTTTGGCTGTTGAAAGTGATTGTCAATCTGTATAGTTTTAAGTATCCATGTCCTGTCTTGGTTTGTGTGCCCAGTGCCTGTGCGGATTCTTGTTTATATGCAGCCCACGTTTTTGAGTTCTGTCTCAGCCTTCCGGGTTTTCATGCTGGTGGTTTTCCAGCTGTATAATTAATAAAAAAAAAAAAAAAAGGAGAAAGGTGTCTGCTCCCTCTAGTATTTAAAAGCAGAGTAGATAGTGATGAATCAGCCCCAAAACATCAAAACACAGGCTGGATGGAAATCGATTGAGCGCTCTTTAAATTTACCCTTGAAGTAAGAGTTGCAAAAAGTAAAAATGTAATTGTTGAAAGAAAGACATAAGACATATTGTTTATTATTTGCCCTGAACCTTTAACAGCCAAAGTGATAAAACTTACTCAGCTCAGAAAAGACTGGAATTGAACTTTTTGGTCTATATGCAGGGCTGCACAGTGGAGAAGTGGCTAGCTCTGGTGTCTTGCAGCAAGAAGGTTATGGGTTAGACCCCCAGGTCTTTCTGCATAGAGTTTGAATGTCTCCCTGTGCATGCATGGGTTATTTTCAGGTACTTCAGCTTCCTCCCACAATCCAAAAAACATGATTGGCATCTCTAAATTCTCTTTACATGTGAATGTGTGCATGAATGGTTGTTTGTCTGTGTTGCCCTGCAATAGACTGGCGACCTGTGCAGGGTCTACCCCGCCTCTCACCCATTGATAGCTGGAGGTAGGCAACAGCACCCCTCGTGACCCTAGCAGGGATAAGCTTGATGGAAAATGGATGACTAAGTGGTCTATGTGCAGCACTGTGTGATAAAAAACTTAGTGAAAAAATATTCACAGTAAAAAAATTTAAGCAAATTAAGACTTTTATATGACTTTTATTTGTGGGATATAAAAATAAGATTATTTAAAATGACACAGCAAGTCAACACTGAAAAAAAAACAAAGTGCTCTCACCTTGTTGAGAAGAATAAATAAATATAAACTGTACGTGTCATGTAACTTTCCTTAGACCTATTATTGTTAGAAGTAAAACTACAGTATAGCATTTTTATAATGTGCTGTATTAAATAGGTCTCTGAGCTGACTGATGTGCAGCATTTTGTAGCCTGCTCTTAAATTCCATTCCTGGATCCCAGAGGAGCAAAAGGCTGATTTTCTGGGAAAGAATATCACCTCATAGCTGCTGGGTTGTCGGTTACATAATATAATATCAGCAAAAATGCCTTGAACACTGCTTTACTGGCGCTGTGAAAGTTTTCTGTCTGGTGTGTATACATTATTTATTAATGCATTTTATGAACAATCTTCCTCAGTATCAGCAGTCTTTTTCTTTTCTGTGCAGTTAACTTTTGGCGTGTGTCTGTGTCTCTTTGGAGTGATGCTCTGTAGCTGCAGTTAGTGGCAGTAGGCAGCAAATGAGGGAACCAGGTGGAGCTGAAGCAGCAGTTTTTTCAGGTTAATTATAAAACACTGTAAACAGAGACCAGTCCACACCTGCAGACCAACACAAGTGGACCAGTCGCAAAGCACCAACTCTACATCCAACAACAGTCACTGTTTTACAAAAATACTCCATTCTGTTAATTATGTCTACATGTTAAATAAAATATGAATTACGGATGCCTTGCAAAAGCAAGACTGGCCTGTTAATTGCACTTAATTAATTCAAACATTATTACTCTTAAACCTTTCTTAACCACGGCTTAACTTAGAGATTTAGAGAATACTGATACATTTATAACACATTCCACTAACATTGCCTCTATTTGGCAGACATTGCACTTCTCTTTGGATTCCCAACATGGTTTATATTCTGTTAACCATGAAAACAAATATATTCCTTTAATACAACTTTAGTACCCACCTTTTTCTACCTTGTATGCAATATATTTCATGAGATTTTTAGTTAATTAAGATTAACATGAGATTAAGTTAAACTATCCTAATACTGATTTCTGGATATTTGCTGATACGTATCACTCAGACAAAATTTAAAAAGGATAAAAAGGAGAATGGTGTTGAGAGATAAATATTTACCTCGAAAGAAAACATCCAGGTCAGACTAAAATATATTAAACCTTTATGGGAGAATGTTCTCTGGTCTGAGAAAACACAAATTTCCCTTTTGGATCAAAGTTCCCACAGTGAAGCATGTTGATGACAGCATTGCTGTTGCATTAGTTTAGGAGCCTGAAATTATCAATGCTTTCTGTTTACGAGCCTGTTTTGTCACAAACCTTCAGGGATCTACAAGAAATTCAAAGGTTTGGATGGATTTAATTTTGTTCAGCATCACAGTGAGTCCAGAGCAACATCTTAATGGATTCACCCGAACAAGCAGTTTTAGAATGTTTCAGT